>NC_049209.1:17443217-17761342 GCF_013347855.1 Anguilla anguilla
CCCAGAAAATCTGTCCTGTTTTCCTTAGTTAGTTTATAGTAAATAGATGCAGGCTGGAGCCAGGGAAGCCATTGTGAACATCAATTGAAGCAATATAAAATTTCCAGTGGTGGGGGGTGGGCAGGGGACTAGATTGTGTGGGCTGCGGTGGGTGGTGCATCGCTCCAAGGAATATACATTTTGTCTTCTGAGCACTGAATTCAGGAAAGGTAAACTTAAAAAACAAATGTAATCATTTTTTTCTGAATCCAGAGTTCCCAGTTGGAAATGTATTTTGACACGAAGATATTCCGAAGTATTTCCTCTTACAAAGATGTATTTTTATGGAATACATTTTGGTAATTGTAGTTGTACTGGGCTGAAGACCCTGGTACCTTTAACAATGAAACCCAAATCCTACATGGTGAGGTTCACTCTAGGTCACAGGGAAATGACAAGCTGGTATAGGCTGAATGGTCTGTTTTCACCCTGTACTTTCTATTTTTATCACAATATTTACACAGCAAACACACTTTGGGCAAAAGACCTATTATGATTATCCCAAAGTTGGGATTGGTCAGAGAGAAAGAGACGTACGTTCCTTCTCTCTGGAAAATACGAGAAGATTAGGCAAATGTATTGTGGATAACTACTTTTATCATGATAGAGCCTGGTGCATGTAAGTGATATGTCAAGAAAGAATATCTCAATATGATGAATGCTCTTTATGTCCAGTAGGATACTTATCCCCCTCCCCCAATGAAACCTGAAACCATGAGTCATGCACATTCAGCTGGAACCGAAGGAAAATACTATATTTGTCCCTCCCCCAGTTTTTATTCTGGTTCCTCAAAAACTTTGTCACATGATTTTGCTTTCCCCATCGTGGAACATAAAACTTGTGGGTACTTCTGTTTATGAAACAGGAACAATAGAATGAGAGTGACTGAGAGTACGTCAGCTGAGACAGCCTACCCAAATCAAATTGCATCATCTGAATCTGTCTGGAAAACCAGTTTTTCCACATTTTTTTCCATCAGTACATTTAGAATGAGCTTCCTTTAAATGTGAAAATGTTTCGGAATGGACTGTGCACTTCCATCACGCATGGGTAAAGGCTGAAGCACACAATGTAATAAAATGTAATTACAGCCATAAAGAATATGTATATTTTTATGGCTATGATTGCATTATATGGAAGTAACCCGATACGGGAGATAGCTGAGTAACACTGAGAACATTGACACCTGCCACAGATCATTTTTACAATCTGTCTGGATCCTCAGAATTGCAGGATTTTTTGGGAGAAGACCCTTCCTCTCAGAAAAGCAAAAATATTAACCAAATGATGTTTTAAAAAAACACTTTTAACTGTATATTCAGAAATACAATTAAAACAAAACAATGTCAACACAAAGAAAACAATCTCTGTTGTGCATTTTATTTCATATAATGTGTGAAACGAGCAAAGAATTGTATTGCTTGCACAAAAAATAAAAAGTAACAGAAAACCCCACCCAGGGGGGTGGGGCTGAGGTGTCGATGTGTGTCCACATCACGCCCATCTCTACTTGGCGGACATCTTAAGCAGGTACTGCTTGTCGATCTCAAAGAGCCGCCAGCCCTCCTGGAGCGATAGGTCAGATGCACCGCGTCGCTTGTAGAACTCGATGGATTTCTTGTTCCACTCGGCCACAATGAAGTGCATGCTGCTGCAGCGAGTCTTCACCGCCGTCTGGAAGATGAGCCACGAAGAAAATGAGTGAGCCATGTCTGAACCCATCTCCATCTAACACTGCTAACTAAACTGTACTATAACAGTCACATAAGAACATATCTGAGAAATTCATTTTAGACCATTCATTTTAAACTTGTATTCTTTCTCTTTTATTGTCATTTGTTCCTTTGTCCGGGAGCAGTCAGAAAAATGTCACAGTAACAGATGAGACCTGTTTAGACCAGTCTGTTTTATAAATGTGTTGGAACCACGCCCTCTCCAAGTTTACATGAGTGCACATGCCAAACCAATAATGAAAAAGTGAAGCTCACCTCGCTGAGTTTCTTCAGAATCTCTGACCCAATTCCATACCCTGAAGCACAAATCGGAAGACCATAAGTACTCAAAACCAAGGATAGAGGCAAACAGGAACACAGTTCTGTATGTATGTATATGTATATACACATATGCAACACAGACAAATGGCTCACCACAGGAGCCCAGGCTAAATATAGCAAAGGTTTTACCTCTGTACTCCTCCATCACATAGAAGTCCTCTAAGTACAGCAGCTTTCCTATCCAGGGATCATATGTGAAGTAGTACATGGCAAATCCTACCACAGTATATCCTAAAAAAAAAAAAACATAACAAATATAGACATTAGCATGATATGCCATCTTGTAACGCTGTTTCTGAATGAGTTGTGAGAATGTGTTCCTCCCAAAAAAAAAACAGTAAGGGGAATAGGGTTCGCCTAGAATAATACAGCTCTGAGGTATGTGCTTATGCAAGTATGCATGAGTCATCTGAGGAGAGCCGGAAGCGGTTTGTCCATTTGCAGTAAACCGGCCTCTTCCTCTGTCTGACTTGTGCAGTAACAGGATATAGCACTCTGGCCACCTGCCCTGTTCCCAATATCCAATTAGCAACACTGGCTTTGGAATTTCCCTCTTATTAGATACAAAGGACAGCTCCTGCCCATGCCTGTAATATGATCATTACTGGAAAGAAGCCAAAAATTCTTATGTACGATTTAATTAGGTTTCCCAGCCACAGACTGATGTACTACAGAGTGACTCCGTTAACAGGTTGATTTTGGAGTTGGAGCAACTGCAACGAGTAGCTTTGTGTGTGTGTGTGTGTCTGAATACTGTAAGTTAATAAGGCTGGGCTTTAGAGTCATGCTTCCGCTTGACGTGAACATGACCTCACTGGAGACATTTGTCACCATATCACTTCCTAAGGGCCTCCTTACCTTCCATGATCACGATCATGTTCATTACAGAGTAATGAATCTTTCAGTTACCTCCCCGCCCACCGCTGTACAAGCCAAGAGCCGTGTACATGGCAAAGCTAGAGACTGTAACCTGAAGATGAGGATACATTGAGAGTGTATCAATAGGAGAGAAGATATGTTTGTTTAAATGACGTCTGGAACAGAAGCCGCATCCAATGATGTGTAAAGCTGGAATACTACGATACTGTAGATTAAGAGTATACAATCCGCGCGCTAAAATCCGTACAAAACGGTTTCCGCTGCGCATTTTCCCGAGACGATTGGCTAAATAAAATTTAATTTCTATATACATTTTTAAATGCACCCCATTAGTTTATTTAAAGTTGTAATCATAATCGAAACTAGTATATTTGATAACAGTTCATAAACAATACTTGAAATGATGTAGCCTACCCATACCCTCTAGGCTCTGCTGGTCCTTGGGCACTTCGGCTATGACGCAGTGGTAAAACGGGTGATCTCCGAAGCCATCTTCGAGCAGGTCTGTAAAGCAACCATTTGTTCACGGTCTCATATATTATGTTCTCACATTCAGCTTCGATCTGAGAGTCCATTTTACTTATACCATCTCGATTGATTAAATACGCACCTTTCTCTGTCAAAATGACCTGCTCCTCCATTTCTTCGAATTTTGCAAGTTCCTAAAATACAGAAGTATAAACGTAAGATAACTTCTGTAGTCAGGTCTACAGTTTTATGCACATCATAATACTTGGAAACGCGTTAGGTTACCTTGCTGTTACCCTTACGTAAGATATTTTTGTCATGATCATTTTTCATGTCGGTTAGCTAGATAGAGATACGCTAATAGGTTATTCGCAATGAACATGGAAAATGTGAGGTTTAAACTATATATCCTTGAAAATCAGCCTTAACCAACTTGTTATAAGCTAATATACACCGCACATATGTTTAATATGTGAAAGGGAAATATTTTACTTGAACGCGCCGTAATCAACAGACTAACAAAGCAGAACGTTGTGGTAAGGTGAACACGTTGATATAAATTTTCAGCTCGTGAACACAAAGGGAAAGCAGATGGGGCAAACATCTGTCAGTTACAAACGTTTGATTGTGTGTTTACTTTGAGTGAACTTGCTCTCATATTAATTTTTATTTATTTAATTACTTATTTTTTCAGTGAACATCATTACAACATTACAACATTAGGCTATTCATCGTCTACAAGCTTTACACGCTTCGTTATTGGGATCCGCACATTTTAAATTATGGTTAGTTCATTTTTCCAAGCTTTAATAACATGACGTACCTTTATGAGTCGCAATAAGTCAGGCACGTCCTGGGGTTCAGCTTTCCGCAATATAAAATTGGCCATTTTCTTCTTTTACTCTTTTTTCCTTTTCTCACGAGTCCTCTGTATGTGAAAAGAAGCAAAACGTGTTTCTTCATTCGTTTCCCAGGGGTATACCCTCCGTAGTCAGTCTGGGATCCTGACCCCAAAAAAGAGATTACATGCAGACTCGACGCTTGAAGCGCAGGAATACGCTACACTTGAGGTTCTTCGCTTTATAAACCCTGTTTCCGGGTTTATGTTGCAACACCGTTCCGGAAGGCCTCTTACGTCACCGTCTCCAAGTTACTGAATCGCGTGACTCCAGTTCCACAATTAATTCAGGCAGTTTTGCCTGTAAGGTCAACGACAATCATTACAGAAACCCACCCCCAGGAAAACAAGTGTTTTAAATATTTTTTAGAAGAATATAATAGTCCATCATGAACAACATCAACAACTCGGAGTGAAAGTTATCTTCTGTTTCACTTTTATTTTTGTTCGTCAGATCCACACAGTTCTGATTCATGCTGAAAATTCCACCTAAGACTAGCTAGGATTCTAAACTGATTTTAGCTGGTCATTACAGGTCAAAGCTGGTTAATGCTAGGTAAGACGATAGATCATAGCCTACTGGTGGCCAAACTGTTTGACTAGCTGACTACAGGCTGGTCAACTGGTGGACAGCTGGTCGACCAGCTAAAACCAGCTAGAAATGTTAAAACACCGTTTAAACAAGCTTGACCATTTTAGGCTGGCTTCAGCTGGAATTTTAGCATGGTATGAATATAACTCTACACAGTGTTCTTATTTCTGGTAATACAGTGATACATTGAAGTATGTTAATTACTTTTAGGTTCCGTAAATGCCATTCACATAGTTATTATTCTTCAGGAACAACAGTAGGCTATTAATAGAAGATTAACTTTATTGGTATGGTTCCTAAATAACTAGCATTTATGCCACAATTAATGAACTGCAAACCAAATGACAGACACCAAATTATAAATTTAAATGTTTTGTGAAACAGGGTGGAAAAAGATGGCAAAGATAAAAAACCCAAACATACTCACATCACTATAAATAAAACTTTTCACAGAAAACCAACATTTAGTCCAACACTACAGCAACAATTAAGCAAAAAAACGGCAATATAGGGCATGAACCCACATTACAAATTAGACAATTTTCAAAAAACATGGTTACAACCTACCATGCATAGTCACATATTTAAGTAGTGATTAAATATTACACACATCACAACAAAGTTTAAAAACAGTAACCTTGAAGTGTTCACATTTTGTTGCCACCCCATAGTTAGACATACAGGCTGCTAGGGCGAACAATGAAACCCAATTTTAGGCCATGCCCCACCCAGATCGTTAACTAACAAACAACATATGTGTAATGTAACAATTTAACATAACTGAGGAATAGAAAAAATATGCACAATAAATAAAAGTCCATTGTAATACAATTGCCAGTCTGGCTCTACAGAAAACAAAAAGGCAATCAAGTGATCTCGCATTTGTGGATCATGCATACAATGCAATATTCACATTCTTAAGTAGTGATACACACATTGACACAAGGTTACATGCAGTGACTTGCATATTTTGTTGCATCATAGCTTGCAATCATGATACTTATAAGGGAATTCGTATTGCTGTATCTGCTGGTTTTTGGTGTGTGTGTTTTTTTTTTTTTTGCTTAAATCATTAATTGACTAAAGCAGGGGCCTCAAACATTAATTTGGGATGAATTAAGACCCTTATTTTTCTGCAACCATAGAATATTTGGCAGACCTGACCAAATTTCTTATTTTTGTTAAGACTTACTAATAATTTTAAAAAAAAACATGTAGCCCATCAACATGTGAATAATAGGTTCCCAGCAAACCCTCCTTCCTATAACTTTCTACAACTTTCTATACCCTTCTCCACACTTAGGCAATGTACTGTGTACAGTGCATTTACAAAAGTCGACATGCAAAAATATACTTCGCAGTGATAAGAGCTGGCACTTATGTGCAAATGTCTGTGCCCATTCATTAACCACTTTTTAATTGTGGTTGTTTAAATATAAATATTAATTTTATTTAGTGAGGGAAAAGTGGTTAAAAGCAACAAATGATAAAATAAAAAAAACATGCAGCATTTAGAAAAGGCAGTGAAAATATGAATACAGAAAACCTAGCTGAGTATCTTGAGCACAGACACTTGAATGCTTTGAAAAATACCATTTCCCCAACATATACAGTCATGTGAGAGTCATTGCAAACCTATAATAACCATGATAGCTGTGGTGCTCCCTGCACAGACATGGGTGGTACTGTACATATTAAATTATCCATACCAAATAGGAGGTTGAAGAGGCTTTTCAAAACCACAAGTTCTTCAGTGTATTTCCAAATGTATTTATAGAACTATAAATATTAACACATGTATAAATATATCTATATGAATATTTATTTGACCAGTGATCGTACCTGTAACACTGCTATTATGGCTTTATTACTTACAATCTGTACCTGTCCTCGTGTGCACTGTTAAACTAAACAACCTTTTATAGCAGACATTGCATATGGGAGTGGAAATTTTCAAAGGACCAGGTAAAATATTTACCAACCACTGCTAGTCACCAAGTCAACTGCAACCAGTTACTTGCATTTGTCCAAAGGAAACTAACAATCTCTGACCCATTTTATGTCTTTGAGCCTTGTTGGAATGTGACTGAAAAAACACTGACCTGTGACATTCTTTTCTTTTGTTTCCAAGCACTGCCTGCTCACTCTGTGAATGGCCTGAGCTCTAGCCTTACAGGAAACTTTCCAGAAAGCCCTGTACGAAACAGGCTGCCGTCTGTTTTTTGGATATTTGGTGACTTGCTGCCTGGATAAAATATTGCAATTATATGGGAGCTTGACAGCAAGAAGCTGCAAAACAATTATAATTTAGGAGTATCCATATGTAGGGATTCAGCTAGTTTTTTTCTCATTATGTACATGCATGAATGATGTTATATTAGCTTGTACTTGGCAATCAAACACATTTCTCAAAGATAACTGACTTATGCCTGTAGTTTTACACTTTTTACATTATGGCATTAGTTAATAGAGACTCATGTTGACAAACACCAATGACAGACTTCAAAGGCAATCAAAAGGTTAGAATCAAAACCAGATACTAAAAGGTCTCTTATACCTGCACCATGGAATTATTTGAACACACCGGACTAATCAGAAACACCTATGATGCCATAAATATCCCCTTAAATAAAAGAGGGGGATGTGTTTGATTACAAATCTTAAATTGTGGAGTAAAGAGCCATAACAATAAAGAAAATGTCTTTGTCCCAAACATTATGGCACTCACTATATATACAGTTCTGAAGCTGTGAAATTGTGAAGTTAGGGTGAAAACTCAATGTTTTTGGGGTGTCGTGAGTCATAAATGTAATATTGTTGGGATATTAATAAATGGTCCTGGGATGATACAGGGACAGGGTCTGGCATGTTGAAGCAGTGTGGCTGGGAAGTCCTAGTGATTCTGTGTCTTCATACATTCTGTGCACACTGTAATTTTGCGACATCCTGTGTTACACTGCAGTTATTTTTCAGGGTTGAGTACAGCCTCGCCCTTGTCAATGTTAAACAGAGACCCTCTGTACAATCCTCCAACGCGGTACAGGCCCCGCCCTCTCAGCCAGCCATTAGAAGTTCAAAGATCACACTATTATCATATCATCACAGCAGAGCAGAGAATAACTCTGATGTATTGTCCACCCGCGTAGGGGCTGCGCTCCTGAATAGAAGCCGTACTGTGAGTAACAGGGTGTGGGGAGTCGACGTGCGACTGTGGTTCTATACAACGTTATCATGTCCAAATTTGTTGTTAAACACAGGATTGTCATGCTGTGTTATGTGTAAGTGGTTTAATATGAACATAATACCCTGAGGCAATTTAAGGCATGTTCTTCAGGAATGTAGAACAGACTTTTTCTTTGTGGTAGAGCTGGACTGGCAGTTGCATTACTGTGGCTTTAAATTTAAAAAATGACTTTGTAAGTGTCATGATTGCAAGCTATGAGGTGACAAAATGTGAAAGTCGCTGTAATTTTGCAACTCACTGTTTCTAACCTTGTGTCAATTCACACAACATAATGTAATCACTACTTAAGAATGAGACTGTGCATGGTAGTGAGAAAACAGCTTCATTGCCTTTTTGTTTGCAGTAGAGCAAGACTGGAAATTGCAGTCACAGTGGAGATTCATAAATTGTGCTGTGAATGTGTTTTTTTTCTTCTATTGCACTCTTTTTGCCATATTAAATTTGGTGTGTCTATATAACAATCCGTGTGGGCCGTGCCCTAAAATTTGGTTTCTGAGTTCCCCCTGTGGTATGTGTTCTGTTTAACTAAGGAGTTGGAAAAATAAGACCAGTATTACATATCAATTTAGGGTAACATATGTATTGTAGAGGACAAGACTGGCATGGTTCCTGTTACAGACTGATGTGGACTTGGATTACATAAATGACATTATTTACTTAAATAATACAAAATGTAGAAAAATTATTATGAATTATAAATAATTGTCAGAACTGTCAATTGTTTGCAGTTCTGTAATGTACACTGATAAGTCTGTTTTCCAACAAGAATTTTAAAAATGCTCAGCAGTTTTTTTTTTTTTTTTTAATGTACTGGCATCTAAAAGATTTTAAAAAACAGTTACACTAGGTTATGCGAGTTTCATAAATGAGAAGAATCAGTTTAAAAGCCCACGGCATTGTAGGATACGAGTTGCGTGTGCCCCCCTGCCCCCTTCAGTTTGGGGGCGACCCCAAACTGGCTTGGTTCACTCTTCGATGGACATCTTAAGCAGGTACTTCTTGTCAATCTTAAAGAGCCGCCAGCCCTCCTGGAGCGATAGGTCAGATGCACCGCGTCGCTTGTAGAACTCGATGGATTTCTTGTTCCACTCGGCCACAATGAAGTGCATGCTGCTGCAACGAGTCTTCACCGCCGTCTGGAAGATGAGCCATGAAGAAGGTAAGTCGTTTGGAAAAAAAAAGGCATATTTTTTCTTGATTTGATTCTACACTACAATTTAAGATTTGTAACCAAGCAATGCACATGTTGTTATACCTCATACTTACACTAAAGAAGCAATTGAACACACCTGACTGATCAGGGGGGACTATGCATAAAAAGTGCTGTAATGGGAAACCAAAGTGTATGAAAATACCCTTAAACAAAAGCTGAGGATCTGCTAAACAGTGCAGTTAATCATATGTGCATTGTGTGGTTACAAACCTAAAATTGTGGAGTACAGAGCCAAAGAAACACAAACTGGCAAATATCCACTGGAATGAGCAGTTTTGGAATAGGAGCACTGAGATATTTGTGCTTACCTGACTTAGGTTCTTCAGAATTTCAGACCCGATTCCAAATCCTACGGTTTAAAGAATGACATTATATTGCTACAATTAGGGCTCTGCTTTTTAATGAAGCTCAATTTTGCAGCCTACAGTTTGGTAGAAATCTACTTTGTAGGAGTCTGTGGCTACTATTGTTAAGTACAGAACACATAACACAGAGAGACCAATCACAATGACTCGGCATTGCCTAACAAATGACATTAGGCCTATAAGAATATTCTGACAATGGAAGATTGGAAGAAGAAATCCACCAGTGTATGTTCCAAAACCCACCTGAAGTGTACGGAGACGGATACGTCAATAAAAATGTATGGCCTTAGCTCTGAAGTTTGACACTTTGAATGCGTGAAGACCTTCCTGCAGAACCAGCAAATTCAACACATACCTCTGTACTCCTCCATCACATAGAAGTCCTCCAAGTACAGCAGTTTTCCGATCCAGGGGTCATAGGTGAAGTAGTACATGGCAAAACCAATCACAGTATGCCCTGGGAAACCAGTCACATTCAAGATTAGAGCCCAAGCTAAACACATCTGGCTAAGCAAAAAAAAAAAAAAAAAAAAAAAAAAAAAAAAAAAAGCTGGATGTCAACAAATGTGAATTTCAACAGCAGGGTCTGGTTGGTGTTCAAATCTGACAGGGATTACAGATTATTAAAAGATCATTACATCCTGGCATAATGAGATACATTTTTTGTTTGATGTGTTGACTTAAAGAAAATAAGAGAATATAAAAGTTAGTCTGCAATCAGTAATACAAAATATAATACAGGAATACAAAATATAAATGACTTAATTTGGCATGTAAATAAATCTTTAATATTATTAAATATATTTAATAAATTAATTATATAAATACAGTACTATCATTTGGTATCCCTGCCAGATAATGTCACATAGAATATTCTGTTTACCGAGTGCAGACTAGCTTTCTTTATATTGGGGATACAGATTATAAAGTGGCATTTTGTTACAGATCACTCTCCCCAATCTTTCAGAACTACACACGCACACTGACATCACAAAACAGCTCTGCTTTGGGCCTATAATCTATCATGGGAACCCTTTTCAGTTCAGTTATTGCATTACAGCAGGTGAATATCAATGTAGATGAGAATGTGTTATCTGAAAATTTAAAAGAAAGTTTAAACTAGAAATACCGCTTAACGGTTGTATGCCTCCGCCAACCAGTAGCCAATTTGGATATTAAACATCACTTCATCATTTTATCCTATTTGACATTTTTGTGAAACTTGTCATAATTAGCATATGAATTCTCGAGTTATGGCCAAAAACGTGTTTTGTGAGGTCACAGTGACCTTGACCTTTGACCACAAAAATCTAATCAGTTCATCCTTGAGTCCAAGTGGACATTTGTGCCAAATTTGAAGAAATTCCCTCAAGGCAAAAACATGTTTTGTATTCCCTCAAGGCAAAAATGTGTTTTGTGAGGTCACAGTGACCTTGACCTTTGACCACCAAAATCTAATCAGTTCATCCATGAGTCCAAGTGTACGTTTGTGCCAAATTTGAAGAAATTGCCTCAAGGCGTTCCTGAGATATCGCGTTTACGAGAATCGGGACGGACGGACAACCCGAAAACATAATGCCTCCGGCCACGGCTGTGCCGTTGCCCAGTGATGGTGCCCCCTGCTGTTGTATGGGGCTCCTGCAGAGGGAAATGTGATTTTGACCAGTTATGCAGTGTTTTTTTTTTTTTTTTTTTTTTTGGTGTCTCTGCTCCTGTGGGCCTTATCTGTCATAATAGCGATCATGTGTGTTATGGTATTATGGATCTTTCAGTTGCCTCCCAACTCACCCATGTACACATCAAGGGCAATGTACACAGCCAAGCTAGAGACTGTAACCTGAAGATTGGGAATAAATTAGAGTGTGTTTAATCAGAAATGAGATTGTTAAAAACCAGACCAAAGCTCTGATTAAGTTACACTAACCTAAACGTAGAACTGATGCATTTTGGTGCCATATTTTGGTGCCTATATAGAAACTACTTTTTGGTCATTTTCAACTACATTCAGTACACAAAGTTTGCCAGTAACAGCATGTAGGCTAGTCTACAGCACACAGGCTTGTTGTGAGATAGACCTACTATAAGATTTTGCAGCTCAGCTTAGATAAACTTTTTGCACTCCGTCGACAGACAATAAATTATGAATCAGCGGCGAGATAACACAAAACCGTTGTTCTCGTCTGAGTTTGAAAACAAAACTCGTATGGTCACAGAAGCCAAACCTTCCGCTGAAAGAGCACCTACCCTCAGTGCTCCGCTGGTCCTTCGGCACTTCCGCGATGACGCAGTGGTAGAACGGGTGATCTCCAAATCCGTCCTCGAGCAGGTCTGTAAATAAAGTTGATTAAAACCGTAGCGCGGCTAGCGTAAGGGTTGTAGATGCACATATTCAACAGAGCAAGGCCTACCTTTCTCGGTCAGCACAACCTGATCTTCCATATCTTCATATTTCGCAAGTTCCTGGAAGATGAAATGAAAAATTAAATGTCAATTTTAAGCCCACAAAAGGTATATCTTACACTGTAGTCTCGTTATATGCTATTGGAAGTTTACGGGTAATCAAAACACAATGATTTCCTTCGTCCACAAATTCTTTACCTTTATGAGTCGCAGTAAGTCAGGCACGTCCTGGGGTTCAGCTTTCCGCAATATAAAATTGGCCATTTTCTTCTTTTACTTTTTTTCCCTTTTCTAACCAATCCTCTATATGTGAAAAGAAGCAAAACGTGTTTCTTCATTCGATTCCCAAGAGTCTGCCCTCCGCAGTCAGTCTGGGATCCTGACCGTTTTATGAAGAGATCACATTCAGGTCTTCGCTCAAAGCGTCCGCTGTACTGAAATGCTTTGTTGTCCTTCTCTATTTAATGTCCGGATTCATGGGGGCTGGGAGTTTGGTGCGGCCCGTTGTCCAATCATAAAGAAGATAAGCGGGTCAGAGAATTATGTCAGCTGTGAATCCGTTTATTATGCTAAATGGGTGGTTGAAAAACAATACAAACACTGTAAAAACTGAAATACAGGGCTTGGTTTATGTACGAATGCAACTTATTCGACAAATGGTGGAAATTACATCGTTTAAGATGCCTTTTTAGACGGGGTTTTCATTTCCTAATCAAATTGGCTCGTCTTCCAAGTGATCATGAAAGCGAGTTTGTATCTATCGTCTTACCGAAAAATGTTGCGTTATACACTATTTCGTAGCCAGGGTCGGTCTCATTTATAAATGTCATTTTATTGTCGTTTGGTGTGAGACAGATGCAATCATAATTTAATTTCCTTTTAAATTAAACTTTAGCACTGCAACACGCTTTTGAGGGAACGCAAGCCCAGATAATATTTTTATAATTGTGTCTAGAATAATTCTTGAGATATTAATGTTTTTGTCCTTTGTTAGTTCCCTCCGAGGGACTGGGCTGTTGGTAACTAAGTGCTGGTCGCTGACAACCTATAGCATGCTAGAAAATATCTCACAAATATTTCAGTCATGGACTTTTTCTACTGATTTAATACGACAATCAGTTATATTTGTATGCACACACCTGTAATTAATTGCACAGAAGGCCTTGGTATAAAAATAGTGACAATTCTATATATTGTGGCAAACAGGTAAAGTACTGCCAGTGCCAATAACCTGGACCTGTGCTTGTCCATCCCACACAATTTATGAAGAGAAATGATCATGTAGAACCGTTTCATTTGTCACACAGCACATTAGTGAGTGTAGGGAATCAATTGTAATGTAATCCTTGTTGAATGAGCGTCTAGTAAATGGAAACACAAAGTAATCTGAATAAAAATAAGCATAAGTTTTTTGTTAAAAGTTATATATACACATTAGCAACAGTATTATATAAACCCATCATCAGTTTGAGAAAACTCCCATGGAATTTCCTCTGATATTTTTCTTTTTTAATGTCTGGAGAGGAAGCGTATTTGGAAAAAAAGAAAGTCAGATTACAAATTAACAAAATTACGTTTTTATTTTCAGCTGATGGTAAATCATTAGATGAGAACAGACAGGTTGAACAAGATCACATGAACCTGATGGCATTCAGGGTTCAATTCAGTTTGTCAAAGTATTTCAGTTTGCCAGAAGGGTCAGGGATTATCTGTGGAGGAAGAATTTAAAATGAGAAAAAGTTGTATATTTGTGAATACATTTCACTGATTACTGTACAAACATCAATTTAGTTGCCTGAATTACATGAAGCTGAAATTAGACAAAACCTTCAATGGTCAGGGTAATAATATGTCGTATTATATGTATGTTCAATGTTATTATAAATACTTCTTATACAAAGGCTAACAAACAAACAGAGCTACTGCACTCTTGTGTTACTTTAGTATTCGCACTTTAGATTGTGAGTCGGAATCAGAACTCACCGTGTCACTGCCTGGTTTCCAGCCTGCTGGACACACTGCAACCAAACAGCCAGCCATTAATATAACAGCAAATGTAGGGAGTGTGCCATACAAACACACAGACACACCACTCAGACTGTCATTTATGAATCATGCAACAAAGAGATTCCTGGATGAGAGATGAAAAGCAGAAAAAAGTCCCTGTTTATTGAGCGCACGTGCTTCGGCTGCTGTGCTTCTTATGCAGGTGCAGGCTGCAAGATGACTCCAAATTTTCATGGAAATTTCAAATTTTTAAATCGCCAAATTTTTTTACTCATCTTTTCCAGCTTCACATTCTATTTTTTCATCACTTTATTTTCTATTTTAATAAATGTTCTCCCACCACTGCCACAGAGACACAGTTTAAGTAATACATACAAAATTAAATGACCTCAATTAAGTGCATCTGCTTATAGTCATACTACTTTGTGCAAGGAGACAAGGGCAACATCTCTCATGACTGCCTAGCTGCCTCTTCTCACGGAAGATATGTAGGGGTCAAAGTTGTATCCTGAGTTTGGGGAAAACCTACTAAGAACCTACTAAAAACCTAGTTTGCCACTTCTTAGGGATTTGTTTGACTGTAATGCGTTCAAGCACAGGGTTTGGACTTTACCTTCCCCGTGTTTGTCAGTATACTGGAAGGCCTGCACCAGCCGCAGTGTCTCATCCACAGACCGTCCCACAGGGAGGTCGTTCATGGTGATCTGTCGTAGGACTCCCTTGTCATCGATGATGAAGAGACCCCTGAGAATGAAAAAATAAAATAAAACACAGTGAGAAACACCAGATCTGATTAATCTGATGCACACTGATACCAGAGACAACACAGACAGATATTCTGAGCTACCATACAAGGGAAATGCCTTGTGTAATCCCCACATTCTTTGTGCAAAGTGGATTACAACACAAGATCTAGCAACAGGAGTATCATAGGACTATCAAGAGGTGGAAGCCACTGAATGGTGTATCGCTGGGTATTTAAAATAGGTCTAAAAGGATAGATCGCTTTCTAGAGTTTTTTTAAACATTTCAGTTTGAAGTGGCCCTACACCCAGGTAGTTTATTTGAGCGCAAATCAGAAAGAAGATAAGAGGAAAAGTTCTACAAATGGGGTAGTTAACTAGCTATATGTCAAGACAAACATACCACCCTGGTGGTATCACCAGCAGCCATACCACTCTGCTCCTGCCGACTGGCTGAAGCTAAGCAAGTGTGGGTTTGGGTAGTACTTGGATGTGAGACCACCAGGGAATACTGAGTTGCTGCTGGAAGTGGTGTTGGTGGGCCAGCAGGGGGCAATCTTCCCTCTGGTCAAATAAACCCCAATGCCCCAGTGCAGTGACGGGGACAGGAGATGCAGTCTTTCGGAAAAAATCGAGG
Source organism: Anguilla anguilla (assembly GCF_013347855.1). Lineage (NCBI taxonomy): Eukaryota > Metazoa > Chordata > Actinopteri > Anguilliformes > Anguillidae > Anguilla > Anguilla anguilla. Next base: position 17,458,758 of record NC_049209.1, read on the forward strand.
TCCTGACACACTGTGGTCATTAAAGATCCCATGACACTATTTGCAAAGAGTAGGGGGTTCCCCGGTGTCCTGGCTAAAATCCCAGATCTGGCTCTCACAAAAACTTGCCACCTAATCATCCCCTGATTTAATTGGCTAAAAAAATGTTCTCTCCCTCCAGTGGAGCTGCTCAGTGGCCAACAATAGATGATTGTGGTTGTACTGGGCTGCTCCCAGGTGTGAATGTGTATGAGTGTGAAACCGGGCATTGCTGCAAAAGAGCATCCGTGCTCAGCGAACCTACCCTGGGTAAATAAAAGTTAAATAAAAAAAAATAAAAAAAATAGTACATACTCACTATTATAATTTTAGAGGTTTATTCATTTAAGTATCAACTGAAAATTGCAAATCCGTAATTCCAAAACCTTCTTTTGATAAACTGAAGTAGGATCCTTGCCACCACAAGCTGTCAGTTTAATGACATTATTAAATTACTATTTTCTCCTTTGCAGGTACCATCAACAAATTTACAAAGACTGTAATTTTGAAATAACTATTCCTATGGGGTCTGCTGCTGGTACTGCTCCTCCCTTCACACTGCATTTTTTTTTACACTTTTCCATCTTACAACAGCAGTTCAAAGCAGACAAAGATGTGACATTTTCTGAGAAAGACTCCTTTGGTCCATGTGCCATGTAGCCTCCCTTCTTCACCAGCTGAAGTCTACTTCATCACCGGGGATGAAAAAGGGGGGTATGGTATTTAATGCTTAATAACTTTGCTCTTGTTTCATGTAGAAACTTATTTTAAATTGTGCTGTGAAGCTAAGCGCTGTGGCTACACAAACATTCCCCTGCTTTGTTTCTAAACCAGTCTAAATTTTCTCTATTGATGAGCCAATTGGAGGTAAGTGTTTCTTTGTTTGATGCAAACTATCTTGGTACGAATCATTTACAACACAAAGGAGCCAGCTATGTTCGTCTCACACTTTTGATTTTTGATGGCGGCAGATCTGCTGAGCACTGTAGGACAAACAAATGCATGGCATGTCACACAGACACCCAGCCGCATTTTCTCAGTTACCCTCTTATCCAGGCAATGCAAGATGCAGACACATTCAAGCAAGGCATTTTCTTTCCTATTCTTTTACTATTTTTTCATTTTTATCATATTATTCCTTTGCTTCTTCAATGGCAACCAGAAAAAATGTTTGGAGAGGACGCATGTTTTGAGAGGACGCATGTTTGGAGAGGACACATGTTTGGAGAGGACGCATGTTTGGAGAGGACGCATGTTTGGAGAGCAATGCAGACACATATGAGCAAGGTATTTTCTTTCCTATTCTTTTACTTTTTTCATTTTATTTAATTATTTCTTTGCTTCTTCGATAGTGACCAAGAATTTTACTACCCAGCAGGCACTTAAAAAAAAGAAAGAAAAAAAAGTACACGTTGGAATGTTTCAAACAAAATACTTTTGGTTCTTCTGTTTGCTGAGGAACGACGAGATAAGTATTTGGGTCATATTTATATATTGTTTGAGTGGTAATGAGACTTCAGGTTGTATTTCAAACATTTAGAAACAGAATACATGGGTTGTGCTTGTGCTGTACTTGCTAGTTCAACTGTAAGTTCAAGAAGCCTGCAGTTCTTGCTCCTGGGTCTTGCTGGGTACTCTGGCATCCCGCAATGTCCTTCCATCTTGTTGCGCATTTTATCAATACATTTAGTAATATTTCAATATGTCTTTCAGTTTTCTTTCTGTCCATTTTCCATATTACAGTCTCTTAACTTGAATCTATGATAAAATAACTGAAAGGACAGTTTTGTACTGAAAAACATTATATGCAAGTCTTGATGTGCAAAAAAAATTGCTAAAAATCCGAGGGCCCCCCAAAATGGGGAAAATAGGCCTAGACCTCTCAGTGTAAAAAAAAAAAAAAAAAAAAAAAAAGCATTTTAATTGATCACTTTCCTCATATAAATTTGTAACTTAGCTCCTGTAAAACTTCTGCATGTGATTGTTTCATACCTGAGAGTGTGCCCTTGGTCCTCCAGGAACACTCCATAGTCCTTGGCGATTTGATGTGTGAGATCTGACAGCAGTGGGATCTTCATGGTACCAAGCCCACCCTGTTTCCTTGGTGTGTTGATCCTGTCAGTACAAAACCAAACTCAACCAAAATGCAGTCTAGCTCAACCGAAATGGTAACAGGACACTACTTATTTACTGAATGATATACAAGCATTTTCAGCTGCAGTATATTATACTGGTATCCTAATATCTGGTAATATATACACCACAGTGGCATTGCCTGATAACCACTGCAGAGGGAGGAATGCTCTTATTCTTTTAAGAGGAAAATGACAGGTCCCAACGGCGTGAGTGAATGGCAGGGTCTTACCAGGCCAAGTGGGTGAATTGAGAGTCCACTGAGCATGCCACAACCTCAGCGTTGATGGCATGGAACTCGTGCACGCGGTCACTAAATGCAATGATCTCTGTGGGGCAAACAAATGTGCTGCAAAAAACAGAAAATGCGCCACGAAAAAAGGAAGGACAACAATTATTTTCAGGGGAAAAAATCAACTCAGATGTCCCATTTACAAAGCTCCTTATAGCAATGATGAAAAAGCTTCCATTCATAGGTGCAACCACTCTATCCCAGAGATACATCCAACAACTTTGTCATGAGGTTTCTCTCTCTCTTCACTAAACTGTCCACTGGTTAAAATTTTGTAAAATACATTAATTCTTTTTACCAAAGTTGTTCATAATTAATTACAAACAAGGCTATCTACGATACAGATACTTACAAGTCCAGGGGGTAGAAGAAGAATACAAGGTATTTTCCTCTGTAGTCAGACAGTTTCAGCTCTTTGAACTCCCCATTGATGACGGCAGTGCCCTCCCAGTGGGGTGCAGGCTTAGAGACTACATAGAAAAACAACACTGTAGTAAGACTTCCACTCTCCACCAATATCATCCAATTGCAGCACCGCAATGCCTGCAGTTCTAGGTCATCTGCAGTTTCAGACCGAGAATACGCAGTTTCAGACAAAGAGAGTGTGTCAAGAGGTGTCAATTGTGACTGGCTGGGCAGGTCATAAGATTCTGATACTGGCCAGACAGCATGTCATTAGAGTTGTGGAGATCGGATGGATTGTTTTCATTTTGCGGTCAGTGATTGGCCGACATTTTTTTTGTTAGGCTACTACTACTTTCTGGACTTGTACAACAAAATAATAAAAATTTAAAATAAGTAAGGGATACTCCACAAGACTTTAATGCCAAACACAGAGGAAAAGAACCACCTGATGCGAACTGGAAGATGCCATTTCCCTGGCAACACAAGGGTCTTACTGTAGTTCACAGTATGCACAAGCTTTCATGCCCCTCCCAAAATTGACCAGAAATCTGGCAGATGTAGAAGTGTTTTGTTAGAGCCATCTAGACATTTGCAGTTCCCATCAGACAAGTCCATATTTGTGTTACTACCACCTGGTGGTCTCCTAGGTACTGCATCTTGTGGGTTTTGGTTACAACAACCAGAAGGGGCAAACACTTTAAAATTAAAATGAGGGTCTTGCAAAGTCACATATTTTGCAAGCTTCTCCATTCAACATGCAATGAGTGAATATATGCGTAGAAAGCAAGAACTGCACCCAAATATGTTGCTTGGCAAGCTGTGACATGATGGCTCTGGGTAAACAGTATCAACTCATGAGACATCCACAAAGGTGTGGCTAATTAAGGCTTATTCTTTGCCTTTTTAACACCATTGTTCTGCGTCTCTGGTTTACTCCCCGATGAAGGCCATGTAGCTGAAATGCTTTGGATAATTTTTATTATTTCTATTTTGAACCTGCCAATGTAATGAAGGCATTTTACTTCATATGGGCAGAGTGCCTTGGTTTTGTGTAGAGAGGATCACAGTTGGAAATGCCAATATATTACATTCCAACAATGCATGTGGTTTTTTTCTCAAAAGTATGGGTCATTACTCCAATGTTACATTATGTGTGTCATATCAGAAAGTTGAGAGGTCAAGATCAAAAAGGAGCCATTTCACCCATAATTACCCAAGTGGAAACAGAAAATCTCATGTAAGCAGTGCGAGAGGTCTAAATACGTGCGGTTCAGTTGGTGGAGCTTGCTGGCAGTGTCATTTCAGAGGTATACATACTATTGCACACCCTCCGAAATTCATTGAGGATACCATAGATGTGGGACTTGTCTACAGAAAAATGCTGAAATTGTTGCTTTGTTGTGGGTAATGAATTAAACTCATTAGAAAATCTTCTGAATATTCAACTTATTTTCATACATTTACTCAGAAATCTTGACTTTTGGTAGTCCTATTTTGCTGGAGACATAGGGGCTAGACTCAAGGTAAGAATGTAATACTGAGCAGTGAAAAGGAGAGAGAAACTTAATTTTCCATCTACTCAGCTGAATGCAGGCAGAAGCTTTTGGTAGAACAAAGCACGGACCAGTTTGGGGCAATAGACTGGGCTGACCCTCTTGAGGCAACCAGTTCTAGTGAACTTATGAACTGAAAGGCCATAGCAATATATAAATTCCATACATCACAGAATGTCTGATGTCTACAGCTGTTCCCGTCTATGAAGTAGACTGAAATTTTAATTTGGTTACATCTATAGAGAATTGTTTAATGAATTATTTCTCTCTCTCTCTCTCACACACACACACACACACAAGAAAAACGAATGTAAGTAAATTATTCTGTATTGATTTTTCTCTCATTTTTGCGAGATGAACGTACGATTGTATCTTCTAAGATATTGGCCTAGTCCTGATCCAAACATAGAAACGATTTTTGATGTGACAATAGGACTAAAGCTTAACAAAAACTTATTTCGTAAAACATAACTTAACCAATTGCCCAACTTACGATAGGCCCACACTCGGACAGCAGCCTTCAACTAACAGCTGGCGCGCCGAAACATTGTTGCCATTTTTATCATGACGTGTCCCAAAAATATTGACATCCAAGCGTCAGCGAGCTTATTTGGAATCTAGCTGGCTATATTGTAATTTTAATCCTTAGTTTACGACTATTTTAATTAGTAAATTTCAAGGCAATAGAGAAGTACATTTTTTGTTGAAAATGGTAAACTGGTATTCGATAATCCTTTATTAAAAATAGTAAACATTTCTGACCGTATGAACTTGATAAAACTTGATGCTAGCGCTCGATTGTTAGCTTTCCTGCTACAGTATAGCTAGCTAAATTAGCTAATGTTCATGCATGTGTCCTTCTGTGCAGCTAACAGTAGGTGAGCTCGATAACTGTCCAATCATAATTTAGCAATCCAACTGATGCCAATTTTACGTTACAAGCTTCAAAACAGAAACCAAATACATCTAGTTATCTATGCATATTGCTACACCGTATACTGAGGTCTTTGCATCAGTTCAAGTCGTGGAGAACATTTCGACAGGACGTATTAGCTGGCTAGCTGGCGATAAATGAACATTGGCTTTAACATAAGTTCGTTTAGTACATTTAAGAGACTTGGTGTATACGTGCAGTCATTTTATTGTTACGCGTGTCAATTTCAAAGTCAACTCACTCTTTGCCTTGCTGAGGTGTAGAGAGTGATCGGACACCGGAACGCGGAAAGCCTCCCCAGGGTACACATGTCCTCCCGCGTAGTTATAGCATTCTTGGTCCTTTTTTCCATTTGGGCCATCTTGCGCCCCGGCCACGAAATGCGTGAGGTGGCATAGAGCTAAAAAACCGCTAAAGATTGCAGCTAACATCTTCATGTACTGTCGGCCGTCCATTTCTTAGTCTTGCGATCTGCACGTCTCTCTGCTTCTGGGGGAAAGCTACTTTATGGTTGCCAAGACGCTGTAGAAATCCCTCCCATTGGAGAGCAAAAACACCGCGTCTCCGCTTTATGGGCTTCACGCAGCATTTCAGACAACTAGTATTACTGAAAATATTTTGCTTCTATATGAGTGCAAAATACATGTCGAGTTCTCAATATCAGGTGATCAGCGCCCCGCCTAATAAAAATAAATGTAATTCTAATTGTGGGTAGAACTATTTCAAATGTTAAGCGAGTATTTTGATTGAAAATAAAAATTGAGCATTAACAACGTATAATAATAATAAAATAATAATAATAATAATATGAGGTGACTGTGTGTGAGCAAAGAGTCCTAAGGTTGTACGCATATGGCAGGGAATTCAAAGTGTTAATGTATAGTTCATGATCGGCTAAGGTCTTGCGTACATGTAAAATTTAACGTTGTATGTTTATTTTTATATTTTTACTGCCCTACAACGTGTAAATCTTTTATTTTCAATAGTTCCGTATCCCACTGTCATTATGACGAGTTTCAGTGGTTTCTGCAAGACGTTGCCAACCCCGAGTATATGGCTTGTTGGCCGGAACGGATTAGTTCAGTTAGTGGTGCTCTGTTTAGGTTTCTGGGGAAGGACGGGAAGACACAACGAAGCAGTGTAACTACGGCCTTCGGACAGTAGCATGCAAAAGATGCTCACCGTAATTTCTAAAGTGTTGAGAGGCACCGTCACAAAAAATGTATGTATACTATAACGGTGTCCGTCCGTAATATCCAAGTACACGCATTTAGTATAATTTATTAGCGATTGGAACATCTGTTTAGCGCTGACCTTGCGATAGCAGGCTGGCTAGCTATCCACTAGGCCAGGCATCTTTTCCTGTCTCACCCCATAACGTTTTATCGAACAGGATTATACATAACTGTATTTGTTTCGTACAGAGTTTGCGGATACATCTATGATTACATAAAGTACAGTAATACTTTTGTGTGATTGTTTAACCAACGTTGTCAACCTAGCAAGTTAGGTAGCTGCTGGCTACCTAACTTCTGGCTGCTACCTACACTCCTCAAGCGCAACCCTTGACAAGGTTGTCCGTGGCTATGGTCACTTTTCGTGCTGGTGTGGTGGCTTCTTACACTTAAAAGCTGTCACAGAGCAATATTAGTAGCGTTACGTGGCAGTGTACTGTAGCAAGGTTGCTTATTTTTAAATGGGTCATATTAGCCAACAATGCAAACAGCATGAACTACGCTAACAGCATAATTTAGCTGGCTAAAATTAGCCAAGTGTTTTATTTATTACCTTACTGAAATAGAACGTTAGACTCTAATCATATCGCAAGTGTGTTTCTAGCTCCAAAGGATTTTAATAGGTTAAATTGTTGTGCCCTAAAATTGTTTAGTTAGCTAATGCGACTGACTAGCCACCTAGCTGACTTTGAAATCAGTTAATAACGTTATTTGCGAGCAGTAACTTAGTTCTACAGTTGGCTAAGTTAATTGCAGTTGGTAGACTATCTCTAGCTATTATAGGTATGAGTGTTACATCTGAAGTACATGTACATATTGCTTGGCTAATTTACTTTCTCCGGTTCGGAGAATTTACTTATCCATGTAGCTGGAGCTACGCTCTAGTCTAAAAGGTATTTTTGTAGTTGGGTGTTGGTGCAATGAGAAATGTCAGTTGGCTAACGTTAGTTAGTTATCAAGTAAACTCTGCTTATATTTTCACAAGTGAAGGTCAGCGTGCCCTGGCCTAAACAGAGGGCAATTTTAAACCTCTTAGGTCGATCACAAGTTTATTGCAGAACGTGAATTATAGCCATAGGTCTGAGTAAAAAAAAAAAAAAAAATCAACGATACAGTTTGCGCAACTTCAGAATGCTGGGCAATGTCTGCCATTAAATAATGTGCAATTCCGGTAGGTAGGTATATGCAATGTTTTCTCTTATGTTAAATGTAAGTATTTATGGTGTAAATATGTATTTTTTTAAAAATAATGCTTGTAAGTTTTATGTTTACATGTCAATGAAAATGAAAAATTAGCACAGATATTTGAAGAATTCCCAAAAATATGTAATACCATTTATGTCCTCTGCTTGGGCCTCATATATGTATATAGAACTTTATTCTTCTGCAAAAACAGTGGTAGGTATTTTTTTGATGAATCATACACATGATGAGTAATCTAACAATCTGAACACTGTCCAAAAATTGACCAAAATGAGACCTTATTGGCAGGTATCAATGTGTCCACTGTGCTTAAACTTGGACATAGATTTAAAAGTTCAAAAATGCTGCATACTATTAGGTTAGTCAACCTTATATACTCACTCTAAAATAAATAAAATGCTATTAATTGGTTGACAAAATTGGATGTGATTGTCTGCATATTTGCCGGTTCTGACCACACAGTTTCAAACCTAATGTTTCCATCTTTTATTGACTAAAATTGCATAGTTCTTTCCTTTCTTTTCTCCTGCACTCTTTACATTTTTATTCACTTTCTTGAACAGATATGGGCCTGGCTGCTTGTTATAGATTCTTGCACATACATTAATTTCATTAGATTAATAATTATCCCTCTCTCTTTCTCTGGCTGCCCTGTAGGGAGCCCAAGCTGTCTCTGAGGTAAGAGATGGTTGGGTTTTTCCCTGCTGCAGTACATATCTTATTGCTGGTGCTGCGCTGCTCAAGATCTAACTGCCATAGACGCGGTGTGCATGCACGCGTGTGCGAACGATGTGCGGTATGCGTGTTGAGTGTAGCGTATGTAAAGTGCTTATCACCATGTCACACATATTTATTCTGTATGTTGGGTGTATGTTTATGTAAGGTGAGTATGTGTAATGGGTACAGGTATCGCTGAGGAGCTGGTGGTTACCATACAGGCTGAATGTATCCCCTCTTTTGAGACTCTTTGCTGAGTCTGCATTGTGTGGATTAGGGGTGGGGCCGTTGCTTGAGTAAACGAGTACTCGCCAGCAGATTCTTAAACGTTTGGAATAAATGTAACCAGTACGTTGGACATATTCTTTATTTTATTTTTTTATGTATTTGAATTTTTTCAAAAATAAGTGCCCTAGTAACAGGTCAAAGCGTGTATAGCCTACATGTTGCACTTATGTTTAATTCCCCCCCCGCCCCCCCCGTTAATCGCATGCTTCAGAGGAGAACACTTGCTTCTCTGCAATGTCCTAAGTTGATAGTGGAGGTTCCAGCATGAAGAACTGGCATATATGATTGGGCATTTCAAACTGGAAAGAAAAGGGGAAAACCATAAAAAAGGAGTTATTTCTCTGATGTAGTTTGTGTGTAAGGTGTATGTGTCATGGGTATGAGCGTAAGGGATGCAGTGTGTAAGGTGTGTCACCTTCAGTACCACTCTTTATGACATGCTCTCGTCATGCTTTTTTTTGTCTAAATATTAATGTCTCCTGATTGAGACACACTCTGAAGATTTGCATCAACAACCCTCTCCATCTATGACGGCCTAGGATTTACACACATTGGCTCTGCCTCCTTAAAATGGCGATTTTCTACTTTTCTCTCATCAAACTTGCTTTGCTGTTAGTCCTTTGGCAGCATCATCTCGGGTGTGTGTTTGGGTGTGAGATTCCTGCAACGGCTACCTGCTGCTGTGATCAAAATAACTGCTTTTCTCTCACAGAAACATAAATCATCAAGTCAACACCTGTCAGTTTAACGGCTACATTAATTACAATGATATTTTTAATGCATGATGGGTAGATATTTCAGTTGGATACGTTTAGCAAGACCAGTTGGGACTGTATCAGTTTAAGCATTTTGGCTGAACCCCTTTCCAATTCATGTTTTTGTTCAATTGAATGTTTTAGTCTTCCTCGATCGTCCTATCTTTCTTTTTCTTTGTCTTGTGCTCTTAGCTTTTTTCTTTGCTTTGAGCTCTTTCCCTGTCATTCGCACAGCTTTGGCACAGTAACCATTGCATTGATATCTGTAGCACAAATGTGTTCACCAAGTGCAGAGTGGAGGGAAAGCAGTGATTTGTCAGGGTGGTGGTTATTAGGGTCATGTGGCGTTGTGTTGAACGGTGAGGACTGAAGTACAGAATACAGAGGAACTGTGAACCCAGAGGCCGTAACATCTCTGTTCTGCCTTTAACCCAGGTTTTTCATCCTGTATCCTTTGTAGGATTCTAAATGAGGAGTTCCTCAATCAAACTGACTTGCCAGTGGAACCTATGTGGAGCTTTGATCCAAATTGTGCTCTGACTGACTGGCTCTTCTTTCTCCAGTCTTCCACAAGGAGAGCTATTCTCCAGCTGCTGGCAGCCCAGTCCGAGTATGCTGACTTAACCTCGCCCCCCGACACGGCGCCGCCACAAAGACCCAGCTTAGATTTAGACTCTTCTCACCTGGGAATCTGCACCACTGTGCCTGAGATAGTCGCGCCTTCGCCTCACCCAGGAGTCAGTACCTGTCAGGCCTTCCCAGTCGTGCCTTGTGCAGAACCAGCTGTGAACAGCAGACCTGTTGAGGACTTCACAAGTTCAAAAAATTCAGTGCTCACTTCCAGGCACACTATGGAGTGTCTGTTTCCACAAGACTCTGAGACAGAGGGACACAAAGCAGAACTCAGTTTAGCTGGAACACCAGAGCACATAGAGACTGCAGAACCTGCATTAAATACAGTCCAACCCAGCCCAGAATTTTTCCCACCAGAACCTACTGTTAATACCGAAATAGCCACCCCAGTATTAACCTCACTAGAACCCCCAGTTAATGTGGAACAAACCAGCCCAACCTCATTAGAACTTGCAGTGAATATGGACCAAAACAGCCCGCAAATAACCCCATTAGAACTTGCAGTGAGTATGGACCAAAACAGCCCACAAATAACCTCATTAGAACCCGCAGTAGATAAAGACCATTCCATCCCACAATTAACCTTGCTAGAACCTACAGGAAGTGCAGATCCAACAAGCCCTGAATTATCCCCACTAGAACCCACAGTGAATGGAGAGCAATCAAACCCAGAATTAATATCAGCAGAACCCGTGATAAGTACTGACCAACCCAGCCCAGAGTTAAGCTCACTGCAGCCCACAGTAAATCCAGACCAACCCAGCCCAGAGTTAACATCCCCAGATCCAGCTGCCACTACCAGCACGCCCGCTGGACACGCCCCTTTGCCTGAGCCTGGGCCTGCAGTGTGCTGCGAGGTGCCCGCCTCAGATATAGCATTCCCCCAACGCCCGGTGAATACCCACAGGCTGACTGAGGACTTACCCTTACCAGAGCCACAGCTTGCTGTGAGTACTGGCAGACCTCTCCATATCTACCACCCCCTCCCATATACTTCTGCATGCTCCCTTTTGCTGTGTCATTCCTAATGTCGGGAGTGCTCCCTGATCCCACACAAGCCCACAGATTGTGGGAAATGCTGCTGGCTCGCAGACGAAACTCCCCTACTAAATCACTCATACCACTGAACTTCACTCTTTCATACCTCAATCCTGTCGCTCGTTCCTTCTCAGTTACTGTTAAAGTTAGCATTTGGCATTAGAACGTTTCGCATGTTTTTTGCGCGGATACAAGATTTTGAAAAGACTGGCAAAATGATTTGGTGCGTTGCTGAGAGTGAAATCGTGCGTCCATTACTTTTTGGCAGTGGAATGGGCTTTCAGCAGCGACGTGTGGATTTAATCAGTGAGCATAGGCCTCTGGAGCGTCAGTGGGCCTTAGACTACTCTCACTGCCCTCTGTTTGGCTAGTTGATGGTGATTCTTGTGTTGGAGAAATTGTCCAGGACATCAGACTAGTGCTGTCATTCTTTTGATTGTAGGTTGTACTTTTGTTTGTTCTCCTACTGAAGTGTCCTGTCTTTCTCTTTGCAGGGAACCAGGGTAGTAGTGTCGGCGCGCACCTACGCAGACTTCACCCCACAGGCTACCTTCGATATAAAGGTGCGTGTGCATGCTCATGTGCTTACACACCTGTTTACATGTCTGGGGTGTTCGTGCCACGGCTGTTGAAGCGAATGAACTCCTAGTGAATGTGGGCGTGTGCGCCATTGTCATTCGTGTTGAGGTCTGATTGATCCGTCCCCCTTTCAGAAATGTGATTTGCACCGCTTCGAGGAAGGCCCGCCCACGCAGTCGGTCCTAACGCGGGAGGAGGGGCTGCAGTACTACCGCACCATGCAGACCATGAGGCGCATGGAGCTGAAGGCCGACCAGCTGTACAAGCAGAAGATCATCCGCGGTTTCTGCCACCTGTATGACGGCCAGGTGAAAACACCCGTCCCCTTTTACGCTGCGGGATTGGGGCTGGTTTCAGCTGGAAAATCCCTGGATTACATTCTCAGTGGGAAACCTTGACTCGGAATTAAAAAGTCCAAAGCAGTTCAGTTAGGCACAGCCAGTTGGGAAAGTGGGTTTGTGAGAAGTATCAAGGACCTAAATAATTTCTATTCATACAATTTTTTGTTAAATAGCATATTGTATACAACATTGGACATGCAAGTTATTTCTTATATTGAATTTACTAAGCAATTATACATTATTATTAAAGAAATGCTCAAATCCTTCCGTTGAAACTTAGTATGATACCCATGCACTGTCTCTCTCTTTGTGTCTCTGACACGTTGGGCCCTCTGCCCCTATGTTTCCTGTAACAGGAGGCGTGTGCTGTGGGCATCGAGGGAGGCATCAACCTCACAGACCACCTGATCACGGCGTACCGTGCTCACGGCTACACTCTCACCCGAGGGGGCACCGTGAGGGAGATCATGGCGGAGCTCACTGGTGGGTCTGCTGGTTGGGTGGGTGGTTATTATGTAAACCCTCATGCAAAAAGAAGGAAAATTCATCCTTTTGGTACCGTGGCTAAATGCATGTTATTGAAAAAGAGACAAGTGAACTTGAACTCAAAATTGTATTCAGAGTAGATGCAACCTCTGTATCTGATCTCAATATATATGGCAGATCTCAGTGTGGGTTGTGAGTGTAATGTGTTGTGACTATGTTCTGCCACCTTGTCCCTCCCTTACTCAGGAAGGAGGGGTGGCATTGCCAAGGGAAAGGGAGGCTCCATGCACATGTACACCAAGAACTTCTACGGAGGGAACGGCATTGTGGGTGCTCAGGTAACACACGCTTTCCCCTTGGCTCTCTCTGGGACATAGACGGGGACCCCCTAGTGTGGCCCTGGACCCCGTGTCTTTACACCCTATATGTCGGCTTTCGGTGTGCTGACACACCTTTGTCTCCCAGGTGCCGTTGGGAGCGGGCGTGGCACTGGCATGCAAGTACCAGGGGAATAACGAGCTGTGCGTCACACTTTACGGCGACGGAGCAGCCAACCAGGTGAGAGCCCCGTGTTTCAGTCTGTTGTGGAGATGTGACGGCCACAGAATAGCCTTGGTGACAAACTCTCCTCCCCCTCCCGCCTCTTCCTCAGGGTCAGATCTTTGAGACCTACAACATGGCTTCTCTGTGGAAGCTGCCGTGCATCTTCATCTGCGAGAACAACAAGTACGGCATGGGCACCTCTGTGGAGCGCGCCGCCGCCAGCACCGACTATTACAAGCGAGGAGACTTCATTCCCGGGCTCAGGGTACGACTGCGCCCAACTGCAGCACCAGCACAGGGGCGGAAATGAACAGAAGCCCCATTCATAACTTCTCACACTTCTACAGGCGTATCGGCTGTGACATGTTAGGCATCTTATTATTATTCAACCGGGCCCTCTTGAGCACTCGTATCAGTACAGCCCTGACACTTCTGTCCCTGCATGTCTGTTTCTGTAGGTGGACGGAATGGATGTCCTGTGTGTGAGGGAAGCCACCAAGTTTGCTGCAGACCACTGTAGAGCCGGGAAGGTGAGCGTTCAGCGTTTTTCAGTGACCATACAGGAATGTAACTAAATGTTGATGCCATCTCTGTATAAATGTTGGTTGCAGCAAATGATTGACTGGCAGGATATTAAACTAATCTTTTAAAAAAACGAACCCCCCTTTAACGCCACTTTGTAAATGGGGGCTCGGTTTCTGTGTTACGTTGATCTTGTTAGGAAAAATTATTCGGTATTGACCCCGAGTCATTTATTGAGTTTTATTGTTACAGAATTGAAGGCCTAACTGATCATCCTTTCATTATTAAAGGGCCCTGTTGTCATGGAACTCCAGACATACCGTTACCATGGTCACAGCATGAGTGATCCTGGAGTCAGGTGAGACCACTCTGTCATGAAGGAGCAGCAAACTCCCATGTTACTCTCTCATCAACGTCTTTATCCTTATTACTTTCATATTGGCTTTATGTTACGTTAGTTTTGTCAGACACTCTTAGAAATAGTTGAAACAATTTGATACATTTTTTTTATTAGACAATTTATAAGACACCCTTTTTATCAGACACCCTTATGAATAGATGAAACAACAACCCAAAGTTAAAATAAGAATTACTCTTGTGCCCTGCTGTACCCTGCTTTTTTCTGTTCAGTTTCCTTGTCCACCCTATGAGTCTACATACCCCTGATCCCTGACGTTTTTCTCCAGTTACCGTACTCGTGAAGAGATCCAAGAGGTGCGCAGTAAAAGCGACCCCATCTCCTTGCTGAAGGACCGTATGCTCAGCAACAACATGGCCAGCGTGGAGGAGCTCAAGGTGAGACCGCAGCCCGAGCAGGTCTTCGCTCTGCTGTGGGAAGTCAGTGCCTCCACCTCTACCGCAGGTGTGAAGTGGCACAACTCCCAAGGAATGCGACCTGTCAGCATATTTGCAGTGTGTGGGTTCTGCTTTGGGCGTGGAAGTGACCGCGGTCCTGCTTCCGACTTACTATTTGCAGCTCGATGGCAATACTTGTAATGAGCAGTGGAAGCAGGTAGGGTTGGGTCGGTTTCCGGGTTTGCCGGTCCGGTCCGGTGTACGAGCTTAAACCGGTTTGATTTTATGCGAACAGACTGAACCAGCATTTGTCATTATGAGACGTTCTGGCAAATTAAAAAGTAGCCTACATCAGCAACCTGTGCCGACGGCGCTAAATCCAACTTGTATTGCATTAGTAATAAGCAATATGACAACCTGATTATCATAATATTATATTTGTTTATAAACAGAGCCACTAGTGTCTGAGTGCAAAAAAAAAAAAGGATTGACAGGTAGACCACGACATTTATTTTGCCTTTTTGTATAGCCATTTCCGTGGATAAAATCACATTTATTATTATTATTTTCTGTTAAAAACATTTAATTTATATCCAGGGAGATAGCCAACTACTTGCAAGTTAGATGACGTGTAGCCATTTAATAATACGATCGCATTTCAGGCTGGAAAATAACCCGTTAAACCAGAGAAATTGCTGAGTTGTCTTAGAATCTTTATCACAACAAAATGTATCAAGGCTGACAGAGTTGGCATAGCAACGAAATGTAACGACTTTAACGAAATGTTAACTATGGCACAACGGATATAACAGCTGTTTTAGAATGTCATTGCCTCACCCGGATCAGTTTTGCAGTGTATATTACAACATAAGCTGCATACAGTTAGGCAGTCCAAAACAGGCAGATTGGCAGAGACTTCACAGCTTTAATTCAAAATTTTTTTATTGTCAGATTAGCAGTCGTGTTGCTCATAATGCTGCACAACAATTATTGTTTCACCTGGAGTTAAATTTCTGAGTACAAGCTGACGTTGTGTACCACTTTAAAATGTGTCCGTTTACATTCTGTTTAACGCTGTGTGTTTTTAACAGGAAATTGATGTAGAGGTGCGGAAGGAGATTGAGGATGCGGCACAGTTTGCCACCACCGACCCCGAGCCCCCGCTGGAGGATCTTTGCAACCACATCTTCTACAACGAGCCGCCCATGGAGGTGCGCGGCACCAACCCCTGGATGAAGCTGAAGTCTGTCAGCTGAGGGCCTAGAGAAGCCCCACCCCACAGCCCCACCCCGTCACTCCCCTCTAACCCCACCTACTCATCCCTGCGGCCAGGTGCCAGAAGAGACTCCATCGACACACACGCCCAGTTCCAAGGCTGCTAGCCCCCTTTTCTTCCCAGCCAGGACCCAAACTCCCATGCTCCACCCACCCAGGAGGGATCAGTTTGTGTCCAGGCTGGGCTCAGCAACATTCAGCACTTCAGCCAAGGGTTGGAAATATAGTCAATGTAATGGTTTAAGTAACTTTGTAAAGCATATACTTGCCTTATTATTCATGTTAACATTATTATTTTATTGTGTTTTGGTGTTAAATAAAATAAGGATTAACGGTTTAAGGGGTAAAAGGGATCTTTTCATTTTGCCAAAACAAATGTTCCTTGAATGATAAAGGCTTTACGTTTCTTGGCCACTGGTCGTGTTGTTACATTTAGAAACTTTAGAATTTAAACAAATTAAAATTGTCCAAAGACTTGTCTTCAGAGGCCAAGAGAGTTGTAGCCCTAGGCCGAACAAGACCTCGATGCCACCCCTCAGTTGGAGTCGACACCTTGAACTTCTATGAGTAATATCAATTATCCATTTTTGTTGCGCATAAGGTTTTGTTAGTTGCTGTACGTTAATATTAACAAATATCAAATGTTTTCCATCTGTAGACCATCAGTGACAGAGAAACTAAAATGGGAATATAGAATCGACCTCCTCTTCTCTGTCTGTAGCATTGAGTAACATGCGAGTGAGACATGGGTTGTCACCGGGAGGGTTCAGTGAGTTATAATGTACACAGGGTGGATATGGTTCTATGTTGACTCTAGGTGTTGAGGAAGGGAGAGTGATGGAAAGAGAGTTTGTGGAGGTCCGCAAAATTAAATCCTGAAAATATCAAGGGTGTTACCTGACATTGTGCTTGTGCTGTCTAAAGGAAATAAATACATTGGAATGTCCAAAGATTTATGTTTCTGAGCAACTAATATAGTTGGAGAATTGAGATGTGTTCCTGTCTACAAACACTGTTGCCGATTATTTTTGAGGGGAATGAAGGCAAATCTGAATTTCAGGGGAACTGTGTGAAACTCCACCGGAAGAATTTTAAATCAGATTTTCTGTTGGTTTCAAATTTTGTCTCCTTACCATCCACTAGAGGTCAGAAGATTCTCAAAAAATTGCTCTGGCTATGAGTCTCTGGCAATATAAACTGATCGCAGTCCAGAAGTGGCCTGTCTGCCAAAATTACCAGACGGCCAGGTTGCAACAACCATCACTCCATTTCTTGGAGGAGGCAATTGCAGTTACCGTTAGCCATTTACATACAATCCATGTATGCAGCTGGATCTTTAGTGAAGCAATTCAGGTAAGGTGCCTTGATACACTGAGGTTATAACACGAGTTTCCCACCTGAGAATTTAACATATATCCTCAGAGTTGTAAGGCAAGTTTTCTAACGTAACCATTGTGCTGAAACACTGTGTTCACCATAGCTTCTTTTTTTGGGGGGGGGGGTGGGCGGGGGGGGGGGGGGGGATTGGGGAGTCTCAGACTTGGTGAGTTATGGCTCATGATTTTCCAGATTGTTGCTCCTACTTATTAATGGTTTGAGTTTGCCTGGAAATTTGTGTTTATGAATAGCCACAATGGTGAGTGTCTTTGGGGTACATGGGCTTTAGTGGCAGCGCTGCTTGTAAGGTCGTGGGTGGCATATTGGTGGCACTCCGTAGGCACAATAGGCAATTCCAACTAGGGGAAAAATTGAGAAAAAAAAATGATGTACAAGAATGCTATATAAATAATAGACACTACTATGCAACAAAAAAGTGAGGTTGACCGCTGACTGACTTCATTATTTCATTAAAAATTACGATATTTTTGAATTAGTCAACATCCACTTTTATCAAATTTCATTTCTTTATCAATACCTAAAAGCAGTGTGGTTTTTAAAAAATAGAAATACTGTATTAGGTAGACTGCTGTTACTACATACAGTACATTCCACAATGCTGCCATTCTGGAGGTGGAGGTGGGGGGTGGGGGGGTGGGGGGGGGGGGGTGAAATCTCCATCATTTTCTGCTTCATCTAGATTTCATTCATCTGCTGATAAGGTCAATCGGGTACGGAGACCTTCCTGTGCTCCTGTCGTAGGCACAGTGAAATTCTTACCTGCCTTTGATCTTTAGATGCCAAGCTCCTCCCTCGGCCCATGACGCAAAAGCGATGCAGAACCCAGCCTCTGACAGACAGGTAAACCCGAGCCACGAAGGCGCCATATTGAGGGAAACGGAAGTGGGTGACTGCGATAGCGAGTTAAAAGGGAGGCGAGTGAACAAAGTTACATTGAAGGGAGGGGGGGCTAAAGAGGAGGGAAAGTATTTTGACTACGGTATTGAAACAAAACCGGACTTATTTCGCGGGGAAGCGGTCGCCCACTTTTAAGGATTAACATTTGCACAGTATTATACCCGTATCGGAAACGACGTGTCGTATGCAGCCAGTTAGCTTGCTTGCTAGCAAGCTAGCTAAGTTCATCAGGAGATTTTAGGACAAATCCGTAAGCCAAGATGCCGCTGGCACAGCTGGCGGACCCCTGGCAGAAGATGGCCTTGGGGAATGCGGAGAGCGAGGTAAATTCTGGCAGACCATTATCTGTAGCTCGCGGTAGCTACAATGCGGGTCGACGTGGGACCAAGTGCTAGTCTATTTATTTAAAACCATCTTTCTTGGTACAGTTAACTTGTGACAATAGACACATATAATGACACTGCACGTTCATAGCGTCTTTTTGGCACAAGCTAATCAAAAAGTTGCCTATCAGAGACAGTGAATATATTTCTTGCAGTGGAGAGGGAATATTAATTATGTATTTAGCTCGTATGAAACTGCTGACAATGGCTAACGATATTTCCCTGAAAGTAAAGCGATAGTTAGAGAGAATACTACGAGGAAGCGGTGCTGTTTCATGACCAAAAAAAAAAAAAAATGACGTCTGACATTTTAAGAAGTCGGATGTCTTTTGCTAAGAAATTAATGACATTGAACTATAGGTTACTGTGTTAGCTTAAATTATCATCAATGCTTCTGCTAACTTGATTTAGAAATGTATTTGGGTAGCTAGCTAGAACTGCTTGTCGCATCATGCTGTAGGCTACTTGATTTAGCTATACACCGCCAACAAGCTTACCACATTTTAATGAGTAAGACACAAGAAACAAACAAATATAACTTTAGCACATATGTATTATGAAGGTATTCCCTTAACATATTGAGTATATGCTCGGTCTCTATGCGGACAGGATATCCTTACATGATACCATGTGTCCTTATGGTGAGTTTGTGAATAGTCTGAGCTTCTCGCCGAAGATATAGTCTTAGTCAGCGTTAGAGACAGCCTTTTGAATTATGGAAAATTGTGAATCTGAATCACAGATGATTCAGTAGGCTGTGACAACGCGAACGAGTTCTGTAGGGTAACTCCTTATTTTGTCTTGTCTCCTGAATGCACATTTTCTTGCACCAGGAAAATCATATTTGATTTACAAGCGTGCCACTTTATACAGTAGGGTTGGGTCGGTTATGAAACGCTGCTCTATATGTGTGTGCATTGTACTAGTCAGGAATGGCACCCGCCACTCGAAGTTGCGATGGGGCAGCTAGCTTGGGGGAGGGGATTGTGGAAGGAAGCTGTCAAAACTATGACAGTAGTAGGTCACTGCTTGGAACAAAAGAGAACAAAGAGCGGAGAGATGAAATACCAGTAACCACTAAGTTCAAATTCATTTAAACCCATGGCTGTTTTGATGTAATTTGGGTGGTTCACTTGTAGTATTATTTCAAAATGTTTTAAAGATTCTATATTGTTTGGCCAAATCTGTTTTTATACAGTGGGAATTTACTCACTGTCATAAGGGCCCTTATTGTTTCTCTGCAGACCAACCTTGCTGCAGACACTCGACAAAGAACAAAGTCAAAAAGGGAAAACTTTTTTCAGGATAAAAAAAAAAGTAATTCTCGGGATTCCCAATGACGCAGATATAGTGGCATTCCTATTGTTACTTTTTGAGCTATTTTAAAAGTTTTACAGGCTAAATGCGATTCTACACACTTTAAAATTAGACCCGTCCTGCACTTGTATATGAAGGAAAATCTGACCCAACAACTTTGAATGAAAACTGGTGTATTGATGCACATTAACTTATTCTTGATTATTTAGCATTCTTGATCTGCTCTCTGTTAGTGCCTCCTATGACTGTTGCTCATTAGGTTGTATGACAATTGATGTCTGACTAGCTGACTCCAGCAGGTCCATAGGAGTCGAATCTGCCAAAGAAGTCATCACAAAAAAGTTTTAGTGCTCAGAATGCGGATAATCTGAGTACCAGGGGGCTGGATCAGGAAACAAATTCTGTTGCACATGAATCTTTGACAGGAAGTACAGCTCTCTAGACTCCCTGCTACATTTTAGATGTAGAAATCAAAGGAAATCAATTTACATATTACAATTAACATATTACATAGCTGCTGGAGGATTGCAGTACTGCATTCTGCTTTCTCTTTTCATTTCTCTAATAGTATTGTGCTACTGGTAAAATGCAAAAAAAAGTCCCCTTTTTCACATGAATAATGCAGTGAGATGAATTTTAGTAACTTTTACAGTTTTGTAATTCTGAGGGATATTTTCATGTTGAGAGCTGTAGTTCAACAGAGACTCGAATATCCCCAGGGCTGCAAGCACGTATCTTTTAACCAGGATGAACCCAGATTTCTCAGAATTAATTTTACACTTTATTACTTGCACAACAGAAGGCAGTTGGCTCGAATTTCTGAACTTGTTTATTGTACACCCAGCCCTATTAAAAGCACTGTTATGTATGATGCTTGTGATAAGGGTGTGCTTTAAGTGAATGAATATTAATGCCATGTGATAGAAACATGAAGACTTTTATTTTACAAGATGAAGAACAAGATTCTGTCGGTGTCTGAGCATGCACAAATGTGAAAGGGCCTTAAAGGGTCGGTTCACCCAAAGAGGAAATTAAGGTATATTTTCACTTACCTAGAGTACCATCTGTCTACCCAGATAGTTTAGTTTTTTTGATGAATTTTCTAGATACAATGGACCTTAACAGGGCCATGCTTTTGTGGCACTCAATGCGGCGAAAATTTACGTGAAAAAAAACTTAACAGCAAAGTTATCTTTGCAAATATAATGCCATGATCACTCATGAACTGCTTAATTTTTGCAGTTTCATTAAAAACTACTACTTCTACTGAAGTTTGCCAACTGTGTATATCAGCAAAGTCTCAACCAAAGCACACCAGTATAGAGCGTTACAGTTTGTAGTCCTAAAACCCCGAAGTGAGTTAACATTTTTGAACCATTGCTTCCATCGGCAGATTTCCAGTGCTTTTTTCCCAAAAGGGTTTTACATTTATGCCAAATATAAGGTCTGTAGGTAACATAAGCCTAAGCAAGTTTCACATTTTGTTCTACAACATAAATTACACCCATTAGTATCTCAGTCGTGAATTTCAAAGCCGTTAGGCTATGTGCTTTGAAAATGCAGGCTGCTAGCAAATTTCTTCTGTATATTGAAACTACAACAAACGGTCGCATTCCACCAATGTCACATCACCACCACTCAAATTTCATACTAGCCCACCTGCACGAGACAACTTTTGTAGTTTCAATGTACATGAACCAATCTTAAGCTTAAGTTAACCACAGAGCTTAATTTCAGCATAAATCGAAAACCCTATGGGGTAAAAAGCATTTGAAATTTGCCAAGGTAACCTATAGCGGAAGAAACTTCTGGATTGGCCTACAAAAAGATGTAATCACTGTAACACTTGTTTTAACAATGTTGACACTGCACCCCAGAATATTGGCGTGCTTAGATTGAGACTTAGTGTGGATTTACACTGATGGCGTACTTTGGTAGTAGTTCTCGATGAAAACCTGCGCAAATTAAGCTCTGTGGATGTTTGTGAGTAACCGTGGTCTTATATTTAGAAAGAGATGTTTCTGTCTGTTTTTGATTGTAAATTTTCACTGCATTGAGCGCCACAAAAGCATGGACCCATTGAGGTCTGTTGTATCAGCAAAACTATCTAGATGGATAGATAGTACTCTGGGTAAGTAAGCATAACTTCATTGCTTTTTTGGGGCAACTGTCCCTTTAAGGGGTTTTCAAATGTTTTGAGATTTGCAAATTTGTAATTAAAATAAGAATTGAATAATTGAATAAATGCCTAGCTTGTTTGATTGTTTGGTTTGAATGCAACTGCGATTCAGTTCATTGGAAGACACCTCTCGTAGTCGTGCAATTGTACTATGCTGCAAATTGAAATGATCAAACAGACTACTGTTGAGCGGTGGTCTTGCACCATTCGAATGTGAACTTGCTATGTTCGCGATACTGCTCCACAAAACTTTGTGCAGTATGGAGGCAAACCCATTCAAACACATTCACTTGAAAATGAACCACTTAGAAGGGGAACTGAAGTATGGAGGAGTCATCACCACAATTTCCCTTTGTATCTGCCATCTCCTCATCACTAGTGAATCGTTATTTGAGTTGCATCTTCAACAGATAGACACAGAACATTTGCATTTTTAAATTTGATTAATTGATGAATGAACCAACAACACATACATAGCACAAGGGCACAGTAAGTTGGGTGTGTGTATTCCAGGTCATAGCCTAAATAATTTCAAGCAAACGTATTGTGAAAATGCCAGAACATCCTTGCAGAAGGTCTTTATATATTGTTAAACTGAGTTTACACACACACACACACACACACACACACAGTTGGAACACTTTTTCATCATGCTTGAACACGCACACCGTGGTTGAGTTCCAAGATGACACACATCATTAAATCATGTGGCTTATAACTCATTTTCCAAGTCCTCCTGAAATGCGGACCCACGTCAGTCCTGACCTTTTCTTGCTCAAGGAAAAAATCAATAGACAGCAGGCCGTTCAGACTTCACTCTGAATATGCTTATTGTGGCAGTCCCTTTGTTGTATGTGCTGTCGAAGTCCCCGCAATGCTGCTTTCTGACTGGAGTGCACCATTGTCCAAAATCACCACACATGTCATTAGCTCCAGTGAGAAAGTGTGTGTGCACAAAAACTACAGCGCCCCACAGTTCAGATTATTTGAACTTTAAAATGTTGTACTTGGTGGCTTATGTCTTATGTTCCTATGTTCGATCAGTCGTTGCCAAATTGAAAAGTATCAAACCTCTTTAAAATGAAGACAGTCTGCTGGTAGAAAAACCTCAGAGGTTGATATTGTGGAAACGACCACTCTGGTTGTTTAATTTAGGTTGAGGTCAGGCTGAGGCCAGCCAGCTGAAACATTTTTGGAATATTAGGTCTCAACATTATTTGCTTGTATATAACTGTAAACAATGCATACAATAAAGGCTGTATGTAGTAGTAAAGAGGGTACTTCTTTGTGCTTATCTAGACTTTAGCCAAAAAAAAGAAAGAAGAAAATTCAGTGAGATGTTCGGACTACTGTTGGCATTGCAGCAGTCCAGCAGTAACACTTTTGTGGTACCTTGCATGTCTGTGCAGAATTTTCCTTTCTCACTGCCATTCCTCTGGATAATGTCACTTTTAAAGTTGTCTGGAGATTCTGGTGAATATAGCCTGGGTCTTGGTTATTAAGGTGTTACGCATTTTGAAATGACAAACCAATGCCAGCTCCATTTTGGTATACTAATGTATGTCTTAAATGTTGTGATTTGTATATTTGTGTCTCTGAAGTAAGTGTGCAGTGATTACTTATGGTTGTGAGTTTCTGCATAGTGCAGTTGTGTATTTTAAAAATACAGTGATTTGTGCGAGTCCTCTCTATGCTGAAAGTTACTGTGGGTCATTTGTTAGAATCTTCACCTAACCAGTTTTATTTGTTGATCCACCTATCATGAAAGAAAGATAATATGTGGCATAAAACACAGAAATGTGTTGAGTCATTAAAACCTTTAAAGTAACCCTAAACTCTGGTTACCATTGGTTCTTTATTGTAAAGTATTGTATTTTTATGTGGCATAGAAAGCTGACACATGCATTACTGTTTCGTCTCATACGATTCTGGGTGAGGTAACCAATGGGTCTTTTTTACAATGGATATTCTTACAAAGAATTGGGCCTACCAATTTTGGTTGTAATGAAGGACCCATCATGGCAGTGAGTATCGGTTTTTATTAATTACAGTTTTAATCTAAAATGATAGATTATGGTTTTGTACCAAAGTAAAAGCAATGTGTTGTACAACTAAGAATTAATACTTTCAAATTTGCAAAAAAAAACTGAATAAATAAAAATTAAGTCTGCTGTTTCTCACCCTTTAATTTTAGGTCAATATCTAAAGGACGCTAAAAAAAACATATAAAGGCTTTACATACAGTTGTCCTACTGTAGCTGTATGGGCTAATGGGATATCGGATTTAAATTTTTGTCATTTTACTTATGACTTTTAAATACCTGAGTAATGTCAATACCTGACAATGTGTTCTGTGCTGTCTTTTTCTGCAGGTCTTGGAGGAGTCCATGGGTGAAGATGAAACACCAGTGTGCAGCGTAAGTTCTTTCTATATATCTCTCCCTCATATATATCTGGAGGCAAGCCATCCTCTTGCAGCAGTTCTGCCTAGGTATGTGCCTAACCAAGGCAGTACTATTTGCTGCTATCCGAAGGTATACGGACCCAGAAATTGTACTCCAGAACAATGTCGTATAAGATTTTGAAAAGCCAATAAATCCCAAGATTTAAGCGCACATTTTCTCCGATCCTCCAGCTAGTCACCGCATGAGACCGAGCTTACCCAGCTGGCCAAATAACCACCGAATACACGCACAGGCGGTAGCCTTGTAGCCAGATGTGATTGTTAATAGTGCTTGGGCACTGTTGCTATCATAAAGGTAAATCTGTAATGGACTATGCTACCAGCCAGGGGCAGCTTGCATCAAACTTTGTGTTGAATCCGCACTAATGATATGCACGTGTTTCTGATTTTCCCTGTATGGGAGTTTCTTTCTCATATTTACCAGACACCACATAGACCGGTTCTTATGGTAAATTGGAGTGTCCTGATGAAATCAGTGTGAATGTTTGCTCACATGAACAGGCTTAGTGTCCACTCCTACATTCACCACAAATGGTCAGAAAACCATAATATGTATGTGTATATATATCACTGTTTTCTAAGCCAGTACAAGTCGCCAAACAGGCTACAGAATCAGCTTATCTCCCAGCAAAGTATGCTGAGAGTACGCACCCACTCACATTTTGGCCTGCATTATCTACTGTCTCACACTCACATTGCAAGTAAGATGAAAGACACTAAAAAATTGGCTACAGCAAAAACTACCTTTTGCTGTGTTGATCTTACTACTTTAATTGATCTAAAATGTGTCTGCCCTAATTAGAAAATGTTGAATGACATATGGTATTTGGGGGAGAAAAAAAAACAAAAAACTACAGGTC
This sequence comes from Anguilla anguilla, assembly GCF_013347855.1. NCBI lineage: Eukaryota > Metazoa > Chordata > Actinopteri > Anguilliformes > Anguillidae > Anguilla > Anguilla anguilla. The sequence continues at coordinate 17,484,001 of NC_049209.1, forward strand.
TGCTTCTTGTTGCATTGAACACTCACTCACTACCACTAATTGTCAGTAGCAACCACTTAATATTATAAAGGGACTGTGCTGCTATTCAATCGATGGCATTGCTGTTGTTTTAGGACACTATGATTGGATTTAAGCACTGCCTCCTGTCATGTGACTTTTTACGATTAAGAAGACAAACGTATAATGATAAACGTATAAAAAGAGGGCTAGCTCCTTGGAGGCAAGTTTGAGATTGCCTCCATCGAGCAAGTTTGCACTCTTTCCCTTTTCCGCTGATAGATGTCTCTGTTTCTGCCACAATTTACAGCTAAACATTTGACACCGAATAATGACCTATTTTGTGTTTATATTTGTATTTGTTTTATGTGGACACCCCTTCTAGTGGGTGCGACTACTTCAGCCACACCCATTGCTAAGGCCTTCATAAAATCACGCATACAGCCATGTAATCTCCATAGAGAAACATTGGCAATAGAATGGGTTGTACTGAAGAGCCCGGGTTCCACCTTTCCAACAAGTCAGTTCATAAAATGTCTGCCCTGCTAGAGCTGCCCTGTTCAACTGTAAGTGCTATAATTGTGAAGTAGAAATGTCTAGGAGCAACAACAGCTCAGCCGTGAAGCAGTAGGCCACCCAAGCTCACAGAACGGGACCGCCGAGTGCTGAAGCACGTAAAAATAGTCCATCCTCGGTTGCAACCCTCACTACCAGGTTCCAGACTGCCTCTGGAAGCAACGTCAGCACAAGAACTGTTGGTCGGGAGCTTCATGGAATGGGTTTCCATGGCTGAGCAGCCAGGAGTTGGCTGGAGTGGTGTAAAGCACACCGCCATTGGACTCTGGAGCCGTGGAACCGCATTCTCTAGAGTGATGAATCATGCTTCACTATCTGCCAGTCTGACGGACAAATATAGGTTTGGCAAATGCCAGGAGAACGCTACCTGCCTGAATGCATAGTTGCCAACTGTAAAGTTTGGTGGAGAAGGAATAATAGTCTGGGGCTTTTTTTAAATGGTTTGTGCTATGCCCCTTCGAAATCTTAATGCTACTGCATACAATTACATTATAGAGAACTGAGTGCTTCCAATTTTGTGGCAACAGTTTGGGGAAGGCCCTTTCCTGTTTCAGCATGACAGTGCCCCCATGCAATAAGTGAGGCCCACAAAGAAATGGCTTGCCGAGTTTGGTGTGGAAGAACTTGACTCGCCTGCTCAGAGCCCTGACCTCAACTCCATCAAACACCTTTGGGATGAATTGGAATGCTGACTGAGAGCCATGCCTTATTACCCAACATCAGTGCCCAACCTCACTAATGCTCTTGTGGCTGAATGGAAGCGAATGTCCGCAGTGTTCTAAAATATAGTGTAAAGCCTGGGTGTAATGTTTGGGTGTCCACATACTTTCGGCCATGTAGCGTGTGTGTATATCATTTTAATTAAAGTAATGCAGACAAACATTTATTTTATGACATTTCTTCTCATTCATCCAACATAAAATTCATTCCTCCACCTGAAAGTTCATTCCTGAAATATCAGTAGTTGACTGAGAATTTTTTTTCAGGCCTGGGGGTACCAAAAAACCCCTGAACAGACGTGGCGCACAGGGTGGCAAATTGGCGCGGTTAGATGTTGCAGCAGGCGGTCTTGAAGTTTTTTTAGCTTGCACTCTGTTATTAAATGGAAATTAACTGATGACTGATGTAGTGCTGCAAATGGGTTAGCACTTTGATGCTACACATTTAAATTAAATTTGCTGTAAATGGTTGTTCTGCGTTTTTAATTATGTTGATTTCCATTGTTACAGCCAGTCTTGCACTACTTTAAGAATGAGGTGAGGTGGTAAATTAACTCTGTAGAAAGAACACTAGTCAGCACACAAGTCTTAGAAGATATAACCCACAGGACAGGCTCTGTTCCAAAATAGCGATATTGCTTCACCGAGGAGTGGTCAGTTTTCAGCTCCGGTTGTGGCTTTGCCAGCCTATGAGAACTGAGACGAGTGTGAGCGCGAGTGCCTGGTACAGGTGTGGGAGAAGAATGTGAGTTTGCAAATGTGGAAGTGGAGCGCGTGCATGTGCGAATGAAATCTCTGGCCAACACTCCCCACTCCCAGCGGCCTCTTCAGTTAGCCGAACTGAAGTTGCCGTATCCTTTCACTGGCGGCTTTGAGCTTGACTGTACAAGTGTTACAGCTGACACGCCCGTCAGGCTGTTATTAGTGCCTGGGGCATGTGCGAGACTTGCATCACATTCACAGGCAACTTGTAACTTGCTGCCCCGCTGAAAACTCTGGCTCCTGACGTCACGCTTGACCCCGGCCAAAAATCTCTGCCCATTATCTGTTAAAGAAGCAAAATACCTATCTGTTACTTTAATTATCTAGCAAGATGATCCACTCTCAATTGGGAAAAATAATGGTGACTGCATTTCTGAATACTGTTTAAAACCAATTTCTTATAACTGCACCTTAAGAGTTACCCTGCTCTTTTAGCGTGGTTAACTGGCTAGCTGTCATCAAGTTTCTGTAAAGCCCTAGGTGAGCCACCTATCTAGATTGCTAAGTAGGAACAAAAGGACTGGGAAAACTATCTTGTCTGCTAGCTTACTGTTGTATTTTCTGCACTCATTTCAGATTTGGCTGCACTTTGGTCTATTTTGGTCTGTGTTGTGCTCTGCTGAGAGCTCTGAGCAGTAGTCTGGCTCCCTTGCTTTATTCGCCTTTTCCCCTTTTGTCTCCAAGGACCTGGATAGCCATCTTCTTCATAAGCCTGATTTCCAAACAATTCAGGTTCTGATGAGTGTTGATATTGGATCAACTGCCACCAAGATCTCAAGTAAAATCTGAGACACGTTGTGATGTTTTGAAGTTAATTAAGGGATATTTTTAAATCTCCATTCTGTCATTTTTTGTGATGTAGGTTCATAGTGCTGTCACAGGAATAGGGGGAGGTGACATTCACACCTCTTGCTTCACCGAGAGTCTAGGGCAGTGTGAATGAAGGATTATGGACGGGGAGCAGCAAACCAAACTCATATGCCAACATGTCTGGAGAGATGGAAAGAAAGAGGAAGAGCAGCAGGCTCAGTGCTTGTGGGCAGAATCTATTTGCTTTGTTTTAAAATGCAAATGAACGTGTGTTTCTGTAATGCCGGCAGGTATGTCTGTGAAGGGAAATCACTGTAGATTTTAGTTTAGTGTTGGTCCCTGGCTGAATAAAGCACTGTGTGTCTATTGACTAATCCAGAATGTTATCTTAACACAGTTATTGCATAAAATTGTAAGTTTTTGCTTTTTTGTCGTTTGCGGGTAGATCAGGGCTATTCTGACCAGTCCCCATGTCATCGGGCCTTGTTGTCATGGTGATGTTAGGTGCTTCCTGTCCATCCTTCAGAGGATTAACTGAGGATCAGTCTGACCTGGAGAGGGGGCAGCAGGGCAGAGGGGGTAGGGCAAGTTGGCATGGATCAGGGGTTTGAATTTAAGCCCCATTTGTCTTTTTAGTGTGCAGGTGTGGCCCGGTGCCCAGTCACCTCATAGCAAAGTGAAGGGAGACTTTGCTGTGCCTTCCTTCTGTGCAGATATTCTCGGAAAACACGGACAGGTCATGCTGTCATCACTGCGGTCTTAAATTTCTACAGAACAGCAGAAATCCCTGTTAGACCTGCATTGCTGTATGCCTGCTGGGTCAGCTTCGTAAACTATCCAGCTGGGCAGTCGTTGTGGTAATTTCCAACACTTGGGATTTGTCACATAAAACAGAAATTAGGTTGGAGATGGTACTGACCCTATTTGGGTCTTTCCTTCATGACTTCCAGATATTCTGGTTTATCCATCGAAACGTGTTAATCTCCAGGTAGTTTATGGAAAGTCTGTCATCTTCTAAATCTGTGGCCTAGATTAATCAAGAGTTTACGTTTTAAGCATTTGGCAGACACTCATGCCCAGAGCGACTTACACAGCTCACACTCCTTACATACATACAGTCAATTTTACAGCTGGATATTTACTGAAGCCATTCAGGTTAAGTACCTTACTCAAGGGTGCCCCAGGTGGGAATCAAGGCCACAACCGTATAAGCCCTCTTGCCTAACCATTTTACTACACTGCCGCCATAACTGACACTTGAAATTAACTTTTGACACAGTACGGCAAGGTTATTAATCTTTTTGTTTGTGAAGAAAGAAGTTACGCTTGTGGTTATTTGTGAGTGAGAACTTTCTGGAACTACTGTTGATCGAATCCAGGTCAATATCTTTAATACTTAAGTAGGTGCTAGACCCGATATTGATCAGGGGCAATGTGAAACTTCCTCTTCAGAATAGTGGTATTAGACTGTTCCTTGGTGACAATCATGTTGTGTCTGGGGATGAACGCTGAATTCAGCAGTTTTTAACCAGCTGTTGTAATGGCTCTACCCCAGCTCGATCAAAGCAGTTTTTCTCTCCAAATCGAAATTCTTCTGAACGAGACCGAGGTTCCCAGAGAGCTGAGCCCCAGGCATGCAGTCACTTTGAACGAACACACACACTGCCGCAAGTCCCATCAAAAAAAATATCTGCGGATCAGTTTGGTCTAGTTTTGATACAGTCGTATAGTGGGAGACAGACCTATCTGCCTGTGATCAGTAATTACTCTGTGTCATAATAGACCTGGCAGAGTGGAGCTATTTTCATGGTTCATTTGGCTCTAAACTCCAGATTTAAAGAGAGAGAGAGAGAGAGAGAGGAGGAAAGGGAGAGTAAAAGAGAAGGGCCTTACTTGTGTATCGCGGATCACAGACCCAATCGCAGTAATGAGGCAGGCAAGACAATGGGATCAGTGTGGTCCTAAAGCTCATTAAGCATTTTGTCTGTCAGTGAGTGAGATTGTTCCGAGGCCAGTGCATTTATCACTCAGACTGAGAGGCCCAGTCAGCTTTTCTCCACTGCTTCAACAAACCATAAAAGTGCAAACCGTACGCATTTCCACCACTCCTCTGCAGTGAACACAACTCTAACACGCACGTACACAGGCGCTCACACACACACACACACGCTGATGCTTGTGCACGTGACCTGAATGTGGCCTGGATCTGGAGGAAATTACCCCAGCCACAGAGCACAGAGGAAAAGTAATCTTTTGGCCTTCTAGATATGAGGACATTATTGGAAATTGGTTTTGGTAATATGCTGAATCGTACACAATGTTTATGCCAGTCAATCCGATCTAGTAGATGGGTAATATTAGGAAAAGGTGCTAATTTTCAGAAGTTGAGTCAGTTAATATTGCTATTCATGGTTGTTTCATAACAATGCCAATAAAAAACATGTTGTCAAGCACAGAAGCACAGAATAGAGTAATTAGTCCTTAAATGATCTTCAGTCCAGTGATACCACTGCTCCCAATCGGGCCTACAGCGAATTTGGAAGATCGGTTACTCCGATGTCCACACCAAATTCTTTATGGGAAATGGTTGGTGAGAGGGAGAGAATGAGACTAAAAAAGAATGGGGGTGCAGAGGGAGAGAGAGGTCAAGTATATGGAAGGAAAGGAGTTTGCAGAGGACTGACTGTTGATTGGTCGTATAACTTGTATGGACCCACGTGCCTTTCTGCTCCTCTGAGTTTAGATGGTCTCGTCATGTTTGGGGAAGAACTTAGCAAATTGCAAGGTGGATCTGCAAACCCCTTAATTATTTTGATGAATCTGCAATTACAGTACAGGAGAGGGAGATTCTTATCATTCTGGTTTGTTTAAACCAAGGTTTAGAGTAGAGCTTAAGGTAGCTGAAAAGTTTAGTCTGGTCAGAGATAGATTGACACATGTTGCTTAGCATTGTGTAAGCCCCCCTCATCCATTATATTTATGTGTGTAGTACTGTGGGCTTGTCTAAATGAATTTCTTGCCCTTTGGGTGCAGTGTATGTAAAACTTGATGAACCCAGATGTGTGTTTCCTGCAAGGCTTATGCTCTTGACTGTAACATTGAGATGGCTGCAGTTTTGTGAACGGTACCCTGACCTGTCTTTCCAGGTGTCTGCACCTGTCTGTAAAGTCGTATGGATTAACTATCAATCCCCCAGTCTAGACATCCCTATCCTATTATTTGTGACAGACGCAGAGATTCTTAGAAACGAAGGCTTTGGCCGTGACTTTTGTCTTCATGGGGCCACCATAGCAACAGTCACAGCAACGGCTACTTTTGCAGAATTGATTTCTTGCCCTCGTTAAACTGTTTCAGTCCTTTTATTCCGGCAGTTTTACTGCTGTAGTTTTGTGGCCGTGTGAGCTGGTGAAGGTACTGGGGCATGCACAGGTTGTATTTGAAATGAGTTTTATGCGTGTGCATGTGTAAATTAAAACTGGCTATGTGGGTGCAATGCTGGCAGAACACTATTTTTAATGCCCTTTTCACCCTAATTTGGAATAGCCAGTCACGCTCGCACATCCCGTGTGGTGAATTTGGGAGGGCGCAGACAGCCGTGTTCTTGCACTTCTGCAGTTTACCTGTGCCAGCTACACCAGTCTGTCCAAGTCTCTGGAGCACTGGCCCGGGCAGTTTGAGAGAGCAAATGTGGAACGCCATATTTAAGATTCCTATGGGAATGACATGGGCTGAGCCCTCCATGGCAGATGTCAGACACTGAGGCGTAAACCTTAGGAGGAACGATGATGAAGCCTGAGTGAGAAATGGCCCTTCTCTCGGGCTCCTCTCTTCCCCCTCCTCCCTGTTGCCCCTCCTTTCTCTTCTGTCCTGTGAGTCAGAGGCACAGGAGAAAATGCAGATTTCATCAGATTTACCAGCCTTGCATGGATGCCTTTGATAGGAGTTACAGCAGAATCAAAATACCAATTGACGTTTTATTGGTGTGTGTGTTTGTGTGCGAGTGAGAGAGAAAGATAGAGAGTGAGAGTGTGAGTATTTTCGTCTTTTCATGTCTTTCACTGCCTGTTCGACTTTAACATCCTAAGGGAAGGGATTTTACTAAAGCAGTGTTTTGGAAGGAGCTAGACAGAGAGGGAAAGGGAAAAAGAGAGAAATACACACACACTCAGAGAGAGAGAGAGAAAGCGAGAGAGAGTGTGAGTAAGAGAGAGAGAGAGCTGTGTCTTTACTCACCCTCTTCCACTCCCACTCCGCGATGCGAATGGGAAGAACACGAGGGGAGCGGCATGGCAACCGTGTGGAAGCTGTCAGTCACGGGGCTCCCTCCCCCTGACCGCGGGCAGCGGAGCGCAGTCGCTTTCGGCAGCGGATCCGCCGACACCGCGGCATGGGAGGCTGCGCCGGGCCCCGCAGCCCCGCGCGCACAGCCTGACCGGAGGCCCCCGAGCCGGGCGACATGGGGGACGGGTCCCCCTCCGCCTGGGCCAGGCCCAGGCCCAAGTGGGAGAGCGCGGACGCTTCCTGCCACGTGCGTGGGTGCCGCGGGGCTGGGGGCGGCGGGGACCGGCGGCGCTTGGCTCTCTGTTTCTCTCTCTCTCTTTCCGTCCTCCTACGGTCGCTGGCTTGCTCACGCGCTCCTGCCCTGCTTTTCAGTCCTGCTGTTGTTGAGCCTACTGGACTGCTCGTCCAGGCTTAGCGTGTAATGTCCGTATGTCCTCACGCCTGTGTGTGCGCTGTGATTCGACGATGTCTTCTAGGCTTTATCTCTGATCGGAGGGCTGCTGTGTTCCGATCGTGTTTGTCTCTAGGAAGGATCCAGACTGCGTGTTTTTACTGGACCCACGACTCTTGAGTCTCCCTGTGTGGGACCCTGACCGTCTCTTTCTCGTCTTCCTCAGGATGAAGGCTCAGTGAAAGAGATCAGCATCACGCACCATGTAAAGGAAGGGTCTGAGAAGGCTGAGCAGGAGCAGTTTGATATCCGCAAGGTCCTGGGACAGGGCTCATTTGGAAAGGTGAGTCTAACATTGGATACTGGGGTGAGGTGTCTAGGCCTGGGGTTGGGGTACAGAGGCCTGTTTCTGTTTAATCGAGGGTCTTTGTACCATGTACACGTCATTTTTTGTCTCTGAGTGTGTGTGTAAGTATCGACTGTATGAGGTAGATACGTAGTGTAATGGTGGTTAATAGTTACCTGGTAACTTCCCTATAGATTTTTACTAATTTGTCAGTCTAGACCCCTGAAAGCCAGCACAATGGATCGTGTGATATTTTTGGAGCTGAGTATATTTTTGGAGCTCGATGTGTGAATGTCGTATCTCCAGCATGAGATTTCAGGTCTGTGATATTTTAGCTGTCAGTGACGGCCGTTCGACGTTCGTGAAGATTCTCTATTCTGTTCCGTCAGTTTCTTGACAGAAAAAAGCTCAATAACGACAAGCTGATGTCGTGAACAATGTAGCATTACTTGCCAGAACATTCTTGCGCAAGGACCCATTCACAGTTGAATTGGACATTGCCCTGCCTTCCCAGATAGGTGTTCCACGAGCAATGAGGCCTTAACCTAACTTTGCTCATGGGAAAATGCCTGGGAATACCACTGCTTTCTTATCTTAGTTAAGCACGTGATGTTTATCAGACATGCAGTGCAGGCCACCTTGGGAGAACAATGAAATACTGCAACGTAATGTTATAGGGCTGGTGTGTAGGGCTTGTGTTCTAGGGCTGGAGTGTAGACTGTTTCTGCTCAGTTAAGTGCCATTATCCATGCCTACCTGTCATGGACAACTGCATAATGGACAGCTCCTTCAAGGAGTATTATATTACACATTAAAAGGCTGTCTTGGATAGATTGCTTGTGTTCAATCTGCATTTAGGCCTATCTGACTGCGTATTATATTTACATTACATTTCAGCATGCAGCAGACACTGTTATCCAGAGTGGCTTACACTGATCACTTTGGGGGGGGGGGATTGATTTTTAATTTTTTTAATTTTTACATACAATTCATTTATACATCTGGATATTTTACTAAGGCAATTCCTTGCTCTCGGGAGGGCATGGAACTTGGAATCAAGCCCACAAGCACATTTGACAGTTATGCTACACTTCCTATGCATTTTAAATGAACCATTCTGAATTTTCCTTTATGTAACTGAAAAAATGTTGAAAATATTATGCTGTTTGTACCCTGGATAAATCATTTCATGCCATTTGTAATGTGTCTTATTTATAACGCGTCTTAGTATAATAAATCTAGTAATAAAATTGGTAAGTTTATACATTTATTAGATGCAGGACTTGCCTACAAATGTGTAGAGAAACAGAATAAGAAAAATGAAGTTTGTCAGTTACAGTGAAAAAGGGAAATTCACTGCTTTTATGTTTGGCTGTTAAATCTAAGCTTGGTCATTTGTTTAACACACTCTTCTGTCATGGATTTACATTGCAATGATGCATGAGATTACTGTGACAGGGCAGTGTGAACAGGAGAGCATGCAAATGCATGGAGATTGGGGAGTACTGTATGTGTACTGCCACTGATGAGGCAAATTGGACATGTAGGCCGTCTTAAAATGATCAATTATTAGTCAATTTTCTTTTATTTGTACAGTGCTTTTTACAGCGACACTGTCACGGAAAAACAGCCAATAGGAATACTGGGAAGTGAAAAATTATAGGTGACTGATCCCCTCATGAGTTACCTAATCAGGAATTGGGAATATAGTCCTACTGAGCAGTATTACCTCACTGCCTAGCTGCTGTAGATATTGTATTTGATTGTATTGTAGCTATATATCTCTTTGTTAGCCATGGAACTTTCCAGTTACAATAGCTAACTAGCTAATTTACTTCTCTTTCCTTAACACTTTAATCACGCAGCTAGTGATGAACTTGCTGCTATGTTACATATTTAGCAATAGAAATGTTTTATATGGCAGCACATTGGGTGTGTGAACAGGCAGATTACATAATTGAACAAGGGATGTGCATAGATTGAAGCTTTCTCTGCCAATGATAAATATTTGTAAAATGTTAATCCCTGTGTGTGGATACAAACCAAACCACAGAAAAATGGGCGGGGCTGGAGTTTTTAAGTATCGAAGCTTGACTCCCTGTAACCCTTTGCTCTTGAACCCCTCCTCTGCTAGTGCCTGCTGTGATGTCTGAACCACATGACTCCCTGGGTCACGTGAGCGCGAGCAGTGAGGGTCTGGTTTCCGATTCAGCCTTAAACATTTGACTGAATCTAACTACAAAGAGCGTACTGCTCTGTCTCTGTGCTTAAATCAAATAAATATCAGGTCAATATTGCATTCTTGAACTCTGTCTTGCATCTGCTCCTTGTCTACCTCTCTTGTGCTGAATAATTGCCAGATGTCAAATAGTTGGAGTCACTGCAATATAAAATACAGTATTGGTTGCTGCCAAATATTATTACTTTACTACTAGCCAGTGGTTACATTGGCTCCTTTTTGATTGCACTTCCTTTTTTCCTCTAAATGTTGTCATGGTTACTTTGTATGTGTATTCACACGATCAATATTCACACGAATAGCTGTTTTGAAAGAGGAACAAAGTTTGCCCTTCTGTTCAGTTATTTCCGAAAGCTCTGAAACCTGAGGCGAGCTTTAAGCTGAATGAAGTGGATGAAGTGCTGCGTAGCTGGTTGATTATCCCATTTTAAAAGTTGAGTACACCGTTCTGAAAGTAATTTATTTTAAAATGGTATCTATCCTTGGAGCATCCACCTGAAAATATTGTAGCACTGGGGCTTCACCAGAAGAATGGAACTAATGAAGAGAAGTGGATTCATTTGTTCCACTCTTTTATTGCACTGAAGCATTTTTATTTCAATTTCATGATGGTCCAAGGCTCCTGTTAACTAGGACCGCAAGATGCACAAGACGGCCTCTACCGCCATCAATGTCCCATAGAGTACTTCACAACACGGGGACAGGAAGATCTACTTTTTAATCCCTGTTCCTTAAGCTGTTAGTAATGTAATGGAATCCCCTGTATTTGTTAACGCCTTAGATTGTGTAGAAGCTTATTTTAGTAACACCTAATCTCACGTATACAGCTGCTCTAGATGACACTTGTAAGACAAGCTGTGAATAATTTAATTATGTTTTTCAGGTTTTCTTTACCCGAGCAGTGTTCTTATTAAAGACATTAGTTTTTAACCATGATAATAAATGTAGCTATGAGTCTTTAATGGGTTACACAGGTGTTTGTCTGGTCCTTCAGTGGGCCAGTAGATGGTGGAGTTGAGCTGAGTGTTGGTGACCCTAGGGGACTGTTAATCCACCTTTCTGTCTCCCCTGCAGGTGTTCCTTGTGAGGAAGAAGACTGGACCAGATGCTGGGCAGCTCTATGCTATGAAGGTGCTGAAGAAGGCAACACTGAAAGGTAATGGTTTGTGTGTGTGTGTGGGATTGTGCGTGTGTATGGTTGTGCGTGTGTGCACATGCGTATGTGAGCGTGCGTGTGTACACATGCATTTGAGCGTGCGTGTGTGTGGTTGTGCGTGTGTGCACATGTGTATGGTATGTGAGCGTGCATGTGTGCGTATGTGAGCGTGCATGTATGCATGTGTGCGTATGTGAGCGTGCATGTATGCATGTGTGCATATGTGTGCGTGCAAGTCTGCATGTGTGCATATGTGTGCGTGTGTGTGCACGTGTGTCTGGGATCAGAGCCAGCCTGCGATTTATTTTATCTGAGGCTGGGGGAGTGCATCCCTGTAGAACTGGTCACGTCCACATTCCACTTGTCCTCCTCTCTGATCTTTTATTTACTACGTTATCTACTGCCATCTGTGAGCCCCATGCCAGGTTGGGGTGGGGGGGGGGGAGGGGCGAGGGGAAGGGGAGGGGTAGGGAAGGTGAGGGATGGGTAAAAACCGAGCATAAGGAGGATAGGAGAAGGCAGGAAGCCCCCCCCCGGTCAAACACATGTTTGTGTGCGTGTGTACGCACATCCTCTTCTTTCAGTTCGAGACCGGGTTCGGACCAAGATGGAGCGTGATATCCTGGTGGAGGTCAATCACCCTTTCATCGTCAAGCTGCATTATGGTGAGACCTTGGAACGGAAGAATAGATGAAAATAGTATTCCATTGTAAAACCAGGCTTATATTACACTGGGTTACGCAGCTGTTCCCACACATTTCCATATTCACTGTTTATCTGAAATGGGTGAGCCTGTTTGTGGACATGAGTTCTTATAATTAAACAACTGGCAATTTTTCTTTTCCACTGACAAAACTGGGCCAAGCTTTATTGAACCTTAGCTCAACCTGGCTAAAGCATGGATTTGGTCCCCATTGGATTTGATACAACGCAATACATGACTTCCAGTGAATCTGACTTGGTTAAATACTGTCATTGACACCTATGCTGGAGAAAGTGATGCGCATTTGTAGTTCTCTGGCTTTAGTTTTGAATTGGACCTTTTAGCGAACCAAGCTAACAGACACTATCACGAGCAATAACAATGACAAAAGCTTGTAAGGTCAACATATTCACACTCCCTTTAAGTAATTCCACTTTATGCTTAAACACGGCTGGGTGATAGACAGATTTTTAAAGGGTGTGTGGGAAGGCTGGTTTGTATTGAAAGGGATGGTTCAGGTGCTGTTTTTATGATCCGTTGTGAGCTCCTGCTGTCCCCATGCACCCTTTTATAGCTTTCCAGACTGAAGGGAAACTCTACCTGATCTTGGACTTCCTGCGGGGAGGAGACCTCTTCACCCGCCTGTCCAAAGAGGTGCGTTTGTGTTTGTTCATATCCAAAGAGAGAGAGATGCTTGGATTCAATCAACCTGTGTCCTTGACTTTGACTGGACTGTTAACGTGCGTTCTTTACAAATGGCGTTTGGCGATTTACCTTCGGTGATCACTGAAATTGGCGAGCTGTTTTTGAAGAAAAGAATGAACACTTGAATTTACTCAAGAGTCGCAGTTAAGGACCAGGGTCCATTGAATCCAGGTCAGAGAATGTAAGCTGAAGTGTGCATGCATGTGTGGAAGAAAGGGAGGATGTGTATGACTATTGCAGAGGGAGTCTTTCATATGAAGGAGAGAAGGCGTGTTTATCTGTGAAAAGATCAAAATGTGTTTGTGTGTGAATATATATGCATGACCAGTTCAGCACACCCTTTGGGTTTGAGCTAATTTCTGCCCGTTTCCTAGGTGATGTTCACCGAGGAGGACGTGAAGTTCTACCTGGCAGAGCTGGCGCTAGCCCTGGACCACCTGCACAGCTTGGGCATCATTTACAGAGACCTCAAACCAGAGAAGTAGCTATTTCTGCTGTATTTCTATTACCCCAATCACCCATAGAGACATTATACTGGAGAAGTTATTGTACTTACTGTAGTTGCTACTACTATTGCTGCTGCATTATATCGCATTATATTCCAAAAATAGAATATACAATCATGGAAAAATCCAAGGAAAACCATTATATTGGAGTTCTTTTCGTATTATTTGCACATAAAAAAACATAAGTTCACTTCATGTACACTACCACTGCATGAAATCCCCTTAAAATGGCATAAAAGTAATCTTGATGACATGCGTGAATCTATGTGATTCAGTGTTCAGTGGACATACACTCTACACATTCACATTTATACGCATTTAAGATGGCGTTGTTGGACACGCTGCATTTGTCTGTAGAAGAGGTCAGCAGGTGATTTCTGCTGAAATTCCCTAGAGCACTGAATCTTGGGTCGTACCTGTCAGCAAGGTGAGGATTATGCGAAATATGTAAAATCTTCCGAACCCAGCAGTTTTAACCGTTAAATCCCTCGTTTGGCGTAAAGCACTCTGAATACCAAACACAAGTGCATCTACAGTTAAAACACCTCACTTATCCAACATGTAAAATATATTTTATTTGATTTACTTTGGTAATTTTTTTATCAAAGATATCAATTATCAAATAATTAGCAAATTCATTGATAGGCAGAGCCAACTGTTGTATCAGCTTTTATCAAAATGTACAACTCTCAACCAGATGAAAATTAAGAAATTTAATAAGTTACTACAAATATTCTCGTCTAGAAGAGGTTCAACTACCTTAAAACAATTAACAAAGGCTGCAGCGATGGACAGTTACAAGAAATTAATGAAAGAAGATGCCAAACCACGGCATGTTTATGCCAAAGTAATCCAAGGATATGCCAATACCAGAATTCATAAACCAAAAGACAGCAGAATATTCCAGAAACCAGCAATAAAATGTAGAACGCCAGACCTAGATGCAACACTTCCAACGAACTGCTGCAAACTAACTTCTTTCCAGGTTGCTTAAAACTGACTTCCCACTAAAGAAAGCTGCATATTTTATCTAGTGAAAGAGAGGGGAGGGGAGGGGAGGGGTATGTCTCACACACACACACACACACGCACATTCACTCCTCAAACGGCTACCCCCAACCCCCCAGTTCCCCAGTTCCTGCACGGTGTGTCTTATCTCCAGGCTGTGCTGGCCGAGTGCTTTGAAGCTTCTTATGGCTGAGAACAGACAAATAATGAATTGCATGTCTGACATACCTAATAAATTATCAGAGCAACTGCTAAAGGGGACAGCTAAACAGTTTAGTGTAAGTTATTGGAACTGTGTTTTTGTCAGTATGTTCAAAATTAATCAGAAAAAGAATCTAGCTCTCCAACTGCAGTTCATTTAAATAAAAGGAAGGAATTGTACCAGAAATATGTTTTACTGTATTGTGTTATGACCACTTATTAAGAGTCACAACAAAAGAGGGGAGACCACACAGTAAATAACCAAGATTTTTATTTAAATGATCAAAAAACCATAACAACGGGGTGAGGTGTGGCCATCAGTACGAGGGTGGAGTGTTGCATGTGTGATATGTGGATATGTAGGGATGTTGTTTAGTAAAAAACAAAAAGAAACAAAATGGGCGCCCTGCCTGGAGGAGAGAGCAGGAGCCACAGCCTTGGCCATTATAAAGGCCTGTACCCAGCTGCAGCCTGTGAACTCATCAGGCCATACCTGTCTTAAAGAAACAGAGCACAATTAGAGAAGAGCAGGGAAAGAGACATGTCAGGCACACTGCAGGTCAGGTAGACAGGCCTGGAGGCGATCACAATTGGGGGGGAAAAAAATAAATGGAAAGAAAAAAGGATTTTCAGTTGGCCTTCAGTTGGTTCTTAATGTGCTTGTGTGTGTGTGTGTGTGAGAACTTGAATCTTGCAAATCTTGCACTAAGATGCTTTTTTAATGTACGCAGCAACACAAATGAAGTTCACCCTTGGAAAAATATTTTCTAATCTTAACCATGTACTCTATCTGATTCAGTTCAATAACGTTTTCCTCAAGGTTTTCACTGCAGTGTGGTTTACTTTGTCTCCTCTCTTCTGCACTGTGTATTCATAGGGTACTCTGAGGTTTTTTGAATCTGGTGACTAAATGTCTTTGTAATGAAGTGAATTTTTCTCATTTCAGCATTCTTCTGGATGAACAGGGCCATATCAAGCTGACAGGTGTGACATTTCATATTATTGTGCAGTGTAGCGCGACAACTCGAAGCAGTTTAAGAACTTCAATCATAGATCAGCATGATGACACCTGAAATACATTATCATCAAGCAGGTGCCCTGAAATACTCTCTGAAGTATTTTTAAAGCATTTACTTTATTGGTACAGGTATACCTGCTTAGTGCTACACACGTGTAGAAAATTTGTATTCTTTATCGCATGGAATCGATAATTTGTTCAAAAGAGGCAATGCCATTCAACAGCCATGAATGCACTGGGTTCTGCTTATGCTTCATTAGTCCCTGTGTAAACCTAAACAGAATTTTTCATTACAACGCGGCCTCTCCTCTCCAATCATTCAGTCTGGGGATGAGGGGCTGTGTGATGGACAGCTTGCTGGAGAGAGTGAACGTTTTTAGAAAAAAAACTTTAAATGCTCTTTGTCTGAGCAGGATCGTTTCTGATTGTTGGTCACTTCGCTTCGGGGCAAAAGTTTCCCAGATTTGTTTTTAAAACCATTTCACTCAGTGTTTAAGTGGTTTGTTTAACTTTGTCATCATCTTATTCACCTTACTTGCCTCACCTCACCTTTATTTAGAGTTTTTAAGTATAGCCCTGAATCTTTGCTTTTTTTTGTGTGTTAAGACTTCGGGCTGAGCAAGGAAGCCATCGATCATGAAAACAAGGCCTATTCCTTCTGTGGCACAGTGGAGTACATGGCACCGGAGGTTGTGAACCGCAGAGGCCACACCCACAGTGCTGATTGGTGGTCCTATGGCGTGCTCATGGTGAGAGGGGCAGGGCTCCTGGAGTAACCTGAATGTCATTCAATCAAATTTCCTATAAATGTTCTTTGGTAAAATGCCTTTTTTTATGCTTTATGAAGTAAGCCATATTAAAAGGAACTTGCAGTCCATAAGTGTTTTAATGGTCCAAGCAACTTAAGTGGTTTCTTTCACAGTTTGAGATGCTGACAGGAACACTGCCTTTCCAAGGGAAAGACCGAAAGGAGACCATGACCATGATCCTGAAGTGAGTATTTAGAGTTTACCTGCACATGCAATCAGTATAGCCTACTGACTTTAACACTGGCCACATTTAAACAAATCATTGAGCTTTACACAGAGTGTCAATATACTGCTTCTGAGTTTTAACAGTCTGGGCATAAAATGATTAACCTCTGATTTAAAAAAAAAACCCTGAGAATGTGATCCAACTCTGGCCATTGTTCAGTTTAATAACTTAAACACTCTAATACTTAAAATTACTACAGGCAGTTCACACGTGAAGTCTTAAGTCCACAATGTTCAAGAGCAATGTCTTGTGATTAGTCAAGGACAGGGAAAATATTGGGTGACCTTTAAAACGGCAGTGGTAAAAACAATGACTTGTGAGTTAAGTTTGGGGATTATAAACTGGCGTGGGAAAAAAAAAGAATTAGTTCAATTACACTGCCTTTCTTGGAATCCGTGAGGTCAGTGTCTCACCACTTGTCCTTGTCCTCCTCGTAGGGCCAAGCTTGGGATGCCTCAGTTCCTGAGTGGAGAAGCACAGAGTCTCCTACGGAACCTGTTCAAGCGCAACCCTGGCAACAGACTAGGTAAGCAGGTTAGCACAACCAGCAGGGATAGGTAAGCCTGTTACCTCCACTGCCAGTCTGGGTCTGCCTGATTAAGTTAACAAGCTCAGCGTCTGTGGCCTCAGTCTTTAGTGGCCTTGAGATATTGCTGGCAGAGTTATGTAGAATAAGGAATGTAGTGGATAGAATGGATGCTTGTGTTTTGATGTATAGTGAGAGTGACTGCAGGTGGTGCTGCATGCACTGTTAGAGGCCATTTGTAGAGAGAATGAAGAGGTCCTGGTGTTTACAGGGGCTGGCCCTGATGGAGTGGAGGAGATCAAAAGACATCCGTTCTACTCTACGATAGACTGGAACGTAAGTCTGCGTGTGTGTGTGTGTGTGTGTGTGTGCACGTGCGTGTGTGCGCCTGTGTGTGTGTGTGTGTGTATGCGTGCATGCATGTGCATGCGGATGTGTGCTTGTGCATGTGCGTGTATGCTTGTGGTCATACATGAGTGTCTGTAGTGTGTGAACTAGCAGGAGAGATGGCACGGAGACGAGTGTTTGCTCAGTACTGTCTAACAGTGCAGAGAGTTCTGAATAGTGCTCTAGGTGACCATTTCTGTGCTTTCCTATAGAAATTATATAGAAGGGAACTCAGCCCGCCCTTTAAACCTGCATCTGGCAGACCTGATGACACATTCTACTTCGACCCTGAATTCACGGCGAAAACGCCGAAAGGTGAGAACGTCTTCCCCTGACGATGTTGTAATTATCAAACCCTTGCAAAAGCAGCACAGAAATCAGATCACACCATTCAGCCATTCCTTCAGAAGCTCTTGACTAACCCTGTGGAGAGGGAGTAAGATGGGGTGGGGAGGGGTCATCGCCTGTCTCTGGCTGATGGTGTTTCTGCTCCCAGACTCGCCGGGCGTCCCTCCCAGTGCCAACGCCCACCAGCTGTTCAGGGGCTTCAGCTTTGTGGCCATCACCTCAGAGGAGGAGTGTGAGCAGCCGCTGCAGAGCGCCAACGTCAACAGCATTGTACAGGTGTGCACTTAAACACAAACATGTATGCGCACACCCATTAACATGTGCGCTCACAAATGCCCGCACACTAAAGAACACATATACACATGTATTCAGTACACACCCACAACTCCAGCATATGCATTCACAAACATGCATATGCGAAAGGACACATGCGCACACACACACGCGTGTATAGCACACACACTCACACAGGTTATACAGATGAGGGATATGTGTGTACGCCCGTGTTACCTCCTCTCTCTCTCTCTCTCTCTCTGCCCGTAGCAGCTGCACAGGGCTCCCGTGCAGTTCAGTGACGTGTACGACGTTAAGGAGGACATCGGCGTCGGCTCCTACTCCATCTGCAAGCGCTGCGTGCAGAAGAGCACCAATATGGAGTTTGCTGCAAAGGTGAGCCTCAGACCTGTTTGAAGCCCTGCTTTATTTCCGCTGAATACACGCACAATCACAACTGGACTCTAAATGCGCACTGTGAAAGCAGACCAGATTCTAATCACGCTCCTGTGAAGGATTGTCCAGCGCGAGTTACGCTGATCTACTTTCACGCCCTTTGCTTTCAGATCATCAACAAGGCCAAGAGGGACCCGGCTGAGGAGGTGGAGATCCTGCTGCGTTACGGGCAGCACCCCAACATCATCACGCTGAAGGACGTGAGTCCCGGCCGCAGCCGCGCCCGTCGTGTTTTTTTTTTTTTTTTTTGCCACACCCGTGTTTTGTGACCGCTCCTCCTCGCCGCCCTCTGTTGCCCAGGTGTACGACGACGGGCGCTCCGTGTACCTGGTCACGGAGCTGATGAAGGGCGGGGAGCTGCTGGACAAGATCCTGCGGCAGAAGTTCTTCTCCGAGAGGGAGGCCAGCGCGGTCCTTCACACCATCGCAAAGACCGTGGAGTACCTGCATGTGCAGGGGGTGAGAGTGCTCCGTCACTGCGATCTTACATGCAGGGGCTGAGAGTTTATTCTCTTTGAACCACACATTGGCAGTAGTGTATTTTGAATTGGAGAATACTATGTAATGGTCCATTCTATTCTTTCCTCTGTATTTCTCTCTTTAGTCTCAATGATTCTAATAGTAATAAGGCAAATTGAAAGTTGGGGGTCTTGTTTTCGTTCCCTTTGAACTTAATTCTCCACTAAATGTTCTGAATCCAGGGGAGGCGATTTAGGTGACATCATCGTCTGGGTTGGAGTTCTGTACCAATATCTTAAAAAATCATTTTGACTCTCGCTCCGCATTGAAAGTGTACTATTACTGTATTCTGCCATTTTGCAGTAATGATATAATGATAATAATAAGGTGTTGCTGTTATGTGCTGTAGTTTATAAGAGTGCTGTTCTCTCGGTCAGGTGGTCCACAGGGACCTGAAGCCCAGTAACATCCTGTATGTTGACGAGTCGGGGAACCCGGAGTCCATCAGAATCTGCGACTTTGGCTTCGCCAAGCAGCTTCGGGCGGAGAACGGCCTCCTGATGACCCCCTGCTACACCGCCAACTTCGTGGCCCCCGAGGTACTCCTCTATCCACCCCTCCCCCTCTTTCACTTTCACTCTCTCTCGTCTTTGATTGCACATTTATTATAAGCACGCTTTATTGGAATGGCCTCTGTACAGCATCACCAAAGTAAGATTACATGTGGAGAATGATAATACAGTAATAATCCTGAGAATAATTTCCTAATGGTAATGCATTACTCCTTTTAAGAGTCTGTGGAAAACACATAAATCTCTCCTCTCCATCACCCATTAGCAAACATGTTATTGGTTTTTTTTTTTTTCTGAATATGTACCCACCATATGTACCTCTCCTTCAAGTGGCCGTGTATCCAAAAAGATATTCCAAGGCACTGTTTTATACTGAAATGCCTTTTCTGCAATGGTCGATTGAGTTAAAATCACAGTGATGGACCACCAAAGCATTTCAGCTCCTTTGAGCCTTCATCAATGGGTGGTCTGAAATTTATTATATCTTATTCAGTACTGTAAGATCTGTTTTCCTATAGTACCAGATTATTTCATCACTAAGGGTTAATGCTGTACCCATCTACCAGTTATGTATTTACCTTCTGTGGCATTTAGCAGACACTCTTATCCAGAGTGACTCACAGCATAAACACAAATTCAGAGATTAGGTATCCACGTGCAGCACATGGCTGACACAAGAAATATTGTTAAAGGTAATATCCAGCAGTTAGTTTTGAATGTAGATTCCCCAGTGGGGAAATAAATAGAGGACTCGTCCCCGAAACAAAGCAAACCTCATTTCTTTTCATACAGAGCCCATTTCTAACAGTATTTATCCAGCTGAATTGATTTATATATTTATTTAACCCGTGATTGTTAGCAACAGAATTGTATTGGTTTTCAGTAATATCAGTTCAAGCTATAGCCTGGCTTCACTTTTCATGTTTGCTAAGGTCTCCCTGTGGCTGTGGATGTGTGCACAGGTGTGTCACTGTTTTATGATCTCTGATTTCTGTCTGCAGGTGTTAAAGAAGCAGGGATATGACGCAGCCTGTGACATCTGGAGCCTGGGAGTGCTGCTGTACACCATGCTGACAGGGTAGGGTGTCCTGTGCCATTTATTCTTGGTGCACCACAGTCTTTAAACGCTGGTTTGTTGGGTCTTCACGGTGCCTCGCCCTTACGATGTCACCTCGACCCCTGCAGGTTCACTCCCTTCGCCAACGGGCCCGACGACACCCCGGAGGAGATCCTGGCCCGGGTCGGCAGCGGAAAGTTCGCCCTGACAGGCGGCTACTGGAACACCGTCTCGGCCGAGGCCAAGGTACGCCACGCTTGTTGCCATGACGATCCTGCAGGCTCATTTATCTTTGAACACTCCATGCAGCTGCTGCCTCGTTAAACACGGGGCATGAAAGGCCACTGCCTTATCTGCACAGGTGGTTTAACTTCAGACACCTGCAAATATAATTAAGGTTCAAAATCCCGGCAAATACAGTATGTTTCCTGTACTATTACTGTATGTTGCTAACTGCGAATGTAACGCATGTTTTTGCCACCTGTTTTGAATCTGCGTCTGAGTAAGGAGTAAAAAGAGCTGAAGGAGATAAATGAGTTGCCAGAGAAAGTGATGTGTTGTGTCTTCGATCCCAGGACCTGGTGTCGAAGATGCTGCACGTGGACCCTCACCAGAGGCTGACTGCTGCCCAGGTCCTCCGACATCCCTGGATCGTCCACAAAGACCAGCTGCCCAAGTATCAGCTCAACAGGCCAGATGCTCCCCACTTGGTCAAGGTATCACCAGTGTTACGTCATCTACTATGCAGACACGAGCCAGACAGCTTGTGCACAGGGACATCATTTTCAATGATGGAGAATTTAAATTTGGAATTTGGGAGTTTAACCGACAGTGGCCATTTCCTAATAGAATCAAGTCAGTCAAAGTGGAATCAGGTCGGTTAAATGGCTGCATGGTTGATTCAAACTAGTCTACAGCTATTTAATAGGGAGCTCCAATAGATGGTCTTAACTGATGAAATAAGTTGGAGAAGTGTATCTATTGTGATTTGGCTTCATTGCAGTCTATACAAATTAAATGAATCGTTGTTACTATAGTTTGTTTAATCTGTTTGGAGTGGAATTTCAGTACCACTGAAGTAGTTGGTGTTTTTCATAAAAAAGGAACATGCAGAGGTATGTTTGTCTTCCATTTTCTGAGCGGTAGATTGGAGAGATTGGAGAGTGCCTCTGTCTTCTAAAAAACCTGAGTTGCCATGCTGAGCGCAAGCAGCTATAGCCATACATAGGCGATGAGTCATAGTTGGCAGTTAGCACCCGTCATCTGCTCTCCTGCTAACTGTGATTCATTGCCTATGTATGACACACACTTCCAGCAGTCAGGCGATCTTTTGAAATTAGAATTGACGAAGATGCGAAGGGATTCAGAAGTCATCTGTTTCACACGATGTACGTGCGCGTTCAAGCTTATGAGCGCCGCGAGTTTCATGTTCTGCCTCGTATAACGGCGAAGTAGCGGCATTCTTGTTCAGCCAAATACAGGGTGCTCACCACCACCTGCTGTCGTCACTCCAGCCTCAGTAGTTCTGCAGGTCTGTGTACATTTCGGGCGACTTGTTTCCCCGTTTTAATGCGTTAGTAATTGGTGGCAGAAACAGCCTGTGCACTGAGTGACTGTGTCCGAGGCCTTTGTGGAGACTGAGTAATGTGTCACCGTGGGGTGAAAGCTGTGCGAGAGTTCCGTTGCCATGGAGCTGAAGCGCGGCCTCTGTGAAGCGCCGCCGCTCCGCTGACCGAGGGCTCTCTCTCTCCTTCGTCGCAGGGCGCGATGGCTGCCACGTACTCCGCCCTGAACCGGAACGTGGCCCCGATGCTGGACCCCGTGGGCTGCTCCACGCTCGCTCAGCGCAGGGTGATGAAGAAGCTCACCTCCACCGCCCTGTGACCCCTCCCCCCCCTCCCTTCGCCGCGCGTTGCTGGGACACGCCTCGCTCGCGAGCGCGCCGGCACAGGCCAGGACACGCCCTGGGAGCCGCAGTCATACCCAACAGGGGCTCCCACCCGGCACTAGCAGGGGCTTCAACACCAAATAGGCGCACAGGAAACGGGGGGAAAAAAACAAAAAAACGAATTCCCTTCGAACGAGAGAATCGACAAAATTTTGCATGTATAATCATCGCCGTCTCCAATCAAAGAACAACCTTTAAGGCTTTCTTTTTCATTGGAAACCTAATCACTGTATATATTTTTTATACTAATTAGATACATTTACTTGCAAGGGTATGAGTATAATGAATAAAATAAAGGATTTCAATATAGGCTGGTATTTAAAGAAAATATCTTTAGCTCTAATTGATTGTGTTGATCTTGGGGATGTGCTGTCTGATGACGTACCCTTTTGAGATGCTGCATGGTGCCTTGTGCCCATCCACTCCACAAAGGCAATCTCCTCCTAGTCAGAGACAGACCTCTTCCAGTTAATGCTGTAACTGTGGGCAATCATACTTCAGAATGGTTGAGGTTTGTTGGAGCTTTCCAAATGATGGCTTTATTATGCATTCAATGACATAGTTTTCAGGAGTTAGATATTTCCCTGAGTCAACAAATAATAAAAAATGTGCCCACAGCACTGATTTACGGTGGCTGATGATGTGATTCCTGCAACGAGCACAAATCATTCCTTCAAATTGAGCAAGAGAAACTTTTCACACTATAACTGTGTAATATTCTTTCTTGCATTAGGGCTCAGTTAGGCTCAGCATTAGTGCTGTTCATAGACGTTATTGGCACAGTTGTCTTCCACCAGGGGGCACTGTTGGTCTCTTCAGATCCTTTGCTGAACAGGGCTCGTCTGGTGTGGTAGTAGTGCGCCTAAACAAATGCTTTAGGAAAGTGTGACATCACATTCTCAGATCCACTGCCCATTCCATTTCCCATACATTTTTTCTTTCACCTATTTTTACAATTGAAGAAAAAGTGTTGAGTTATAAATGCCTCTGTACCACTTTTTAAGCATTTTGTTTTATTCCATTTTATCTTTATTTACTCCATTTTGAACAGCCAGTTGTATTTCCAGGCCTATCCCATTGCTGTGACATCCTCCACAACCAAGGACGATGCACATGTCTTACAAATGGCATGCAGCCATTTCCTGTTTTTCTTTGCTCTGTTATACACCAGCTGAGCCTGTGTTATTGCACTGGAGGCCTGCAGCTTGTGCAGCTTCCTCAGACAGACCACAGCGACTGAACTGACCAGAGGAGTGAGCGGAAGAATACCATGCCAGCTCGAAGGATTGGCCTTCCTTGGAAACGGTGCAGTGCTGCTCAGGCCTGTATGTGGCCTGTAGCTTCGAACTGTACCGACAGCTCATGCTTCAGCTGTGCAAACCAGGATTGTAGTACCTTTTGAATCCTCAATTAGTATATAAGCAATGTGTAGTGTTTCAGCAAAAAAAAAAAAAATCATGCCATTACTTTTCTTTTTTCCCCAATCTCACATTTTTTTCCACATTTGTTAATGGTAACACATGGGAGGGGTATTGTGTGATATCAGGGAGCCTACATGTGGCAAAATACATTTTAGCATTTTAAAAGCACAGAAAGTACAGAATTTAGTGACCACTAAATCTGTCATGGAATATAAAATCTCGGGAGGGATGAAGAAATAATTTTTGAAGAAATCTTTTCAGAATCCTTATATCTAGCAGCTTGTCCAAGATATTGTTAAACCTCATACAACACCAAACTAGTTGTAGGTAGCTACTCCCAAAGCTTGAAAATAATCTGCTTTCATTAGTCATTTTGCTATATACCCCCTCTCACTGAATGTATCCTCCGCTACAGTAAAAAGCACATTCATACGGAGGAAGGAAAACCTAATGGATTCTAGACGTGTTCGTTTAGTTTGGTTCTGGTTCAGTTTATAATCAGACTGCCTGGGAAAAGTGCCGTTGAACTGTAACCAGACAAACCATGCAGTTGCTGCCTCTTCCTCTCCCATGATCCTCTGCTGCTCTTCACTGTGGACTACTGGATGGGAAATCCATGAGATCAGTCCGAGGTCTCCTGCTGTATCTGATTTTCTTCCTCTTTACAAATTAAAATAAGGGATATATGGGAGTATGAGGGATGTAATTAATGCAGGTAAAAAAAAATGACCTATTCAGTGCAGTTTATAAGAGATGATTAAAAGCGCAGATGTATTTTTTTATGTGAATGGAATCAGATTTTCTACTTCCTTGCGCATGGCTTGTCAGGGTGATATGTACGGCCTAGGGTTTGGGAAGAGTTTGGTTTCATTTTAGTTTGTGTAATTTTAAGTAT
Source organism: Anguilla anguilla (assembly GCF_013347855.1). Lineage (NCBI taxonomy): Eukaryota > Metazoa > Chordata > Actinopteri > Anguilliformes > Anguillidae > Anguilla > Anguilla anguilla. The sequence continues at coordinate 17,508,796 of NC_049209.1, forward strand.
TTGGTGGCAGGGTGAGACTGTTTTCTCAGGTCCTGGAGTTAAAATGTAATGTAGAGGTGGGGTAACATGCACTTATGCTCTAGTGACCTGTTTATCTCTCTATATCTCTCTATCTTCAAATGTTATGAGCACTGGAAATGTTTCTGGTTATGTATTTATGATGTCTAGGCAAGCTCTTTCAGCTATCTTTTTGTAATCTTAGTGAAAAAATTTCTATAAATAAAAGAATGCTATACAGTACATGTTTTTGACATTATTTTGCATATGCACTCTGAAGAATCTTTTCCCAGCATCTTTGTTACTCTATTAAAATTTTCTGTTTTTATTGTTTTGTGGAACACCATCGCCTTACACTATCACAGGAGTTGTGACAGATTTCTAAGTTCTCAACATAACTGCACTGTTATTCCAGTGTTGGAATGTCTTAAAAGGATCTTTATTTCCTATATTTATTGCTGTACATATATTCCTATAATTTTTATATTTTGTGTAAGTTAAAAAGAATGATCTGTGGCCTTGGTTAACCATTTCATTCAGTACTGTGGCTAAAATTCACAAATATCATGACGCGTATCCGTCGAGGGAACACGGCCTGTGAATTTCACTTCGGGCTGGGGATGTTTCCCCAAAACATTGGCAGCAAACAGGCAAGCTTCAGGCCTCCTAGCCCTTTGCTGTGCATAAGCTGTCCATTATACAACTTGAATTGTCCTTGGCATGTGCTGGAGCAGCCATGTACTACATTCATTTCATTAGTGATATTTATAAAATGAGTGACACAAGCCCACAATGTACAAATACTTTAAAGTTGAAAAAGAACAATATATGCAAATTAACACATGATCTCCCCTATATATTTTATCAAGCCATACAGATTTGAAATGATGGGAAAAGTAAAAATGAACACTTTAACCAGTTCCATTCATTATAATTTATATATATATAGTGTGTGGTGTAAAGGGTAGAGAAGCAGTCTTGTAGCCATGATGTGGGTATGGCTCCCAGCTGAGGCACTACCGTTGTACCCTTGAGTAGGGTACTTAAATGCTTCTATGAGTGTGCAACTGTCAATGCCTTAAAAACTTACTCAGAACACATGTAAATTTACAATCATCAAATGTGTCAAAACATTAAACCATGAATATACAACTGTCAAAGCTTTAAAAACAAATCCCAGAATGTGTACATCGCTCTGTCCAAAGTCTGAAATGTAAATGTTTGTACTACACGTATAAGAGTGTTTGCAAAGTAATTGTAATGAATGCAGTGAAAATTAATTTATAGAGAAAATGTTTAGGGTTTACCCAGTAACACAAATGCTTTAGTTAATCACAACCCCACTTATTTCCAGGCCCTAAAAGCAAACCCACTGGACAGGACAACATTGATGTAATAAAATCTACAGCCAATAACAGTAACAATCATACAGCCCATAATTATAGTCTATTAGAATACTACATCAGTGTTTCCCTCCAATGTGATTTTGCTGGTGTGTTTTCAGACTCTCCTCCTTGTAATAGCTTTTACCACATTGAGAGCAACTAAATGGTCTCTCTCCTCTGTGAATTTGCAGGTGCACAAAATAATTTGTTAAAGTCGCGAAGCTCTTCCCACAGCGTGCACATGAATATGACTTATCAACTGAAGGGATTTGCTGAAACTGGCAGCTCTCGCTCATGTGAGTTTGCTGGTGTATTCTGAGGTTATCCTCTGCAATTAAGCTTTTCCCACAATGCAAGTGTTGGAGCATCGTGTACACTGGCCTATGTGGAGCTACGCTTTCTGCAGTTGAAGTTGTGGCACAGGGGAAGGAGCCATTATATCTGTCCACTGTCGGAGTTCTGAGATTGACATAATTAGGGGTGCTATTTAAGTCTGTAGATGACTGAAGAATTAAACTTTCACCCCCATCCTCCATTTTCACTTCATCCAAAGTAATTATTTTCAGTAGGGGGATATCTTCCATACAATCAGCAATAGGAATGTGTCCATTATCCTCCTCTTTCATTTGATCCTTTGATTCTAATTCCCAGTCACAATGGTGTTCCATCTTTGGTGCCAAGATACATTCTTGTGGTGGCATTTTTACAGATCTTATAGGTTTCTCTTCACTCTCAAACATACTCTTTGTGTTGCGAATCTGTCAAATAAGGGGAAAAGGGAGTAACAAGTGAGAGAACTGTTCATAATATTTACCTAGTATTTTTTAAATAATAAAAAATTAAACATTTTTGTAAGTAGCTAGTTACAACATTAGCTAATGCAGGGTAATAAATCACATTGCATTTGGATAAGCACTTTGTTCAGTTCAGTCATTTGTAATACTTGAAAGGCAAAAAATATTGCATATTCTAGCAATAGCCTTTTTTCAACACAGACCATCTGCACTTGGAAATACATGCAAGTGACAGTAACCATGGAAATGCAGGAACCTTAAAGCAATAGTTCACCCAAAAATGCATGCTATTCATTTTCTTATCTCTTGACATGACAATGACATCTCTACACAGCATACTTTTTCAAGATTTCCTTAGTCCATCAAAAAGGCTTTGCAAGCCCTCATTTAAAAATAAACGGAAGTCTACAGATGAGGAACATCCAGCAAAGTTTATGCTTTAAAATACCTTTGAAGTCCCCAAATTAGTAAAGCAAATGTCAAAAATATCCAATGTATAAATTAGTCACTCAGAGGCTGAAGTTAAAATCATATCAATAAGTATAACTTCCAACCTTAGCGTGCTTTAATAAAAAAACACGATGGACTCAAATCTGCACACCAAAACTCCTAAGAACTGCCCATTCTGGGTCAAAAGATATTTACTGAGGTGAGAAAGTGAATGAATAGCATTCATTTTCAAGCATTAAGCCTTAAGGGCAACTTGGTTCAATCTTAGAGGTTAATTTTCAATGTCATTTCATCAACCCTCACTCATTCGATAGGATGACAGTGGAAATTATTTACTGAATTTTCTATCATTTTTTGTTAAGAACTGAGTTTGCTTTGATCTGTATCACCTCTGAAAACATTTTTTGAAAGGCATATTGTTAGTTTTATGGCTAGTTAGCTCGGGCCATTATCTAACCTTTTTTTTTTTTTACCTCAATCTAGGTAAAAATCTACTACTTCAATCTACTTTGAGATCAGCAATATTACATGCTTTTTTGTTGATTAGTGGCATTAAAGGGGTGGAGAAATCTCACTCACCATCTGCACGTTTGCATTTGTGGCACCTGAAAAGGACTCTGTACACACAGGATACTCTGAGGCTCTAGGTCTAAGAGTAGAGCCATTCAGGGTGTGTCCTGTGAGCATCTCTCCTAAGGGCTGTCCATTCGAGGCACTGGGGATGAAGCCATTCGTCACACCAGTGTTCATTTCCTGCCGTTGTTTCAGACCAGAGTCAGTTAACATCTCCCCACAGTACGAGTTAAAGCTTTTGTCAGCGTGAAGTTGTTGGTGCGCCCAAAATGGCCTCTGACAGGTAAAGCTTTGGTCACCCTGGGGGCAGCGTTGCAGTTTCTCAGCTGTGTCATTCTGCTGGTGGCCGGTCAGACCTGATGTTCCAGCAAGCCTCCCGGTCTGAGGACCTCCACCTGCTCGTTCTCCTGTGTGACTCTGCTGGTGTGTTTTCAGACCCTCCTCTCTGTAGAAACTCTTCCCACACTGGGGACAGCTGAATGGCCTTTCTTCTTTCCCGTCTCGTCTATGAATCTGCAGATGAACAACGTATTTCACTGATGTATTAAACCTCTTCCCGCAGTGGGAACAACAGTACATTTTGTTTCCGGAAGGGATTTGTTGAAAAGAGCTTTTTCTCCCTGTAGAACTTTGCAGGTGTGCTTCCAGGTCCTTCTCTATGTTGTTTGCCCATGGAAAACAAGGGTACGTTTCTTCTGTTTGATTGTTCTGATGGAATGTAACACCTTGTGTGGTGAAGTTCTCCATATGACTGGTTCCATAAGAATGGTTCTGGGTGTGTTGGTTAAAATAGACAATATTCTCATTTAATTCTGGGGCAGAAAATTCTGTTTTGACAGCAAAGCCTTGTTTGTCCTCGCCCTCTTCCTTTTTCATTTCCTCCTGTGTGTCTTGTAGTGACTGGCGATCCTCCGCTACATGACTGTCTTTCAGTTGCACGTATTCATTGTTCTCCTGCCTCATTTCATTCACCGATACTGTTCTCCATTTACAATGTTTTACTTCTGGTTTCAAATCACATTCCAATGTTTCTTCATTGCTTGGGACAGAAGTTATTTCCACAGAGTTCCTCGGCCTCTCCCTACTTTCAAAACTGGTCCCTGTGTTGTGTATCTGTCCAACATGAAGAAGACAGGGTGAGATAATAGGGCAGCTATATCACAACAATTATTCTAGGCCTAGTGAAAAAGTTAGGAAATGCATACACACAGAGCATTATAGAAAGTAACTGGACTAATGACAACTAGCATTTTTGGTCTTGATAGCCTTTGGACTTTGTCCATTTTGCATCAGAGAAAGGTCAACAGCTTGAACAAATAAGTTATAGGTACTTTTTCATGGTGACACTATTGCATAATAATGGTTTAGCTAAATGTGAGGACATATTGGACTACTTACAGTCTTTGATATTGAATTGCTTAATTACATGTTAAAAAACATGGTCTGTGTAGCATTCAAACATGAATTATACAAACTGCAGACAGATATCATGAGTGAAACATAACAACTATACTTACATTCAACATTTCTCCAGCCTCGACAGCTCCAGTTTTAACCGCTGAGGTGGATCTGGTGCTTTCCACTGTATGGCAGACCTCAGGATAAAACAGAGGTATGACATCAAATCCAATATGAGGTCTCTCTGACGTGTCATCACGGGTTTCTGTATTCTGCAAGTCACTGAAACGCTCTAAATGAACCCTGTGCTCAATGCTGCAGTCATCCACTCCAAATTTAGGTAGAGTTTCAAAATGGATGGTGTTCTGTCTCTCTCTCTTTCCATTCTCACCCAATACTATCTTCCCTCCTCCTGAGTTTTTTGTTGATGCAGAATTATCATTTGCTAAGCAGCTGTCACCTAAGGAGGTTTCTCTAGTGGCATTTTGAAGATGTTCATCACATCCAGTTCCTTCCCTGATGTGAATTTGCTGGTGTTGTTTTAGAACTGAGCTGGTTGTAAAAGTCTTCTCACAGTATGAACAATGGTATGATCTTAATCCCTCATTCGTCCGTTTGCCAAAATGTGTTTTGGTATTTAAACTTCTGTCATTTTCAGGGGAACTTTCTCCAGTGAGAGTTTGCTGGTGTGACTTCAGACCGTTCTCTCTGTAGAAACATTTCCCACTCTGGGAGAAATAAACTGGTCTCTCCGCTCTCCCCTGTGTTCTGTGGATTTGCTGGTGTACAACAAAATTAGTTAATGTTGTAAATACCTTACCACAGTTGGAACAACAATATTTTTTTGTCTGCGTTTGTTTAAAATACGAAAGAGATCTTTTCTTGCAGTGTGACTGCTTGTGTCTTTTGAGAAAATATTCTGTGGGAAACATTTCCCTGCACCAGGAGCAATTGTGTAATCTCTCACTGGACTGCATATGGATATGCTGATCAGAATAGCTTTCTGAGGCAAATCCCCCACCATGCGTGAGGTGATGGTCTAGTTTTTGCCTTTCATGTATATTCTGATGGCTCAGCAGAACTGACTTTGTTCGAAATGACTTCCCACATTGAGAGCATTGGTGTGATCTCCCTCCAGTGTGAATCTGGTGGTGTTTTTTCAGACTGTCTTCTCTGTAGAAGCGTTTCCCACATTGAGAGCAGCAAAATGGCCTCTCTTCTCTTCCTTCACCTCTGTGAATTTGCTGGTGCACAATATAATTTGTTAGTGTGGTAAAGGTTCTGCCACAATGGGAACAGCTGTATGACTTAGTTTTTGGAGCTGCTTGTTGAAAACCGAGAACTTGTACCTTTCCGGTGTGTGTTTCCTTGTGTCTGCTGTGAGAGTGCTCTGCTGGCTGGCTTTTCACACTTGGAGAGACATTGTATTTTTTCTGTCCAGAGTGCATCTGCATGTGACTTTCAAAAGTACTTTTTAAGGAAAAACTTCTCCCACATTTGGAGCAGTAATGTCTTTTCTTTATGCAAGCACATTTGTGACTAATCAGAACCGATTCTGTTCTGAAAGACTTCCCACACTCAGAACAACATTGTATCTTCTCATTCCTGTGACTTTCCTCATGCAATTTCAGTCCATGCTCCCTGTAGAATCTTTTCCCACACTGCTTACAGCAAAATGGTCTTTCTCCAGTCCCCTCGCCTCTGTGAATTTGCTGGTGAACAATGTAATGTGTCAATACTGTAAATGTCCTGGAACAGTGGGAACAACTGTATATTTTTTCTTTTGTTGCTAATTGTTTAACATAACTGTTAGTTTCCTTCCTGATATGTGTTTTCTTGTGTCTGTTCAAGCTGCATTCTGTTGAGAAGTTTTTTTTACACTGTGAACAACTATACAGTATCTCCTTTAAGTACATTTGCATGTGTCTTTCAAAATTTGTTTTAGAAGCAAAACTTCGAGCACACTTGGAGCAGTGGTATAGTCTCTCTCTTGTGTGACTACGCTGATGACTCAACAAAAGTGACTTAACATTGAACAACTTCCCACATTTAGAGCAACGGTATGGTCTCTCTCCTTTGTGTCTCTGTTGATGTGTCTTCAGACCCTTCTCCCGGTAGAAACTTTTTCCACACTGAGAGCAATGAAATGGCCGCTCTCTCCCATCTCCTCTGTGAATTTGCTGGTGCACAATAAAATGTATTAAGGTGCCAAAGGTCTTCCCACAGTGTGAGCAACAATATTTCTTTCCATTCAGCTTTACACAGTCTCCCTGTGTTGTGTGAGTTTTCAGGGAATCATATTTGAAGACACTTTCCCCATACTGCGAACACTGGTATGGGTTTTCTCCTGTGGGAATGGGTGAATGAGCAAGATTTTCCCCAGCTGCCAGGGAACTTGGCCCATTGTCACAAGACTCATTCAGTCTCCCTTCCGAACTGAGTCCTTGATTAACATCACGAGCGTTTGTATTTAATTCCACAGAAGTTTCAAAGGCATCAGGGTCCCAATCACCCACCTCCTCCTTTTTCGCTTCCTGCAACGTAATTATCTTTAGATGGAAACCATCTTCAAAGTCACCCTCATCCAGGGGCACAGGCTTGTGAGCCTCCTGTTTGACTTTGCCAATTGGTTTCAATTCCCATTTTTGTTGGTTTAACAAAATTTGGTTCAATTCATATTCCTGAGACTCTTCTTTGACCAAAGCCATTTTCCCAATAGTCTTGACCAAGCAACACTTCCAAAACTTCTAGGACTGGTGTAGTCTGTGTCTGTGAGAAAAGCACGAAATAAGGTGAGTTTGTATATGTAAAATGTAGTAATAATACAATTAAGTCATTAGCCTTAAATGCATACTATGGAAGATTTTTTGCCTTGCTGTGGTCCTGTGTTTACAAAGAAGTCTCCTCCTCCGTCCTCAACCCCACCCACTCACCTCCGTTTTTTATTGTCTTGAAAATAATTAATTGCAAAAGTTACATCTAGAAGATATTTTATGTGAATAACATTGCAATGAGATATCAGACGAAAGGGAACTGTGCCTTTTGCAGCTGCTTAGGAAAGCTATATGAAGTTCACTGGTAAGCATTTGCGTGCTGATAGAGTGCTTACCCAAGAAACTCGAGCCATCAACCCCAGCACGATGAAACCATGTCTCCCATTGCTGCAGACTCCTGGTCACAGTTAGCGAGTCGTGCACAATAGACTCTAGATCTAGAATGGTTATTAACAAGTGCAGATAAGTAACATTAGCTGTGCACACAGCCAAGAACTTCCAAAGGACATTGGTAGATGCCCCACTGTTGTTTGGGCTTTAAAATAAGTCTGTCCTCCATATGCCCTCTATAAAAGTCCAGGCTGATCAAATAGTAATAATGAAACATGTATTGGTTAAACCACTAATCAAGCAACTATTCAAAAGAAAAAATAACTTTTTTTAAGGTTTCAAGAAAAATACTGGATTCCAACTGAGTGAATGAAACATATATAAGCCCCTTCAACTACAGTAGACCAGCAAGACTGGTCTTGTATCATCGACGAATTAAGTCTGAAAGACTGTTTGGTCATATATGGAGACCTTTACCCTTTAATAGCGACACTCTACTAAATTAGTAATCCGCCACTGTGTCAGCTCCACACCCCCAGTTGTGCGGTAGTTTGGTGCCAGTTTGCGCCACCTTGACTCGTATCACATCCACAAAAGATTTTGAAATATCAGTGTAATTAATTGCATTATGGCCTACCTTCACCACATCTCCCCTCCTGGTAGACGTCGTTGCGAAGATCTGGTAAATGTTGGAAGGCATCTAACAAGGTAGCACTTTGTAGTTGTGATCCAATTCCCAGTTAACAGTAGCCAATAGCAAAACAGTTCTGCAAATGACTTCTGGTGGGGATTTCAATCCAATTGTATATTTTCCGAACGAAAGATAACGATACCCAGTTTGCATACCGAATGTGGTCCATCAGGACCTCGCAAAGGAAAACATCTTTAAGACGGTGGACGCATCCATCATTCTCTCGCAGACTCGGCTAGACAGCAAAACAACGACCTTTCTGTAGGCTACTCTCCATTCACGGAAAGGCTACGTTTGATATTTATTTACAGCTAGTTGGCTTTCCATCGTGGTTTTTGCTTCGTTAATTCGTTTTCAGTGTAGGCTATGTAATTTAACAGTATATTAATATTGTTATTTCGGAAAAACTGTTCTGTGAGCACGAAAGATCCACAGAACAGAATGGGGAAAACGCGAATGTGAAGCTGTTGATCAAGGCAAGAACTTCCGGTAGCAACCAGGTTCAAGATGTTAAATAAAGGCCAGAATTGGTAGCCTATGCCCATCCGTTACGAAACATTACTAATTTGTATTTTGTACATTGAATCTAAGTGATATTTTCTTCTACATTTAATAGATTTTGTGTTTGAGAAAAATATGCATGGACTGGGGTTTTCCCTAAGATGTCCCATTTAAGGAATTGAATTTGATCTGGACCTTGACAAAAGAAATGATGAGTTAATTTCCCCTTTTTCACCTCCAGATTCTCTGTGCTCCTCCCTGTCCCTCACTCAGCAGTCTGCTAAAATTGGAATAGATTATCACATTGTAAGAAGTGTGGAGTGTTTCCAATATATAAAAAATACATTAGTACTGAAGCCTATTATCAGTCTTCAAAGTGTTGTAAAGAAGGGTTAGAATCTGTTTGTGGATCAGATTTGTTAGGTCCCATGGGACTAGGATACTTCTGTGACAGATGATATAATTTGAATATCAATATTTGAAATAAAGAACATAAAGTTATAAACACTTACTTAAATGGCCATGAACAGTCAAATTGACTATTATTTATCTTGCCTGCATGCTGCATCATTTTGATCAATTTATGTAATGTTTTTGCAAAATGACTCCAATAGAGCTGCAAGTTAGGAAACCTTGAAAAGTGTCAAACCGTCGGTGCTGTTTAGGTATAGAGCATGGCCCGCCAAGCCGTGACTTGGTGGATGACATACCTGCCAGCACGATCAATCAAATAAGAAATCAACTCTTCCCATATTCTTTATGAGAAGTTGCATTTTAGAATTCCCCAGTCCAGACTTAGACAAAATAAATAAAACCTCCTTTATTCCACACACCAGACTATTTTCATTTTGTGTCATTACCTATGAAATCAAATAAAAGTTTGAATCCCAGGCTACTCTGGTAGTTTGTAGACATAGATATTTTATTAGGTATCCAACATTACAACTTACAAAAATCGCATAACAGACTAAAAAAGTTAAGGGTCTGCACTATCCAGTAGACACTCCCACAATACCTATTCCCATAATTATTGCATAGTAAAAATATTATTCTGTAAGGGCCACAGATTTAGATTTTAGCTGTCGAGTGTTTTCTTTTTAGGAGCATCCATCCCCATATGTCGCAATTAATCGGGGTCTGTCAGGATATTGTGTAGGCAAACATCGTCTTCAGCTTCATTTGCATAATGCATTTTCAGGACTGAATCCACCTTGATGATGGCTGGCTATTGTTAGTACGGCAGTCTGTGGGACTCTATATGCACTCCTACTATAGGACCAAATCAGCTTGTCCCAGTGAGAGGGGAATTTATTCTCCTCTAATGTCTAAATCAGTGGAGTTTCAGATCACTGTGTAGTTATAACCTACAAATAGTTTGTGGGATTTCAGTGCCACCACTGCAGACAAAATGACAACAATTGATGTGGATTCCTCTCAATGTCTAATTTAGGTGTATACAAAAAAATGCAGGTCTCCCATCCTTTAGTTTGAAAACAGCTCACCCACTAAAACGGTATGGCCTCTCCATGTGGAATATTTTTAAATGATCTGCTAAATACACATCATGAGCACTATCGAGCTAGCCACACATGAGCAAATATGTGTGCTTTCTAAAATACCTGCAAATCCCATTGCTTCACCAGAGCAGTGACTGAAGGCTGTAACCCTCCGAACCTATGCTCAGAACACACCATTATAAATAAAGTTTTTTCTAATGTATGAGTTGATTCTGCGCAAGCGCAACAAGGAAGGAAACACTTCGCCAAAAGGACCGTGGAAAGAGGCCTGCTGCGGACATCGTGACAATTTTATAGCGACCCACCACTTAACTCTTCGGAACATATCAAGAACGTAGACACAGTACGGGTTTAGATCAAGTGTTTGTTCTCACCAGCGAACATGCCCAAGAATAAAGGTATGAGGAGCGGAAACTCGCCGATCTATACTTAGTCTACGCTAGTTGCCGGCCGTAAATGTAATAAACGCTAGTAGCTAGCTAGCTAGTGGCGAGCATGATTCAGAGAACGTGATTAGTCGAGGGCAGTGAAGAGTATCGAATTAGCTGGCAAGTGGGCTATATATTTTCTTGGTGATATGTGGGTTTGTGTACCCTTAGGTTGTTAACGATTGAGGCACAACTGTGGTGGAAAGCTGGCTTGTGTACGATTTTGCTTTCTTTCGCTAACGATAGCTGGTTGAAATAAACTGTATTTACAAGAGAAAAGTAACGCTGGCTATCGGATGAGGTTACTGTTCGCAATAAAATTAGGCCCAGATCAAGCCATTCCGCTCTTTATTAGGTTATTCTGCTATTCAGGTCTGGGATAGTTAGTTGGAGAGGTAATAAATGTTGAGTGGTCCAAAGAAGGACTGAGATGGTCGTCATTACCTGCCGTACCGAGTACAACTGCGCAATAGTGGTAGCCATCATGCTGGTTTGCAGACAGTAAAGGGGCAGTTTCACACCAAATTACCTTAAATGATTCACGTCGCTCTGCACTTTAAAATTAATGTCTGATAACGTTTTTTATAACTGTAAAGTCAATCAAACTTCACTTCAGCCTTTTTTTTTTAACACTCATCAGTTTGCTAACTTTTCCCTTACAGTGCAGGTGCATCATAATACAACATTAGTTTTCTTGAGATTGTTCATGTATAATGTCGTATAATGTTAGCGTAATAATAGTTAGAAGTATGTGTGATTTGATAATCTTATTTGGTCTCCTCTTTATCCCTGTCAAGGTAAGGGAGGTAAGAACCGTCGACGTGGTAAGAATGAGAATGAGTCTGAAAAGAGAGAGCTGGTGTTCAAGGAGGACGGCCAGGGTAAGTGTAGACTCCTATCCTCCCCCCTCCTTTGCTTAACGTTTATGGACAAATGTTAATGCCTTTCATTTAACTGGATCTATAGACATGATTTGCGTGTATAGCTGGATGTGTTAATGATGACCTTTAAATAATTAACATATGACTTGCAGAGTACGCCCAGGTGATCAAGATGTTGGGCAATGGACGGCTGGAGGCCATGTGCTTTGACGGTGTTAAACGTCTCTGCCACATCCGGGGGAAGCTGCGGAAAAAGGTACTCGCCTGAATGAAATTCAGATGTCCTTTCGGATAAGTGGGGAATCATAGGTGCTCAGCAGGGCTCCATGAAATATAATAAAACAACAGGAGAGCAACCTTTGCAGTGAACAAAACTATTTATTTGGAGTGTTTCAAAATGCCAGTGGGATAAATGCATCACAATAAAAGAGCAGTACAGTGGGCTGTACTTATTGTGAGCCGTTTGGATTGCTCTTCAACTGGAGTGGATTCAACCATTTGGCATTTTGAGATGCTCCTTAGTTGCTTTGTTTGCTGCGAAAGTTTCTCTTCTGTTGTTTGATAACATTTCAGCCTCCCCCAGGGTATTATACCTCCCTACCGCCTGTCCCTGTCCCCCTGCCCATCCTCCAAGCAGAACCTCTTACTATCGCAGTGCTGTGGCCTGGCACAGTGGCACCGAAGGACAGAGAGGCTCCTTTACACTGACCTGTCTAGACTGTTCTAGACCAAATGCTGACTCAACATGTCCTGAACAAATTGTTGGTGTATTGTATGCAAGTGCCGCTCTCTGTGTCCATGGTCTTTCTGCTAGCTGATGTGAGACTGTATTCTAATGCCAAAAAAAAAAGTGTTGGCTCAAAAAATCTGCTGCCTTGTTAATGCGCCAGTTGTCACCTGAGGTTTGGTGATAAGCTGTTGATAGTTGTTTTTGACATCTAATTTTTTAAGTGTAAGAATGAACAGTGTTTTTGAAGTAAAGACGTATAAAATTGAATGCAGTCTAGTTGTGTTCTAACTGGGCCTGGTGATTTGGTTGACTGGGATTTGTGGCTTGGAAATTTTTTCTTGGTAACTACTCCAGTTAACCACATTATCAGTTTGTGATCAGTTTGAAGAACAAATACATCATCGTGAGTCTGGTGCTACTCAACAGATCATTGAGGTGGCAGAATGATTATTCTAAAAAATACTGAAACTCTTAAGTGACTGTCTCCTTGTGAACACATATTCATTTTTTTGTTTAACTTATTTGGACATTATTTTTTCTCAAGTAAAAAGAAAAAAATCTCCTGCAATTCAAACAGTGCACACTCTCCATAATCAGATATTTTCGTTTTGTATCTTCATCTATATCATTATTTCTCTCTCAAAGGTTTGGATAAACACGTCCGATATCATATTGGTGGGACTGAGAGATTATCAGGTACGTGGACTTCCACTGGCAGTACTTTAGACTCTGTATTTGGATTTTTTACTGAATTTTTATTTTTTACTGAAGGCAGTACATTAATATAAAATTGCATTTACACCTTTAAACCTGCTTTACATTACTTGTATGTAAATGATAGCTGTCTGGATACTTCTCATTACATGACAGCCTTGCCCTGCTGTCAGTTATAACTTGCTGTCCATGATGCCTTCTGGTGGTTTGAGAAACTTGTCGAACAAATTAACAAAGATGACACTTGCTGAAATGGCAGTAAAGTAATAGTGTTGTCTTTACACCGATAGGAAAAGTTGCTATTGTTGTATGGTACTAGCAAAGTAATGAACAGTTAAAGTAATACTGCAGATCAGTAGTAGCCTTTTAATTATTTAGCTTAATTTAACATTGTTTGTCAAGCTCGTTGCCTGAATCAAGGCAGGGTAAGTTATCAAGCAAGCTATAGCTATTTTTTTGATTGTTCTTTCCTTATTTGCTTACTTTGGCTACCCCTCCCCCCAGGACAACAAAGCTGATGTCATTCTGAAGTATAATGCAGATGAGGCCAGGAGCCTGAAAGCCTACGGAGAGCTTCCTGAGCACGGTGAGTTTTTCACCTGGAGCGAAAATGAAATGTCAGGAAAGCCACAGTGCACAGTAGCCATAGATGGGTACAGGTAAAATGGCCCCACGTCTTGCTAGCTGCTGTTCAGATTCCCAAGGTTCACCTGCCCCACATTGCCCAGAATACACTATTTTGCCCATAACTTTGTAGCACTGGGTTATGTACTGTTTATTTAGCAAAACATGTATAATGCCTTTCTCAGTTCTGTAAGGGATTGTAGGTTCATGACTTGATTTCTGTGAAACTGTTGGTCTCTCTGTTTTTGCTTACTTTCTCTCCTCATCATTCCCCTCTCAGCTAAAATTAATGAGACGGATACCTTCGGACCTGGAGATGATGATGAAATTCAGTTTGATGACATTGGGGATGACGATGAGGACATTGATGATGTAAGTAGAAGTACAGTTTGGTAATGTTCTTTACCTTGGTCAGTATTTAGCTTGGGCATTTTGGTTTCTTTGCTGCCAACTGGTAGAATCATTGGGAGGGAAACGTAAAGGAATAGGTGAACATTCTAAATATATATTTATATATAAATATATATATAAAAATAGAACAAACAAACAAAAAAAAGCAAGTTTTATCTCACAGCCCTACTCTGGTACAATTTTTGCTGTCTTTCCTAAATGAAGAAACTCTGGAAATATAGGCTTCAGTGCTATGGATGCTTCTTCCTTTAACCTACTGTTCAACCCTGTTTTTTTCCTCTCTTCCCCATTTTGGAATCGCACTCTCGTAATTGTTAGACCTTCCCATTGCCAATTTTGCTGCTGTTATGATATAGGTTCTGAGGAGGTTTTGAGGTTGTATAGTGAATGTGTAGCCGTGGTCACCATGTGGAAATGAGAGCACATTTTATACATTTCAGGGCACCGTCGTTTGGGACAAATTGCTTCGCGGGTGTTTCTGATTTAGTCAGGCGTGTTCCGTTGTTTTTTTTAAGTGAGCTTTATAAGTATGAGAGCTTTCAGTATCTAGTCCGTTATTTGATTGCCTTTGGAGTTCCATTATCGGCATTTATCAGGAAAAGGACAAGAGTTATGCCAATAAAATTCAAGGAAGCCAATATGAGGTTGAGAAACATGAAAACAACACACAGAGACATAGGCTAAACCTTAGACTTACCAAAATCAACTGTTTAGGACATCATTAAGAAGAAAGATAGCACTGGTGAGCTCTGTAATGGCAATGTCTCAGTAATGTATCTGACTTTTTTCATATTTCTCAGCCTCAGAATGGCTTCCTTGACTTTAATTGGCACAACTCTGGTCCTTATGTGGACAGACGTCAATACCAGACTCCAAAGGGAATCAAATGCCTAGAATCAAGACTAGATACTGAAATGTCTCTTATACCTGCACTAAGGAAGCAATTGAACACATCTGCCTAATCAGAAACACCTGTGGTGCCATTTGTCCCAAGCATTATAGGGCCCTGAAATAGGGTGCTATGTATGAAAAGTGCTGTTATTTCTACTTGGTGGAATCAAAATATATTAAAATTCCCTTTTAATAAAAAATAATTTGCAGTATTAACCGCATGTGCATTGTTTGATTGCAAATCTGAGTACAGAGCCCAATCAAGAAAAAACGTCAGGGCTCTGTATATGAAATTATTTGCAGTGAATAATTTGATATGAACTAACAAAGAGGCTGCTGGCTCCAATGGTCTTAAATTATTGTGCATCGTTTTGTCCATATGTAATGATCTGTTATTGTTGAAAGTTTTGGCCTGCAGCATGAAATTCAACATGTTGAATTATTATTAAACATGTTAAATTCCATCTGCTATTAAATTCCATCCAAGTGATTGTAATATATTGGGTACGTTTCTCCTCAGATTTAAGCTTGGCCCTGTTATTTGCTAAGAGGAAGTTGGTGGGACTCCTTTATCTCTGCAAGACAGGACTGCGGCCGGTTGACTCCCACGCATGAGCTGGAGTCTTTGTTCTGTCCCCCATACAAGATGGCTCAAAAATAAATTCCTGTCACTGGTAACACAGAATCATTCTTTCAACATTTTTGTTGTTTTATTGTATTTATATTTTATTTCACTTCATGTGAAATTTAGTGTCAAATGCAGACTACCTGAATAATAAAAAGTTAAAACAGTTTGTTTCATCTGGTAATTTGTTTTATTTTTGTATGTTCCCAGATTAGCTTAGTTATAATAAATTCCATAAAATATTCAAAGGTGGCTGTCTGCTTGGGTTTTTTGGGTTCCCATTTTCATAAATTGCTTAATCACATACATGTAGTATTACTACAGTGACTTATAGTTAAGGTGGATTATGCAGAGGTCAATTAATTGATCCAAGATTTATTATATTTGATTAACAGTTGTTTTCTGTCATATGTATATTTTAATTTGAGTAGCAATGAAGATCAACATTTCATTGTAAAAAAAAAAGAAACAACAAAAAAAAAACAATAAGCAAGGGTTTTCTGAACCAGGACAGTTTTTTGATATGGTTATAGTTATTGTGTTGTACAGTATTACTATAAACATAAGGGGTGTAGAATGGAAGGTTCCTACACCATCCTGTAAATCAGTGGTCTCAAACTCGTTGCCATGGAGGGCCGTGTGTATGCAGGTTTTCATTCCAACCAATTAATGCTGCCTTAATTGAGTCCAATTACTCATTCAGCCATATGCATTTAACTGCATTGAAGAACTGAATATAAGCTTTTACTTAATAAAACTTAATAAAGTTTTTATTTAGACAATGCGGGTCACCATAGACGTCGGGTCACCTTTATGTTCAAACCTGCATCCCTAATCCAGCAAATAATTGAACTAATTATATAATCAAGATCTGAGGCTGGAATAAAAACCAGCATACACACAGCCCTCCATGGCACTGAATTTGAGACTGCTGCTGTAAATGATCTTATATAATTAAAATATTATTTATGTACGTATTGAAGAAAACAATCTGCAATTACACTGATGTCCACATGATGATGCTGTTGTCACAAAATTATCAAATACATTTAAAATATACTATATACAGTGGTCAGAAAGCCCTTGTAACAACGCTGGAAATATTTTATTGTAACAAACTAAAATGTGTCTATTTTTGTAACTTATCACCCTGATTTTACAAATTAACTAATCAATTATTTGGCCCAACTGAAAAATGTTAAAGGATTCTAATTTGGGCAAAATGAATTTGTCCAACAACATATTGTGTGACCCACAAATGCATTGATTGTGGTTTTGTGGTTTTCATTCCCTGTAGAAAGCCAGTGTGACTGATACACCTCTTTTTCTGTCAATATCACAGATAAAACTTGTCTTTTCTCTTCTGAACTCTAGCCATTTTCTTGTTTGGACCTCTCTCACTCGGTCTGTGTAATGTAAGGAATGCAGATTGTTGATGTCTGCCCTTCTTTATGACATCTCAATCAAGTGGAACGTCTTCATGCTATGTTCAGTGCATAATTCTAAGGTCACTGGCTTGTTGAAATTAGAATTTGGTCTGCTTTAGAAGGAATATTGTGTGGCCTGGTAAAATTAATTAAATGTTATTTGCTCCTGTTCTGGACTTTTTGACCATGTCTTTTCTTTTTTGTTGTTTTTTTTTTTTTTTGTTGGGTAATGTGGGGTAAAAGATGATGACAAACTTACTCCTCATAGCTTTGAGGAATTAAGTCTTTCATCGATTACCACAAAGGCACTAAAAATGTGACATTACTATTAAAAATACAGTTTAATTCTCCTGTGAAGCAAAGTTGTGTTGTATATTTCCCTGTCTTTAATGCGCTGTTGCATGACTGGCCGTTATGGGAGAGTTCTATGTAGGGAACGAGGCTGTGCTGTGTACCTCTTGTTGTTACTTCTCTAAATTCATACGTCCACTTTCACATGTAGAACTCTTCTCTTCCATGGAGCAGATGATAGCTTAACTATAATGAAATCAGTGATTGTAATGAAGGATGAAGGCCTTGATTCAGTTTAACCACCGTTTTGTCCTCAGCTGTGTTGATGTTAAACATGTGTTACATAGTCTGCTACACAAGATGCATTGCTGATTCCAGTCACCATCAAATTCAGTGTAAAATATTCAACACTTATTTTGTTAATTAGAAAACATATTGTGATTAGATTGAGTCTTGGCAAACGGCTGATTGAACTGAATCTGTGGGGAAGGCGAGTGGTCTGGTGAGACCCATCCATTGTACAAATTTTTAAGTCAGGACACTAATTATAAGGCAACTTTTAAAGTAAACTCAACCTTTGGAAGACAGAAGTTCAGCTAATGCCCACTCTTAAGTAAAACTCTAAGTTAGGTCAACTTCTGTATGCAACAGTTAAACTTACTGTACTTTAAAAAGAAACTGAAGTTGTTTTATAATTTCCTGATTTAAATTTTTTTTACAGTGTTGTTAAAAAATGTTATGTTTTATCATGACAGCAATCCAGAATGATTTCCATAAATAAAATAAAATATCTGCTTTTTCAGTTGTTTCTTTGAGATTCTTGTGTATTTTAAAAAATCATTGCCAATTAATATAATCCCCAGTGATACATGCTTAATATTCTGTTTTATAGATTGGAATTTAAGTTGGTTTAGGCTTCCGCATTTGCTGAAGCTTATCAATTTCAAAAAGCAGAATTTCTTCATAATGTCTGACCAAATATTTTTGATGTCCTGGTGTTTAAACTCCTGCATGTTTTAACTTTGCTCAGGCCTATGCAATGCCTTCTTGATTTCCTCTATTACTGCATATTTGTCACACTGAATGACTTTGATCCTTAGATGAAATGTAATGTAAGACAAATGGAACCTGATTAAACACAAAACACCCTTTCAAAATAATTTCATTTAAGCTAATGAAAAAAAGTTATCAATCACCCATTTGAAAAAGTAATTGCCCCCTTTGTTATAAAACCTATTAACCAAATGTAATTGATGATAAGATTCTGCTGAATTTGCCTGGTGTATGCCTCTGACTCCAAATGCAATTTCCACAGATGAAAATGAAGGCAAAGGCCAAGAATAGACACTGACTGTTCTTTTATGTGTGAACAATCCATGCAAAAGTAAACCCCTGCGCAACTGTTAACGCCTGTCAATAATCCATTGACTTACATGCATGTAAATACCATGATATTCCAAGATGATTGTTGGTACTGTTGTCTCATATTCATCTTTTGATCGAAAAATATCAAATTTCACCCTACCGTTACCATGCTTTTGAAGGCCGTAACTTTGTGGATGGCATACCTGCCATTGTTATTATTTTTGTAAAATTTTGGAAAATAATAGGAAGTGCAAAATTATTGGTACTATACAGGTATGGGGAACGCCCCGCCAAGCCGTGATTTGGCGGCCAATCATTACCGAGGACTCTTTTCCTATATGATTTTCTTAGCCCAACTGCGATTGTCAGAATTTTTTGCTTCACGTTATCAGTGATGTAATGCAGTGACAGCAGACGCATGAATACGTACTACAAAAATCCCACCGCTTAAAAACAGTTTAACTGTTGTTCCTATGATAGTCTTGCTTTTAACATCGTAATTACACAAAACAACAGGATAAACCGGGGAGTCTTAGACCCATCTCATACAGCAGACAGTGCTACGTTAGCATTCTGAGAGCGCACGTCTTGGTGCTGAGACGGTGGAAAACGACACTTCCCCAAGCGCGACGCACGTCTTTTTGGTGGTGCTGAAGAAGAATGTAGGGATGCTGTTGCTCAGAGCTTAATTTTTGGGAGATTTGGCTTCGGCTGGATGTGACATTGCGCCTGTGCGTTAGACGGTTGCTGGTGACCACGAAGATGGCGGAGTGCGCAGCAGAAAAAGCAGTCAAGGCACCGGCAGGTAAGAAAACCGCTAGATAAACAAAACACACCGTGGACTTTACGACGCCCACCGTCATTGTTTGTGGCTGCATAACATTTTACCTTAGAATATGTAGGCTTTCATTGTGTTATGAGTACAGAGAGGGGCTGACATCTGCGGTGTCATGCGTAGGAACATCGGCGAGCAGGTGTGTTTATTAATACGCCATAGATTTTTAATATCGAAATTGAGTTTTTGAGTTGGCTCTCTAATTTATACATTTTCTTTTTCATTGTTGTAAATCAATGATATGCAGATGAAAATGATTTAAATACGAGTGGCCTGTGTATTTGGAAAAATAAAAGATTTGCCTTTTTTTATTACGTTATCGAAATATATATTCGACGCCCACAAAGCAGTAATAATTAAATATAAAATAGCCATACGTATGTCATGAATAGCATTTAAATGGCTCAGCTTGTATATATCGCAGTTGAATTGCATTAGCATCATGTCCTGTCAAAATTTATAACCGTGTCGATTTAGGTTGGTTTCCTTTTTTGTGATTTTGGTTAATACAGGTCAATCTAACAATAAATGAAGATTGTATCGTATGTCGCATTTTTACAAATGCTTTGTCATGAAGCGCAGGGTAGAACACGTTTGCCAGAGGGAATCTAAGACATGAAAACGAGTATTACATTTAGGATAATTGATGTTGGCCGGGTCTCCTGAAAAACAAGGCTTACTGAATAGCAGTATTGATGAATTGATTGTCAAAATCCACTCGTATATAAAAAGAGGCTTGAAGAGCATGGGATTTAAAACAAATCTGATTAGAAGAAGTCTTATCAGATTCTCTTTGAAGGCACATCATATTTATTGGCCCTGTCAGATCTCCGTAGGTTGCACCCACCTCCTGGTCTCTGGGTAAGAGTGGGTATGATTATCCATCTGTTTGTATGACTGCAGACATGTGTACGGGTGACTGAGACCAGGGAGATGGACAGTGAAGGCCATGGTTGACATGACTGTGGTTGGCTGGGTGTGTCTGGTTTTCTGAGGTGGGGAGAGTTTTTGTCCTTCCGGACACACAGCCCTATTGTTTATAGAGCACTGCAGGTAAGCATCCCTGCTCAAGGACATAGTGCCTGTTTCAAAATGAAATTTGAACCAACAGCATTCTGGGTGACTTTGTCCACGGCTCTTCTATAGCATCTCTTCGTCGCTCCCTCTGATTGGTCATGTACTCTTCATAACGCATGTGTTTGATGAGATGACAGGACTGCAGTTTTGCAGGCCTCTCTTACTGGACACAGAGCCATGTACAGTGTATTTCCTACTCATGGTGCTATGAGTGCAGTGTTGGATGGTTGCAGGATAGAGAGAAACAGGATTGACTCAGGCAGATAAAGAAAATGGAGTGAAGAAAGGGGCATGGGATTGTGGGGGAAGGACACGTGCACAGGCAGAGTCTTATGTAAAGGATGAAAATGGAAATTGGCAGAGAGATTCATGGGTTGAATGAATCTGGATGAATGGGTTGAATATCAAGACAGTTCAGTCTCAAATCATTCAGGTCAGTTTCAGTTTTGCTTTTTTTTGCAGTGCATCACCATCAGAGGGGAGATAAGTTGAGCCTATGCACAAAGTAAAATTTTTAACTCCAGAGTACATGTGGTCCCTATTGGACTCATAAAAACAATGTTGAAGTTGAATTATCAGTGGAAATCTTACCATGCTGAAATGTGGGTTTCTTCATCTCTGTGAAGGCTTTATTGTTTTGGTACAGACACTCTGAAATGGCACGAGATATGAAGTTTCTGCTGAAATACACTCTACAGCAGCACAGACAGCAGTACTTTCTACCAAGTGACCAATTGTCACAAAGTAGCAGTGGTGGTCCGGATTAAGTTAAAAATGGTTTGGTTTTGAGTAAAAATGGTTTGAAGTCCAGTTACTAATTGAAAACATAATTGCCAGTTACCTTTGCTAGTAAGTTATATTTTCAGAACGTATACTAAATAAGACTTGTACAACTGATGTTTTGAGAATTACAAAACAAAGAATAAGTGTACATTTCAGTAATACCAGAAGGAAGGATAAAGGACAGGTTTAATTAAATATTGTAATGCCTGAAACGTTTTACTACACACTGAAAGTATTATTTCTGGAGGTACTCCTCACTCTTAATTTCATCGCAGTTTTAATTTAACCACTCCATACCAGTGCAGTTCAAACTGAATGAAACTGTGGGCAAATAGAATAGAATCACTTGTACGTTGCAGCCTGATCTGTGATAGTCACATGACCCTCTACCCTTACTGCTTTCAGTACATCAGCAGGAGAGAAGAGACTACTTCAGCCCAGAAGGGCTAGCTACAATCATTGCAGACCTTTTAGTGACTGTAGACTTTTATGGTAGCTTATTTACTGCCCCCCTGGAACCTTGTAAAGTAGAACTAAGCTAAAATGTAAATGCATTTAGGAAAAAATGCATTTGCATTATGTAATATGTCCAGTAGAGGATATTTTAGTGGTTCATCGGCTCACTGTAGTTCATCTGTAGAGGTGGTTTTCACCAGAGCTGCATTAGGGCATCGTTAGTCTATGAAAAACGTCCCTTGTTGAATACATTCAGCGAACGGCAACTTCCACAATTTTCTTTTTTAGGTCCAAGAGAGGGCATTTGCAATTTGGATGTTGGAGAGGCTGTATCTTGGAGGGAGTGTGTGAATAGTGTGGAGGAGGGGCTATAAGTATGTGTGCAGTCATGCATTGAGGAAGGGGCTGTGTTCAGAGACAGTATGAACCTTACCATGAGTCATCTCTGTATCTGGCACTCCATTGATCGTAAAGAGTTCATTTAAACATAATCTTCCGCTATCCATTGTTGCTGGGTCAGTTGTCCTGCGAGGTTGTGATGTAACTGGAGGCCACTTCAACTCTCTGGGCCTTGCACAGGAGCGCAGGGCTGTACCAAGTTGGTACTATCTTGGGAAAGCATATTGCTAAGAAGCCTGCTCAAGTTGCAGAAGGAAGTTTTTATAAGCGCTGGTGTTCTTTAGCATGCTGTAGCTGTCAGCTGGGTAGTGAAAGGGATTGTGTCGTGGTGCCTCTGTTTCATTTAAACCTGGCAGCCAGGGTTGTGCGGGAGCCTCTGGGTGATTTAAAATGGGGTGTCCGGTTCTGCTGCACTGCAGCCCTGCGGGACAAGGTTAACTAGCAGACAGCCAAGCCCCCATCGCTCACATCACAGCCCATGCTTTTATCTGCTTAGTGCGTATCGATCCACAGACTGCTGCTGACGAGGTCAGTCAGGGCCTATATGTGCCCCTCCTCCTCCTCCTCCTCCTCCTCCTCCCAACTTCCTGCTTTGCTTCAGCCGACACCCTCTTCCTCCACCAGCTAGGGCAGCTGCTGCCAGCCATTGGGACCCATGCTGCAAAACATTCCATTAAGAAACTAATATACTCTTCACCTAAGGAGAAGGGGAGACCTGAATGGGAGAGTTGAAAAGAAAAGAGACTAGAAGAAAGAGAAGAGACTGTGGTAAAGGGGAAGGAATAGGAGAAATAGGATAGAGTGAGTGCAGGGTGTGGCAGCAGAGGGCAATACTGTCAGCCTGAGGAGGAGGTAGGTGGTCGCGGCAGTAATTAACCAGGTTATCACTGCACTTTGTAATCCAGTCCACAAGAAACCAATACCTGTTTCCTAGCCTGATGCATGGGTTCTATGCTCATTTATTCTGTTCAGTAATTAGCATGATGTGACGCACCATTTTCTTGTGTTCTGTGACCTGTATGTGTGTGAGAATGTGTGTCTTGGCACATGTATCTGTGTGAGAGATTTTTTTTAGTTGGTGTGTGACTAGTGCAGCACTGAATGTTAAGTTGCTTGGAGAAAGGACCAGTGGACAGTGCTGTAGACAGGAATTACAATGGAAAATCTAACCCCCTGATGGTGGGGTTTGGTGGTGGGATCTGTGGTGATGAAGAGAAGTTTGGGAACTGTTAACTGAGCTGTCACTCAACCTTGATTGATCTGTGCTTATTGCGCCAAAGTAAAGTTTGTTTACCTCATCTGTCAGGTACACGTAACTGCATTGCATCTTGTAATGATGACTAATGTTCCCTTTTTCCGGGAGCAATGATACGCACTAGTGTACAAGGATGAATTGCTTGTAAAATAAAATAATATCTGTAATGTCCTGACAGTACAAGTTGCTATAATGTAAGCTTGTCATCACCTCAGTCTTTGTAATGGAATATAATTTAAATATAAGACAAATGAAAAGAATAGTCCACGGGGTCCATTCAGGGTCCCCCTTTTTGACCATCCATCCATCCATTCATTTTTTAAACTTACTCCATGTCAGGGTTGTGGGGAGGCTGGACCCTATCCCAGAAGACATTGGGTGAGAGGCATGAACACCCTGAATAGGTTATTGATCCATTGCCTGGCCCACACACCATTCATTCACACATTCGTAACCTAAGGATAATTTAGACTCTCCAATTAACCTAACCTGTATGTCTGTGGACTGTGGGAGGAAACCCATGTGGACGCAGGGAGAGTGTGCAAACTCCACACAGAAAGGCCCTCAGCCAGGATACAAACTCAGTACCTTCTTGCCCACTTTTTGACCATGTCACCAGAATACTAGCTGCAGATTTGTTTAGCTAGATTGCTAGGCAGGGGAGTATTGTTGGTGGATTTTGGTACAAATTCATGTTGACATTTTGTAGCTTTATTATGCTTCCGTTTTTTTAAAGTGTGAAATTTAAAGCATTGTCTTCTGTATTGGTGAGCCATTACAGGCCTCTATCTGAGCACATACTTTGTTTTTCTAGTGTGGTCAAAAAAATGACTGGCCTGTAACATTGTGCAAGATTAGTGGTTTCTAGTGTGGTGTGAGATTAGTGATTTGAAATCTGCTGCGAGATTAGTGGTGTCTAGGGTGGCGTGAGATTAGTGGTTTCTTGTGAGTCGCAAACCTCTAGTACATCTGACAACCCCCAGTGCTGGAACCAGTCAATGCAATAGGGCAGGGGTTCTCAAATTCAGTCATAGGGACCCCAGTGTTTGACAGTTTTCCTTCCGCCCACAATTGTGAACCCCGATTCATAACAAGCTGTTAAATGTTCTTAATTAGCCACTTTTGATATCTATTCAGGGATAATTTACCCTCTTAAGGTCACATTATGACAGAAATAGCTATGCATGTCATCAAGAATAAATGTCCCATATCCGCATTGAAGGACGTAATCTGTCAGATCACCTAAAGCATCCCTTTTCTGTAGTGTGCTATGTAGGACACGATTCCTGAAGAAGCCTGTAAGTTCCTGTAAATTGTGGCCTGGCAGGTGAAAAGTGTGGGGTCCTAATAGCCTAAATGGACAGACACCTGGTCCCACCTTGGTAGACTGTGGAGAGCTGAAAGAAATTGGAAAACTTTGACCTTTGTTAATAACATCAAGGAAAAAGAACTTGAACATGTATCCAACAACTTCATTTAATCGAGATTAACAAATATGTAACAATGTAACAAAAAACAGTATGCACAGGTAGCCATTGAATAATTTCAGAGCAGGTGGCTAATTGCACAGTTCCAAGAAAACTGGACCGGCATGAAAACAAACAGATCTACTTATATTCCTTATGTTAAGTGATGCAGTGTTATGTGCAGTGCTAGGGCTAGTGTGGAACAGAAGCCTGAGTCACAGCTTTTCCTGATGATATGAGTTCGTAAGCAAGTTTTTTGTCTGGGATAATTTCCACTGATTTTCTGGAAAGGACTGAAATGCCGACTGCACAGAAAAAAAAATCAATGAACAAAAAAAGGGATTTGATGCAATTATTTAAAGTAAAATGAATTATATTAATTTGATTGATATATACAATTTATAACTTCAGTCCAATGTTTTAATTAAGACTTGGCACAGATAAACTGTTGGGTGTGGCTGCGTATGTTCTGGGCACTGGAAGATCAGAGATGGAATATAGTGTTCGGAAAAGGTGTGTGTGTGTGTGTGTGGACATCCACATGTGTATGTGTGACAGGATGAGACTAAGATAAAATTTAGTGTTGTTTGTGAGCTCATCAGGTTAGGTCCTTGCCTGACAAACAGCAATGTTCCTGTGAATTTCTAACCAATGTAAAACAACTGTGCGGTAATGTGGCAAATGTGGTTCTTAGAACTGTGATGCCTTGGTGGTCTGTCTTATATGGTAAGGTCAACCAGTCCTGAGGTCTCACTCTTTCAAATGAGCTTTAGTGGTATAGCAGTAAATAAGCAGGATGTCACCGGGGGTACTACAAATGAAACTGGGAGATCTAAAATGGGAGCATTGTGGGTAATTTTGATTGACATTTGTGGCAGTGTCCTTTTACACTGTCAGGCCTTTAAGAAAGAAATTAAGTTGTTTCTCTTGCTCTCAGTTGAAGTGATGTCACCACCATCAATTGCAGAGAAGAGACCTCAGACCAATGGCCATGCCTCCCCTGTACGCCTGCCAGCCAGTCAAAGCAGCCCTGCTGGGAAACAGAGTAAGTACCTCCTAATAGGGACATCAGGGGTAGAATGGTAGGAGCCATTCTTGTTTTGCCCTAAATATTTGGGTAAAATATTTGTTTAAAGAAAAGAAATGAGGAACTGTCAAAGTAAAGGATGGGCTGCCAGATGTCTCATTTTGTTAATGTACTGTTCTAATTTGTTGATGGGCCCCATGATTTGGTATAAATTTTGGACCATTTGTAATGCTACAAATATGACATTTAGCAGACGATCCTGTCCAGAAGTACAAAAGTACATTGAAAAGTTTGCCAGCGTCACAAATGATAATAGGAGTCATTACTTAAACCTACAATAAAAGTTAAGTAATTAATTTATATATGTAAATATACCATTCAGAAAATAAGCACCTAGCATGCTGCTTTCCCTGGTCTTCAGAGATGACACCTATGATATTGTTTCTTTCCTTTGAGTTGAAGTCATGACCCCACCCATAGTAGCTGAGAAGAAACCTCAGACCAATGGCCATGCCTCCCCTGTGCGCATGCCAACCAATCCCAGCAGCCCTTCAGGTAAACAATGTAAGTCCTGCCCCCACGTTTAATGCATGTAGCTCGTTCCACATGAAGCTGAGAAGGCCTCATTTGTGATTACCCTTTGACATGCATGACCTTTCCTGAAATGCATGACATTAAGATAATGTGCATGTTCTAAAGAACTGGATCCTGAAATGAGATTTCTGTGGCAATTTGGTGGAACACGTTTGGTGAATAGCTTCTATATCACTGACTTTTGAACCTCAGGAGCCCTCTATGGTTATATTTATTGTGAGGTTTAAGATGATCACTCATGTTTTTGTTTGAAATGAGGAATTTAGCTCAATAAAAGTACATGCAGAGACATGCTGGACTGAATTCATCACCAGCAGAGGAGGGATTTTTTGTGAGTTGAATGTGAGAACCAGAGTCAGAGCTGACTGGGGTACAGTCGCTACCTGCATGACTATGCTCACTCCCTCTTCCTCCAAGATGTGGAAGGGTACCTGAAGACCGATGACAGGATGCGCCTGGCCAAAGAGAGACGAGAGGAGAGAGAGAAGAGCCTCGGTAAGTGTGCTGGGGTCAATATTTTCACATTTTTAATGGTGAAATAAAATTTAACCCATTTTCTAAATTAATCACATTTTAGATGGTGACTGATTAGAACCCCTACTTGACATTGAGTGTGTTATAAAGGCTTTTAAAATTATGGTCTGGGGGAGACCTGTGGGGTCCATGAAGGAGTTCCAGGATGACCGCTGTAACATGGAAAAAGTATTTAAACAGTATTTTAAATAATATTTTGTGTATATTTCCATGTTTCAGAAACAATATATAATGGTCAAATTAAGTCTAACCTGGTTTACACCTCTGGTAATGCAATTCAATGCATTCAATTGTTTTTATTGAAATGTAGTAGCATTTAAATTCTATCAAATAATGTAATGTTTAAGTAATGACCTTTATATAGGTCTTTGATATAGACTCATCATGATTTAGACATGCTTTTATGTAGTATTGTGTGAAATAAACACTGGGGTACAGCCTGGAGTGGGTTTTGGATAAAGGAAAAAGGGAAACAGGGCCATAAGGAGCTGATGTTATAGAGTCCCGAAGATGATGCTCTGTCAGAAGAGTTAGAGTAGTGAAGGCTGCACACGCAGCTCTGGGGATGAGTGTCTGTAGGTGACATATGGTGGACCCCCTCCAGTGGCACGGGAGCAGGCTATCCGGGAAAAGGAGCGGCGGGCTCAGCTGCAGTACGAGCGCACGGTGGAGGAGCGCTGGCGGCGGCTGGAGGAGCAGCGGCAGAGGGAGGAGCTCCGCCGGGCCGCGGTGGAGGAGAAGAGGAGGCAGCGGCTGGAAGAGGAGAAGGTCAGGGGTCACCCCGCCCTCTGCCCGCTCACACGCTTCCTCCTGTGCTCCAACTACCCATTACTATACTCAGTGGCAGACAGTGGGGTCAGAGACTGGGCCTTTAATAACACATTAACAACCCCCCAACCCTAACCCTAACCCCCCACTCACACACACAACCAAACTCAACTGTAGTAGCATATAAACACATGCACGCAATGAGTAATCAGGGTAGATCTCAATTCAGCAAGGTTTAGGCTTATGGCACGAACCAAAGCATTTACAGTGGTTGCGCTATCCCATGGAATGCTGCGTCTTTGCAGTGCAGGTCATTTCAACATTTGTGTTTTATACTAATTCACTTGCGTTCTGATAGAAAATAGATATTTTTACCATTTCTAGTTTACGATGAAGGCCATTGTTTTGTGCATCCCTGTAATGCAGACAGGCGCTCCAAGCACTAGCAACAGCTTAGCAGTTCAGACACCACAGCATATGCTCCCTCAAAGAAAACAGGCATCATTTTCTGTCTGCTGCAAATGTACAGTTGTAGCTCATCCCTACTTGCGCCATCTCTGACTCTCTCACTCATAGCCAACGGAGACAACAGAGCATGATCAATATTACACAAGCTCCACAGGGACGATTCCTCATTACTGCTGAGGCTCCATGTATCAGGCTCACTTCTGCTCGGTCATTTTTCCAGAAAATGAGGAGGTTCCTGAAAGGTCTGGCATATGCTTCTGAGCTGCCTTCTTCAGGCACATTTTGGTTATGGTTTTGTCCGAGAAACAGTAGCCCCTTTTCATATGACAGCATTAGCAACAGTAACCATGGTGGTTGGAGGGCAATGGAATGCTCAATGACTGATCCTTCCCAGCAGTGGCACTGTGACAGCATCACAATAGAAATGCCTAATTGTGGTATGTTGAGGTGCATGAACAAGCGCTCTTGAAATTGACCCCTCATTGTTTATCTTCAGATGAGTTTGAAATCATCCCTTTTAAGAGTGATTTGGGATTGTTTTTGCTGAGTGTTTTCCTAGTGCTTTGGCCAGTGATCTTTTTTATTTAGTGAAGGATGAAAAGGTGTTGGATCAGCTGGAGGTGAATTTTATAGTGTGGGTGAAGAAGGAGCATTTAAAAAAGTGTTTTAATGAGAGCCCATTGAAATTAGTGATCACTGTGCAGTCATGGCAGGGTATATTCAAGGCTTTACCCTGCCTTTGTGTGTGAATCTGCATGTGTGTCTTTTCTGTGTCTGTCTGCGTGTATGGGTGTGGTGTCTGATGGTTTTATAGGCATGAGAGAGTACGTGTGTGAGTGATTCATGGAGGGGGGAGGAGGTACATTACGTGATGCTATGCTTTCCATCTGCCTGCGTTCGAGAGAGAGAGAGAGAGCGAGAGAAAGAGAGAGAGGAGGAGTCAGAGAGATCCCTGAGAGACAGAACAAAAGAGATAGAGAGGAAGAGGAGAATCAGTCGCCATGGAGCTGCCTGCCTCCTCCCCTTGTCGTCATGGTAACGGCTTGGTGAGAGAGTGTCTTGTCTTCCCTGTGCTGGAACTCAACAAGCAGGAGCGCCTGGAGGCCCTGATGAGGCGGTCCATGGAGCGTAGCCTGCAGCTGGAGCAGCGGCCCAAGCGCTGGACCTGGGGCAGCACGGGCGGGGCCCGAGAGGGTGAGTTACTGGACGGGGCTGTGGTTGGGGTGTGGGGGGGAGGGGTTATGGAAAAGCAAGGGAGGCCAGGGAGGGCAACAGAGTCAGGTGGGGGGCTGCAATGTAAGGCAAGGTTCCTGCCGCATATGCCGTCAGAATATAGAGAGGCTGTGGGGACAGGATTTGGCAGGCATGCTTGGGGCAGCCTCCACAGCCAGGTCATTTGGGGCTGGTAGTCCATCTCCCTGGGCAGACGGTTTTCTGGGAGTTGAACAGATCGAACGGTCCAGAGTGCCAAGGTTACAGCTGACTCTCAGAGACTGGAATCTCTGGCGGGGCTTGAGTTGCCATGCATCATGGATTCGGCTGGGTAATTGTCACAGAAAATATTAGCTGAAATAATGGAACAGTCACGGCTGAAGTTGTTGAAAATCGCAGAGAACTGAAAAAAATGGAAGAAATTGCAGAGTTATAAAAAAACTGTTCATTAAATTAATTAATAGATCTCATGCGCAGCAGTGGGAAACACTTAAAATGTAAAATGTTATGCTGGACTAAAAATAGGCTGTAACTGAAGATTAGACTCTATGGTGCCTTTGTGAAGAGGCAAAAATATTAATACTGTGGAAATCAAGGAGGGCCTTTTTCTTTACTGTATTGTTATGTAGTGCAGTCCTGAAAAGCAGCTTTCTTATGGTAACTGTGGTATGTCAATGTGTCAAATTTGGTATGAGGTTGTTTTTTTGCGTTTCATCAACTGTTGTCCTCAAATCATTTTTTCTCCAAGGCGTGGCAGGTAAGGCTGACTGCTGTCCTGTTACAGGAGAATAAAACACTGCTCAATACTACACCACCTTAAAGCGTGCAAATCATATTCAGTTGTATTGGTCCAAGTATGTGTGTGAATAAATGTGCGAATAGGTGTGTTTGCTTGGGGTGTATGTTTGTGTGTGTGACCTCTTTCTAAAACAGAATGCGGTGCTCCTGATTAAAATTCTGTTTGTAGTGGGGTGCGGTGTGCTTCTCAGCGTGTCTGTGGTGCGGTAGTGCACTGCCTTCTTTCTGCCCCCAGCATACGATCCTAGATCAGCTTACCCACCTCTAACCTTCTCCCTGGTCGTTCTCTGTGAAATGGTGGATATTGATCCAGGATTGGTGCTTTGGGGCCTGCAGTAACGCCCTCTCTCCTCAGCCATTGCTCCTTGCCTCCTGCCCGCTCGGTTTCGCCGGCTGTGTTTGTAACAGGTTGTGTGTGCTCTCTCTGCTCCTCGGCCTTTCCCGCCTTGCTCGTTGCCCAGGTGACTGTGAGAATGCCCTGCCTCCTCGCTCCGCTGCCTCTGCCCTCCCCCATGATCTCGCTGCCTCCTTTCCTGCTGCCAGTGAATTTAGCAACGGTACTGAACACTTGCTGTTTTGTGTCGTGCCCCCATCCCTCATGGCTCAGCCCTAGCCATCCCATAATTACCACAGCACCTCATCTGCATCTTTTTGTGCATCTTTAGTTTGAGCTGCAGAGTAATATTTTTACAGTGGCCTTCAAGTGATCCCAGTGGCTGCAGTTCAAACTGAAAACCTGAAAACATGCTTGTTTGTGTATACTCAGCGTGTGTGTGTGTGTGCGTGCGTGCGTTTGTGCGTGTGTGTGTGCGTGCATGTGCTGTGATGTAGTGCAGTCTGTGTACAGTGTGTATGTATGTACTGTGGACTCAGTTACATGATACATGATACACAGACACTGACAGTTCATCCATACCTTCCATCCACTGTCCTCTTCCTCTTCTTTCGTCTCTTCTGTCTCATAAACCACACTCCTCTTTCCCTCCTGTATACCATCCTCCCTTCTGTTCTCTTTGCATTCTGTCTCCTCTTTCATTTTCTTTATTATATCACTCCCTCATCTTCATCAGATACCCCCTTCTTCCTCATCCACTCTTTTCCTCTCTTTTTCTCACTCTCCCTCCTCCCTCCTCTCCATCACTGTTAGACTTTCCTCTCCCTTGTGTTTCTCTTTGTAGTTTCCTCATGATCAATCACTGTCTCTGCTTGTTATCACTGTGATCTGATATCAGTCTATATTTTTTATCTCCATCTCTCTCGTCTTCTTTGTTATCACTTGCTCTCCTCTTCTTTCATCCCCCCTTCTCTCTTCTCTTAGCCAGTCATGTTTCTCTCTTTCCTTCTTCACAAGATATCTGATCTTCTGCCTCCTACTCAGCCCCAACTTCCTCTGCCATCTCTCTCTTCTTATTTTGGACTCTTGTCCAATTTATCATTTCTCTCTCCCTCTCGCTTTCTCTCCCCCTTGCTCTCTCTGTCTCTCTCTCTCTCCCTCCTCCTCATTTATTTCATACCAGGCCAGACAAAATTAATGGGGGTTTGTTTCCCTGTCTGTAATTGTGTTCATCAAGCTTTAACCCAAAGTGATCCTACATGGATGTTCCAGTGTGCCTACTGGAGTGAAACCAACCCGTGCCTTAGATTATGCTACGTTTGAAGTTGCCTTTGAAGCTGTATGTCACATCATTTCACAGAATCATTTAGAGACAAGAATCCCAAACCTCCTTCAGCAGAAAAAGGAATAAGAAATTTAATGGGGAAATAGTGGTGTCTCAATACATGACATTCAAATAAATCAAAATTTTATTTGGTCCTACTGCTTCTGCTTCATTCAAAATGTAGGCCACAGGATTCAGCGAAAAGCAAATTAGTTCACCCCCCTAAGCATGCTGGGAGAACTTATTACTGCAGTGTCCTGATCCAGTGTGTAATTAAGTATTACATAAGTCCACCCAGGACGCTCAGCCTAGCCCTTGTCGGATCGTCT
Source organism: Anguilla anguilla (assembly GCF_013347855.1). Taxonomy (NCBI): domain Eukaryota; kingdom Metazoa; phylum Chordata; class Actinopteri; order Anguilliformes; family Anguillidae; genus Anguilla; species Anguilla anguilla. The sequence continues at coordinate 17,541,252 of NC_049209.1, forward strand.
TCTATATAAAGGCAGTACTACAGTGGACTATTGCAGATGGGGGCCCAGGACAAGAGCCATTGCTTGGATACCAGATGATATACCCCTTCCCCCACCCAAGTCACTAGGGAGTACAGGCAAGAGAGGAGATGTACCCTGACGTCATGGTTAACAAACCAGTGGTAAAGCTGCCATTCAGTAGTGTTTGAAAGGCCACAACCCCCTAGTGAGAGACTGTCCTCTAAAGCAGAGTATAGACAAATGTCAAAAGAGCTTTTAAAAAATGTAACAGACATTGGTGTGGTGTGGACCTAGCTTATTAGTTATGTATAAAAAGTGCTGTAAATTCAACATGGTTAAAGTGTATAAAATACCCTTAAATAAGAGCTGAAAATGTGCATTTTATCCATGTGTGAATTGTTTGATTACAAATGTAATATTGTGGAGTACAGGGCTAAATCTAGAAAAAAAAAGTCTTTGTCCCAAACATTATGGAGCTCACTGTGTATATATGTATTTTCTGTAATGCATCTTGCATGAAATACCACAATAGGCAGGTTAAAAGCATACATGGACTTGGGTAGTCACTTTTAGATTGTGATGTGTGCAAATAGGGAAATATATTTCACTGTGCAAGGATTTAAAGGGAAGTCAGAAGTGAGGGCTGATGAAAATTTGGACTGTAATCAGCTATTGGGAACAACCCCCCACCATGGTTCATGGAATGCCCACCTCCATCGGGAGCCAAATCTCCGATGAAGGTTTACTTTCATCTTCCACCCCACAATTTTGTCTGGCACCCAACCCCCCTCCCCCCACCCCAAATGTAACCTTTCCCATAATGCATCTTTCTGCAGCAGCTGACTTTTTGTCAGCGTCCGCCATGACCCTGTCCCAGCCCCAGGACCCGTCCCTCAGCAAACGCCTTTCATCCTCCTCCGCGGCTATAGTCCATACTGCAGAGAGAGGCAAGTGATGGCTGCCTATGTCTGTCAGTTCCCTCATTTGTCCGTGTGTCTCGCTGTCCATTTGTGTGTCTGTGTGTCCATCTTTCTGTGTGTATTTGTGTCTGTGTGCTCTGTTTAATTGTCAGCATTTTTGCGAGTGAGTGTATGTGTGTTGGACTGTGATCTCTTTATTTGTTTTTATGCTCTAGTGTTGATCTGCTGGGGTGTGAATGTGTCACGGGTCAACTTATTTTCTTCCATGAATGGTTACTGAGGGACTAGAATGAGTCTAGAATCACATCTGTAATTGTATGTGAGCATATTCGGTGTTCCAGTGCCTTGCGAGTGTGTGTGTGTGTGTGTGTGTCTTTAGTACTGACAGATGTTTATGTGTTTGTGTGTTTTGAGTGTGTGCCTCTTGCTAGTTCCAGTGGTGGAACATTTTCTCATCTTTCTAGAGGCATTCTGTGAGAGTTTAAGGGCCACAACTCATTGTGTAACGTTATGTAACCTTCTATCTTGTTCCTCTAGCACTCTCATGTTACACTTGTACCTCCATCCAGCACTTATATTGCACTAGTATTGTTATCTTGGCTTTGTAGCTCATCGTCATGCCTCATTCTAGTTTGACTTACCATAACTGTCTGGCCTAGTCTGCTGTGTGACCTTGACTTGATGTGTGCATGGGAATCAATAACTGTTACATAACTAGTATTGTACCTTATCAGACCTGTATTGTGTAGTTGTTACAATGACCTTCGGTATGCGCTTATTGTACGTCGCTTTGGATAAAGGTTCGCCAAATAATGTAATGTCATGCAATGTAATGCAGAACTCATATCTTTGTCCGTAGATTGCCTTTGATAGTAAACAAGCGTATCAGGGCGATTGGGAAAAAACAGAGGGATAGAGAAAGAGAAAAAGAAGAAATAAATAGAGATGCCTTGATTTTCCATATAGTTGATGGTAACAAAATATAACATAACTTATTACAAGACTAGGCAAGCCTAGTTCAGTCAGACCCTGGATACAGCCTGTGGAGAACAGGTCAGAAACTGGAACCGTTGACCCATGACTTTTTGTCCATAAATCGTACTTGGACCCTCTTTTCACATAGGTTCCAGAAGATACTTCTTCTTTATTCAATGTCAAAATTGTATCACTTTTTATTCATATTTTTGAATCAATAATAAAAAAGTCAATGCATCAAAAGTATGGTAGCGCCATACATTTCCATACCTAAACAAGGTCTTTGGCTATCAATAGCCAGCTGAGCTAGCTTCACTATTAAATGGATGTTAGCTAGTTAGCCACAGGTAAGCTTTCAGCACACCATTAAAAGTTAGCTACTTGTAACTAGCCATTAAGCTATAATATAGAAACTATTTAACTAGCAAGCAAGCTCACAAATGTTTTTGGCTGCTTTGAACTTATCCAACAAATATGCAATGTGCTGTAGACTATTAACATAATACTTGCTAGAACACTGTTTCACTTTCAGAGTAGCACTGTTTTCCTGTCCTTAAATTATCTCACCAACCTGGTGTCGCTAGTTTAGATTAATACTGCCGCTGCACTGACTGGACGCCACCACCACTTGCACGCGTTTCAGCAATGGGGAGTCAGTGATCCTCTCAATGTTCTTGGCTGACCCTTAGGGTTTGGCAAAAATTGAAGTTCAATAATCAATGAAAGATTGCAGTATTAATGATGTTTTATATGACTTATGATGTCATGAAAGCAAAAGAGATGGATTTTGGGCACTTTCGTAGAAACTTTTGACAGCTGTTGAATATGCTAACATGTAAAAAGCAGTACATTATTGAACTGTTAATGGAGGAATATGGCAGAGTCTCTGAAGGTATTAAAAGCATGCCAAAATGTGTTTGGCCCAGAACACTGCCATTACTGTTCCCTGCACTGCTTTGCTTATTAGGTTATCTAGTGTAAATCCAAAGGTGCTTTAGTGTGTAGATACAGATCAAAGCAACATAATAGACCTTGATGTTAAAGGTCCAGGAAACTGAGTAGTAAGTGGGCCTACTGTTCGCTAGCGATAATTACATAGCTGCTTGAGACTGCTGTCAAGTCTGAAGTTAGTGTCCAGAAACTGAGTGTTACTCCGTTATTACACATTGAATGATCTACAGGTTTAACAATAAATGATAAAGCCTAATTTATGTTGCTTTCTTTCGTGTTGCTGGGTAGTCTAATGTTACTACACTGGACAACCTGCTCTAACCTAGTTAACCTATATTAATGAGCGGAGGATACACGCCCACCCTGTCCTTTACTGCTGAAAAGGTCACAATAATCTGATAGTGCTTATTACGATTTAATGGTTATAATTGGCTGAAAAACCTGAAGGAAATATTAAGAATATTAATTGTCACTTCTGGAGGATATAACCGTAATTTGAATCCAGTTTCCTGGACCTTTAAAGGATTAGATCTCCATAGTACCATGTCACTTGTCAGTAGGATGGTGTCATCAACCCCGTCGACTAAACAGCCTGTGTGTTCATTTCTACATTCTAACTACAGAATACCTACTTAATGAAGGACAGCAGTTGATATGGCTTATTGAATTAGACCATCACATGAGATATGACTGGCTGTGATTCTGAAAACTCTGTGATGGGACACAATTGACCAGGGAGTTACACAGATAGTGGCATAAAACAACATTGTGTGTACAGAATGAGAAATTTAAACTACCCATTATCAGTCTTTCCTTTCTTGTGCCCCTCTGCCTACAGTCCTTAATTCTTTCTCTCTGCATTCTTTTATATTAATCCTTGTCTGACCTCTCACCTGGAAGGGTTTCATGTGTGTCCTTGTGTAGCACCTCCTAGTCCACACAGATCCCCCTACAGGGGCTCTCCGGGTAGGGGGGGTTGCCGGAAGGCCAGAACGGGATCCCCAGGATTGTCTGAGGAGAACAGAGGAGCAAACGTGTCCCCCGAAAACCTCAAGGTTAGTCCCAACAGCTCACAGAAACACAGTGCAGATGGTGTCATCCTCACTCATTTCTCACAGAATCCTGGCTGTTTTCAAATCCCACAGAAACCTATCTGAGGCTGTAAGCAGGAGTTATCAGCCTGAGAAGAAATTAAACAGAAGGGAGAGATATGGGGATTGAGGGCAAATTAACGGTCATATTTCGTTCTGCTCTTTCTTCACCTTCTAAATCCCCTTGCTCTCTCAGTCAGAGTGTGTGTAAGAAAAAGCTGAGAGGGGGCAGGCCAGGGGTTGGCCACTGGAAACTGTGGCGCATGGCAGCCCCTTGGGAACAGGAGCTTTCGTATAGATCAGAAAGGGCTCCTGCAGCCTGATAACAGACACACTCGCTCATTTTCTCTTTCGTAGTCAGAGAAGCTGCACAGAGAGAGAAGAACGACCTCCCCGGGGTTCGGCTCCCCCCTTAGACGGCCAGAATCCCCTGCCGCAGCCAACATGCGCTCCGCCTCACCTGCGGCCTCCAGGTCAGTTTTGCCATGCAGCAGAATGTCTCCGGAGCTAGCCTGTGTCAGCAGGCCCCGCCATTCTGGAGTAACCACAGTGGAATGTGTCAATGCTCTGTATGGCCTTAAGCATGAGGTAGTGATATAATTTCACTAATGGGTATCAAACGTGTGGCAGATAACATCTTGCAGCGCTGTGTTGTCTCATACAACCTGCGACTCAGTCTACTAGTACCTTTGTGTCTTTAATAGCATATTTATTGGATGTAACTCGGATGCTAACCGAAAGTTTGCAGCATCTGAGGCTGATGATGTCTTTTTTGATTCAGGATCATGTCAAAGAACCGGGCCCAATCTCCCTGCACCATAAGGGACTACCCCCCCTCCTCTTTAAAGAACAGGTCAATCACACCCAACATGGAGGGCAACAAGAGGAAGCAGGACGAGGAGAGCGGTGAAGCAGGGCCCAAAGACACAAGGGAAGAGGAGGCCAACAAAGCTCAGGAGAAGACGACAATCAAAACTTTGACCCCTGATGAGAAATCTGTGAATATGAAGACCCCTGAGAAGAAGGCGTCCAAGGTTGAGACACCTGAGAGGAAGACTTCTAAGGCAGAGACACCAGAGAAGATTTCTAAGGCAGAGACACCTGAGAAAAAAGCCTCTAAGATGGAGACACCAGAGAAGACCTCTAAGGCAGAGACACCTGAGAAGATTAATAAGGTTGATACACCTGAGAAGAAGGCCTCAAAAGCGGAGTCCCCTGAGAAGGAAACCTTGAATGTTGAGACACCTGACAAAAAGATGGCAAAGTCCAGTAGCAGTGAACTGAGCGGTGACAGGAGTGCCGGTGAGGCTTTACAGTACCTGAGCATGCCTGCGCATGACTGTGGGTTTACGTAACAGAGTCCTCTCTGCTCTAACGTGTTCCAGTAGCATCCCAGTGTCAGTCCCCCGGTATCTCTACATCAGTCTGTTCAGCAGTGTGAGGATACTAGTGTCTTTATGGTTGCATCTATGATGGAGTCAATCTGAATTTATGTGTGCCTGCAACTGTGTCTCTCTCTGCGACAGAGCCGTCCCCACTGACACCCACAGGAAAGCCCATCGCTGGGACGACAGATGCAGAGGAAGCGTCGCGGTTACTGGCAGAACGCCGGCGTCAGGCCCGCCTGCAGAAGGAGCTGGAAGACAAGCAGCGGCGTGAACAAGAGGAAGAGGAGAGGTACGTGTGCGCACGTTTGTGCCAGTCAATGGAGTTGCTGGAAATTGGTATTTGGGTGGTAAATGTGGCTGGACATGCAAGACTGCAAGACTCTAGGCCATTTAAAATACATAAAATGTAGGCGAAAGGAAGCGCAACAGATTTCATGGGCCTGAGTTCCAAGTGGGTGGCCCCAGACTCACCCAGGCCCATCTGTGGCTATCCAGCTGGTGTGTGTGTGTGTGTATGTGTGCGTGTGCGTGTGCGTGTGCGTGTGCGTGTGCGTGTGTGTGTGTGTGCATGCGGGTGAGTGTTTGCCTGTATCTGTGTGCAGGTTCAGGTTTCTGTGTGTGTATGACTGTGTGCCAATACGAAGGCAGCTGCCTCGCTGCCTGCATCCTTAGAAGCGAGCTCCCTTTGAAGGCAGCATCCTAACGGTAAAGGATCCTCAAAAGGGAACGAATTTGGGATGCACTTTGAAGGCAGAATGACATCACAGAGAGTTCACAATACCAACACAAGTTACAGCTGACGGTTTTTACTTTCCAACTGACAGACCCAACGCAAATAAATACTAATTCTGTCATTGTAGCTGCAATTGTCCTGATTATCTATCTAAGGTAAAACAAAATTAGTTCTACGTTCAGTTAACTACATAACTAGCCACTAGTTCAGCTATTTTTTTTGGATTAGATTATCATGATTTCACTATGTTCATTGTTTGTAAGCCGAGTTAACGCTAGCTTCATTACTCTTTTGGGAAGTAACGTTATTACTAGCAAGTTTGCTGGCTATTTCAGGGAAAACTGAAAGGCTTAAAAACATTAATTACATTATTCCTGTGTATTAAATAATTAGGATGTACTTTTAGATCTGACTACAACTAATTATTGAGTTCACTGTATATTCGCATTTCCACGGCTTCGCTGGTTTGAACTGCCATTATTTTAACGGAAGTAACAAGTCTGAGGAATTAGCAAAGACCTATGGGATATCCTTCCAGCTGAAGGATGCATCAGATTTTGCCTTCAAAATAACCAAAATAAGGCACCTTAGAAGATCGTATTTTTTTATTACTTTGGTTTGGGACATGCCTATGAAGTGTGAAAAATGAAAATATTGAAATTGCTGCCCCCAGATGCTGCCTTCTAAGGGAGCTGAGTGTGTATGTATGTGTCTGTGTGTGTATGAGTATGTTCAGGTACCTGTGTGTGTATGTATGTATGTGTCCGTGTGTGTGTTAGTGTGTATGGGTTTGTTCAGGTATCTGTGTGTGTTTGTATGAGTGTGAGCGTGTTTCTGTATGTGTCTGTGTGTATGTGTGCCTGTATGTGCATGTTCAGGTATCTCTGTGTACTTGTGTCAGTCCTCACTTTGCCTCTGTGCTGTAGAGCGAGAGTGGATGAGCTTCGGAGGAAGCAGGCGGAGGCACGTGCAAGGCAGGAAGAGGAGGCGCGACAGGTGGAGGTGGAGAAACAGAGGCAGGAGCAGGAGCGCAAGCTGAAGGAGGAGGAGGAGCGGCGGCACAGGGAGTGTCAGGAGAGGGAGCTCCAGATGCAGATGGACAGAGAGGTCAGAGGTCATACTGTAATGTCACTGTTCTGTGCATGCAGCTGTAATGTCAAATAGGTCAAACATACTGTTGTACTGTGACAGAAGGAAGAGGGAGAACTGCAGGCCCAGAAGGAGGCCGAGCGCCAACGACAGGAGAGGGAGGTTCTGAAGCTACAGGAGGAGCAGGAAAGACTGCAGAGGAAGAAGGTTCTCCTCACTCAGCATTTAAACCACTCCACCACAAAATTTTAAATGTACCAATTCTGCCAATGTAATTTTATTAGGGGATTTATCTGAAAATCTGGACTGATTCACAGCAGTGCCAGAAAGTATACTGTTGGCTACTTTTGCTTTGAACTAGCTCAATCCCCATAGATTACAAATCCATCCATTAGTATTTATATTCATATCTGTTTTTAAAATGTTTTTGAAAACTGAAGTGCCTCTCATTCTTAGAGGATTGAGGAGATCATGAAGAGAACCAGAAAGAGTGATGCTGAGATGAAGGTCAGAGATTCCTTCTCATGTGTTATTTCTAAGACATGTAGGTTAATCACCTATGATTTCATGAATGATTCATCATCAATTTAGAAAATCACTAAAGAGAAATTGTTTTCAAGCATACTTGACAAAGTCATGTTACCTACTAGCTTAATAACTTTCATGTGTGTAATTGAAAACTTAAGAAAATATGGACAAAAGTCATTTTAGTATAAGCTAATAGTCAATTACATGTTCATAGCTTTTTGTGTAAACAAAATCCTCAGATAACCACTCAGATGATCAGATGTATATAAGTTACTACTAGTACAGGCTCTGATTCTCTGGGTGTAGGTTATGGAAAAGCATACTTTGTTTTTTCTGTTATATGTTACTATATGTTACTTTTACTGTCAATCTGTTCACATAATGTATTATGTTGGAACAGAAAGAAGAGGTGCGGATGGAGCCCTCATCTCCTTCCTCCCTCCTTCAGCCTGTCTCACCTACACCACCAGAGCCCCAAGGTATTATCACCATCATCTACCACTTTCCCCACAGCCCCCGTCATTCTCTCTTGTCTCATCCCATTGGTGTTCTGCTGCAGCTGAGATCCTGAATGACACATGGGAAAATACCTTTGAAAGTTAGCGTACAAATAATTAAAAACCATGTATGGATTAGCACAAGTTCCTCTTCTTCTTCTTCTTCTTCTTCTTATTTTTCATCTTATTATTAATATGGCTAAGAATGTTTGCAAAATTCCTGTAATGTAATGTGAAATTGCTGGAACCCTATAGTTTTTGTTCTGTTATTTTTTTTCTTCTCCCGACTGTGAAGGCTGAGGACCCTTACGATCTGTATTAAAATTGCACCGATTGTCCAGATCTCTATTAAAATTGCACCAATTGGCCAGTTGGTGGTGCCATAGCAATCAATCAAATATTCAATATTTAAACTTTATGAACCATTCAAACTTCAACTGTTTCAACTGTTTGTCGTAGAAATACGGTGTCTAGCGTCACTAAATTTCAGTCTCCTCGTAATCTCACTGGAAAAACCAGTATTTAATGGATTCAGGTAATTGGCTACTGTGTCTAGTATAATTGGTGACAACAAAAACCTGCATACACACCAGCCTAGGAGGAATGGATTGTCTGCTTGGACCCCGTGTATTGCTACCTGCAGCTATATTTATATTTATTATTATTTTTATTATTATTATTATTATTATTATTATTATTATTATTATGTCGTAGTAATAGTAGTAGCAGTAGTAGCAGTAGTAGTCTTATCTGTATTATTAGATAATATCTGAATAATATTGGATACTATTATTCCTGAGACGTGTAATGTCTAGCTTGGCTACACCTCTCGAGCTGAAGGTTGGAGTAGGCTTTTCTGGGCAGTGGTGCTTATACCTGTGTTCTCGGTGCCCAGCCTCTTCCCCACTCTTCCCCCAGTGCCACAGTGCTGTTCCCCTCTTCATCAGTGCTCCACTCCTGATACAAACAGGGCTTCTGGGGTTGGGGAGGACCCAGCTGAACATGGCGTCACCAGAGTGCCTTTCCTCACATTTTGCAGGCACTCTTTAGCAGGAGAGAACTGAGATGATTGCTGCACTCAATTTGGGGGCAGTAATAGATGCTGCCAGGGATTGGAGGAGTCAAGATCACAGGGAAGCTGACACCGGGTCATGCTGATGTTGCAGTGTTTCTACGATAGCTTTTCTCAGGGGACGATCACATTCACAGCACTGCACTGGCTATTTTCAAGATCATCCTTTACGCTGAGACTAATTTCCCCCAGAGCCGCAGGCATAATGTACGTAATCTAATCTGCCTTTACTTCACTTGGAGGTCAGAGATATTTGGCTGTTTTGACACAATTGAATAGAAATGGAATAAGTCCAAGTTCTAAATGTGTTTCACTTTGCTGTGAAAAGCATGACCAGAATGGAGGTCTGTCAAGGTTGTGAATTCCACAGTGGTTTTAGTGGGGTTCAAACTGAAACGCTGTCATAATGTTGCGGTGAGGTGTGAGAAACTACAGTAAGTAAAAGCAGGCATTCATTTTGGTTATGTATAGAAATGCAAGAAAATATATGGACCATATTGGCATTTGCCGACAATAGATTAAAAAGAACTCATCAATAGTGGCTCTATGCTAAGTTTATGGTCAAAATGATGGGCCAATATGTTTATGGAATATACATACAAACATACCAGAAAAGCCATGCTTTTGGCATCCTGCTGCTATATATTAAGTGAAAATTTCATTCTTGAAATGTTATCATAGTCATCTAAATCAATTTTCTTTATTCACATTTGCCTTTCATAAGTTTATGCCTGTGCTCATGTATTTCTTACATGAATGTGGAAACCTACTGACAGTTTGCATTTGTGCTGTAATGTAAAACCTGGAGGTATTGGCACTGACATTAGTATCAGATAATATCAGCTAATATGGCGAGATAAATGTCAGTTATTGGTATCAGCCCACAGATTTCCATATTGTGCATCCCTAGTTACATACAGTACATAACTGGCCATGCTTGCTCCTTCCCTAGACCAATATGCCTTTTTCTATGTATTGTAGGGGAAGTCTTGGTGAAGGCGCAGTTGAATGCACAGATGAATGGACAAGTTATTGGGCAGCCCCTGCTGGAGCTGGGAGATTTGGGGGGTGCTGTTATGAAGCCCACCCCGTCCCCAAAACCTGTCCCCCAGGCCAAGCCCCAGCCCGCGCCCCCCCTTATCAACCTTGAGGTGAAGAGCACTGTGAGGGACAAGGCCGATGAGGTCGAGTCCATGGAAGTCAGGTGAGAGGACAGCAGAGACCTGTCTCTCCTCACAGCGCCAGTTTCCCCTCTGTCATCCACTGAGGTCAAAGAAAACCAATGACTTGTAACAAAGCAAAAAAAAAAAACTGAAAACAAAATAGATCTCCTAGATCTCCCCCCCAACCCATGCAGCAATGATGAGCAGCAAATTGACTCTGGTAACTGCTCACCATTGCAACCACTTACTATGGCTCCTTCCCTCACTGTCCCCTGAAGCCCTGTCTCTAAGGAGGAGCTCATCTCCATCCCGGAGTTCTCTCCCGTTGACGAGGTCCGTCACAACGGCATGAGTAACGCCCGTGCCATCGAGGATCTGCTAGACCTGACGGGCCATGTGGCCTACCCAAAACTCTCACCCGGTGCCAACCTGGGGGACTGCAACAAGAACCTGTTTGAGGGCTTCTGTAGCCCGGTACCGGATACCCACTTGACCATCCAAGCCTGTGCCCCGTCGTCCGATAAACGCAACATCCAGTAACCAGGTGAAACATACTTGCAGGCACACATGTGCGTCCACACATGCAAACAGGCATATATATGTATGTTCACACACACACACTGCACCCAGACATACAGTATGGACATGCATACAAGCACACAGCCAACAAATAGGCGCACTCACACGCAGACACACGGTCACTCCAATATATGAACATGCTTAATGAACCCCATTCACACACACATACACGCACACACACACATACACACACACGCACACACACACACACGCACGTACAGGCACTCTTTCACAAGCAAACACACTATCACCCACGCATGTAAATATACACACAAATGCATATATGCGTATGCAGAAGAGCCACAGAAACATCCCAACATCTAGTAACCAAGGTGAACCCAGGAAAGTTGAATCAGTACACACCTGCTCCAAGCTCAGTTTGTGACCGTTTCCTGTTTCTGCTCCTCAGAACCCTGGAGTTGGCCAGCTGTGGTGTGGAGACCTTTGACCTGTTCCTCTGGAGATTAAAGAGCTGAATGTAGTTTACTGTTGCTCCTCAAAGACCCTTCTAGAAACGCTCCGCAGTCTTCATTGCCCCAAGGCCTACTGATTGCTGTGACTCGGGAACGATGGCTGCATTGCAGGATTTCATTTCCTCTTAAGAGACAGGCACAAGTGTGTTGGTTTGGATGTGTTATTCTGTTCAAATTCAGAAAACTACACATGGAAGTGGAGCTTTTCTGTTATGCAAAGCTGATGAGTTTCTGTGTGTGTCAGGAGCATTCTTAAAGTGTGATGCAGTTGACATGTATTGCTATGTGTAAATGAGTGATTGTGTGTGTTCAAAGCTGGGCTGCCATTAAGTATTGCAGCAGTTTCTCAGTAATCATCGAAATGTGCAGTTAAGAAGACAAATGCCTTGCAAAGAGCTTCTCTTACATAACTGGTAGTATTACAGACTAGTGGTTACTCCATACCTTTAAAGACATGCTATGGTGTTTGTTCCAAAATTAATTTTACCTGAGAACTCCTTAGAACATGGCTCTTTGTAGAAAGGCATACTGCATATCAGAAATAACATCGATAGAAAAATTATTTCGTTCTCAAAGCTGGGAATTATGCTAAATTATGTTTTTAATGCTCGGGAATAACTATGATCAGATGTAGTGTAGTGTAATGTGCAATGTACAAATCCTTAATGAAACATCCTCATATTTTACAAGGCTCTCCTTGTCCTTGACCAGAGATGTTATCTACCCACTCAGGATCCAGTAATTCTGAGTGGCACTGACTAATGTAGATTATTGGTCACAGAAACAACTACTGTACAAGACAGATCTACCTGTGGCTTTAACCCATACAGATGCTCAGAAGCTTGTCATGCGCAACAACAACCATAACCATGCTTACCTGAGACAGCCTAATCTGTATCCTACCTGTTTCTTGACTAAGGAAGGGATTTTGATACGCAGAATCTGTGACAAAAACTAATTCATGTCAGGTTTTATTCAGACGTTTTGCTTGGGGAATAAGTAATGGTTTTCCATCAGCAAATATTGTACTGGTGGAGAATTCTGAGATATTTTCTGGGTAGTGTTCTGTTTTTCGTCATGCGATGGGACTTTTACTGTGCAGGATCCAGTCTCCCTGATGGTAAACACTTGACAGAAAATATCTAAGAATTCCCGGCTGGCCTTTAGAAGATTGGTTCGCAACTTTGGGTCAGGGCTCACTGATTGGTCATGGACGGGGTTGAGGTGGTTCACAAAGCAAGTATGAAAGAAACCACAGTATGTCATGTACTTTCCATTGAACTTTGCACTAGTTACAATCAGTGTTCATGTTCATATATTTTAATGCCATATTTGAACATTTGCTAGCCACCTACATTTAAGAAGTGTTCACCACCATAAAAATGTTTTTGTGTTAAGTGGGTTGGGCTCCGAAAGTTTAAGAACCATACCTTAGACTGTTATATTTAGTATTGAATTTGAGGCCCTGTCCAGCGTTCAGTCTGAATTTCACAGAAAGTTGTGAATTTTCCACGGTTTTTAAGGCCTTCAGAATTAAATGGGAATTTTAATCTCTGTGGTATTGCCTGGCTAAATAAAAGTACATCAGTAAGTGAATAAATGGAATATTGTGGCTTCATGGTTTCAGCAAACCTGGAAATTCGATTTTGTATGTTTTGGTGAGAGACCTTTCCTGGGTGTACACGTATAGTCACATTTGTCTAATACTTATTGACTTCTTTGTGTGTGTGTAAAGAGTTTGAAGAAAGACTTAAGGGGAAAAAAGTGTACCCTGGAAGTGCAATAGCCTGTTAGGGTCTTTCACATCAGGTTAACAGCGAATGTGTAATCAAGCCTTTAAATCCGTATGTCTCATTCTGTATATTTAAATAAAGAGGAGCACATTGTAGTTAGTGTAAGAGTGTGATTACTGTAGACTTAGTGCATGGTCCCTCAGCATGAGCACAAAATAAAGACAGTAAAACTTTAAACCATGTGTTTTTGTGTGAACAGGAACAGGTTTACATCTTTTTCTATGCCTTCCCCCCCTTTTCTTCCCAAATTGAAATACCCACTTGTATATATGTCAGAGTTTATTGTTGCAGCTTCTGCTCTTGATTTGGGAGAGGGCAAACAAGCATGTGCTATCTCTTCACTGAAGCTAGCAAGATCTTTACTACTTCCTTGCATCACAGATTGCAAGTAGGACTTGCACAGACATATTGTAGGAAGACTTCACATGTGGACTCAGTGCCTGACTGGCCAATGGGGCTAAACCCCTCCCATCCCTGGGCAAAGCTAGAGTAAATAAATTGTGCATTGTCCTGTGGGGCTGCCAGCCACAGTAGGCCCTGGCATGGTCTGTATTCAGTACTGGACTATGGCCCATCCATGAACTAGAACCATGCCTTAACAGGATGAGCCACCTGTAACCGCTGGACTACTACTACTACTACTACTACTACTACTACTACTACTACTACTACTACTACTACTACTACTACTACTACTACTACTACTACTACTACTACTACTACTACTACTACTACATAATAATAATAATAATAATAATAATAATAAATATAAATATAGCTGCAAGCAGCAATACATGGGGTCCAAGCAGGCAATCCATTCCTCCTAGGCTGGTGTATATGCAGGTTTTTGTTGTCACCAATTATACTAGACACAGTAGCTAATTACCTGAATCCATTAAAAACTGTGTAAATCTATAATTGCCCTAAGTTTCTATATGTCTTGGTGCCCTATGCTTTGGCCATGTACTGAGTCTATAAAGAAATCCCAAAGGGAATTGTCCTATTAAAAATGTCTGTCTGATTATCTCCAATATTCATAACTTGCATGGGGTGACCAAGTCTCACCATAATACAGAATAAGGAAAGGAAGGCAATTATGTGTCAAAATCACACAACACCACACATGTCACTGATAATGATTGTTTGGCCGCAGGGCCCACAGGCCAACAATGCCCTGCTTATACTGGGGACACACTGACAAATCAACTCATGGCTGGTGGCCATGTCACCACCTCCAACTGCTCCGCACTACATTTCACTTGTGGACCTGTTTGTAGGAGGTAGACACTAGTGAGCATTAAAAATAGAGATCACCATGCAGTCAGTTTCATATATTTTAACATACAAAACACCAGGTAATGTACAAATGGTATATTCTTGATGCGTCGGTGCATATACACTTGTAAAAATACGTCTGTAGAAACAATTAATATTCTGAGATAATGTTAACTAGCGAGTGATATGCAAAGTATTGTTCTGTTTCTATACTGTATCCAAATGTTATTTTAACAATCATGTTGTCCTCATGGTCAAAAATGACCATATCCTGAGTTTAAAAGCAGTAAAACCCCCTGAAATTAATTTTTTTAGAATGAAATTTGATTGATTTTCCTGTAATGACCCTACCATTAGAAAAAGTAGACATTGCCATTTTTATATTTTCATAAAAGTGGCACACCATCTGACAATGTACATTGAGTTACAAAAGTACAAAAGTAATGCTGAGTACAAAAATAATTACAGCGATTTGATAACTACTTATGGAATCCACTTTGAAGTAAAAACTGATTAATTTCAATAACAAGACCTCACTTAATAAATTCACCCACAAGCAGCTGTCAATCATACCAGATGAAAGAAAAAAAGAACCAGAAAAAAATACATTAAAAAGTAACAAATGAAAAAGGATAATATTTTTTCTCTCCTGTTATGTGCCTTCAGTAAATGTTGTATTCTACATAATTACAGCTGATAATATCAACTCGTTCATTAAATTCACATTTCATAGTACTACAAATAAAAGTAATTTTGCATAAAAAGATGTAGCTTGTATTTAATTTTGAGTATAGTGGGAAATACAAACAGGTATGTTTTTTGCATAAAACGGATTATTAAGGCGATACTAAGATAATGCGAATGAGAGCTCAAAATGGCCAATGACTTGGGAAGATGGAAAGGATATAATCACCAATATTTTGCACAACATGTAGTATAGTCAAAAAGAAAACAAAACAATATAAACCATAATATTAAAAAACATTCAGCCAAGTGTCAGCTGTGTAGCTCACATGGACTGAGGTGCTATGTATTGCCACTGGTATATATATTAATTTGATAATAAAAACATTCTCCTGTAGCTGTTGTCATTTTTAGGTACTGTTTCTACTGTTCACTATAATAGAAGGGATTTCAGAAGAGCAATTGTAGTTGTTCTGTCATTTCTGATGTGCATCACACCAAAAGAACAGAGGGAGTCTCCCCACACTGCCACCTGCTGTTAGACACCCAGATTTTTTCAGGACCTCAGATCTATTGGGATGGTAAATTACATCCTTGGCGTACAACCAAGTTTCTGTGTAAACTGTTGCATACCTACACAGCACCAGAGTTTGGTATTGTCATACCAGTGAAAAGTGGAACTGCTTTAACACTGCACATGTGTATGGTGAATATTAGTGGTTAGTGAGGAACAGTTTATCATTCACAACTTCATACATTTTTTAGCAGGAGTTACAAAATCCTGTTCTACATGACCACGTGAAGGATAACAAAAAATAAAAACAATCAATGGACAGTTACAGAAGTGAACTCACAGTCTGAAATAGTTAGAGGGGCATCAGGTCCTCAGATGATAGCGACCCGTGGTGCTAATGTCAGATACCAACCCACAAGGTGGTTGGAGATCAAGGCTTTGTGTTCACAACTGTATTCACCACTCTAGCTCAGAGGCAAGAGTCCTTAGAATCTGTGATTCTGGGATAAGTAGACAGTTCCCTGCTGCTGGTCCAGAAGTTGGATTCTTCAAAGTGCGTCAGACTGGATTCAATGACTTGCCCCATGTTTTTGTTTCAGAAGTCAGAAGTTTCACAGGGTATGGGTTTGAAAGAAACCTCCACGTTGTCCTCTAGGATGATGTCATACCGACAGAGTCTGTATGGAAGAGAGTCAGTAAATTTAGAGTCAATGCACAGCCAGGAAAGAGGAAACGGGATAAAGGAGAGGGAGAAGAGCAGGTTCAGTCACCACAGAGCAGAGAATGCCCATATGCCCAAGGGTATATGATGGTATATGAAAGATGGGTTTGCAGCTGGTTCATTCTTAGTATCGATAAAAATGAACCAGCAAAATAATGTGTAAAGGCGGATTGTAAGTAACACTCACAAACACTGTTTTCTGACACAAACACATGAAGGTAGAAAGTGAGACAATGATAACTGACATAAACATCACAGGTGAAACCATGGCAACAAACAAAAAAAAATTGGGTGAGATGGCAATAACTTCTGTAGAACGTTACCAATGTGGGGAGAGAGGGGTGTGGACAGTGCCACAGGTGAATGGATGTAGATGAGTAGGAGGAAGGTGATTGGACGCTGGGGAGCAGAGAGGGGCCACGGACCTGTCAGGGTGCTCCGGAGAGCTGAGCTGGAAGCGGAGCAGGCGCAGTTTGTAGCGAGGGCCGACCACGTTGTTCGTAGAGAACTGAAGAGAGACTTTTTGGACTCTCTGTAGGCTCTTGTCAAACTGGGCCAACAGTTGGGTAGTCTTGTATTGCTCAAACTTGGAGTATTTACTGGGAGAGACAAACAGAGTAAGAGGAGTAGAAAGAGAAAAAGCAAAGATAATAGTCAAATTAATAATACAGTATTATTATTCATACTCAACCTGATGAAAGTACTGTAGAAGCAACACTGCTACCACCACCATCTGATAATTCTGACACTGCATTGTTGGATTTAGAAAAATTACTGTAAACTCCCACATGCAGCCCATGGTCAATACAAAGCAATACATCTGCTGTGACCTAGGATAGCATTACTTAGAAACATTACAGTATTGTTGTTTAAAGTAAATGCTACACAAGAAATAGTGGATTGAAAGATTGACTCACTGGTTGATCTTGGCCTCTGCCACATCTGTTCCATTGTGGATCTTAATGGTGAGCACCCCCGAGAGTATGGGTTGATTCCAGGGCACAATATCCACCCTGTAGTAGGTCTCTGTCACAGAGGGAAACAGGGCAATCATCAGTTTGTCATTATCATCCATAGGGGCGACATAGCTCAGGAGGTAAGACCGATTGTCTGGCAGTCGGAGGGTTGCCGGTTCAAACCCCGCCCTGGGCGTGTCGAAGTGTCCTTGAGCAAGACACCTAACCCCTAACCCCTAACCCCTAACCCCTCTGGCGAATGAGAGGCATCAATTGTAAAGCGCTTTGGATAAAAGCGCTATATAAATGCAGTCCATTTACCATTTACCAAGGGCTGTGGCATCTGCTGGGACACTAGGAGCAGAGGCCAAAATGGAGGAGCTCTACAGACGCGGCATCCCTCAAGACCCATGTTGCAGCTAAAGGCCATACTGTGAAGTGCCTAGATTCAGTTAACATGCAGTTTAATGTGCATTGAGGAAGACTAGAATCAAATTATGTTTCATGGGCAGATATACTGTCAGGGAGTGTGGGCCATTATGTGAGATTGTGTATTGGTGCTCAGGTCAGAGAATGTACCAGCACCATGAGATGGTGTATCTGTGCTTAGATCAGAGAACGTGGCAGTGCCGTGAGATGGTGTATTTGTGCTTAGGTCACAGAACGTGACCATGAGATGGCAGTTGGTTGTTATCTACTCACTGCAGAAAGGTTGATTGGCAGTGGTGGAGAAGAATGCCTTTGTCTGGTTCAGATGCAGTATGGTGTCCTTCTGCTCACTAATGAAATAACCTGGTGGGAAAGGGAGGATTTAATATTCAGGAAACATATGTTGGAGACTACTGAAATCACCATAGTTTCAAAGGAAAATACTATCTTATATATAACACTTCCCCTATTAAATATAAGTGAGATATACCATTTCATATTAGGAATATATAATATTCAGAGAGCACAAATGGCTGTTGAAAAGTATAGCATGAAGTCATTTTTTTCTTATAATTAATTTTTTTCATTACACCTTTCGCTTTGGTTTTAGAATCCTGTCGTGCCATCTCTGATTAAGCCATCATATGCCTCTTACTGGCATATTTTTATGGAGTGCCTGCCTATCTCACCGAATACTGGGCAGGGAGCGGGCTTGAAGGTGTCACACTGTGTGCACTTCCCATCCAGGAAGTCATCGTAGGAGGAGCAGGGGTAGGCCGTGATGTTGCAAGTCTTATTCAGAGAGTTGAGAAAGAGGAATACGGACCGCTGGTGATCACACACAAAGTATTTCTTCCCTGTAGAACATGAAAGAGGAAGCTGCTCAGTAATCCTTCAAGTTAATGCTCCCAAAAGTGCCACAAACACAAAGTTTACCACATGGAGTGGTGTCATCACATCATGTACAAAAACAATTTCTTCCTGTATATGTAACTGCAAGAATGGAGATACTCTAAAACGACTGGAAAAAGTACAAAGCATACAATGGTCATACTGGATTCCAAACATTGTTCAAATGTGATTAATTTTCTAGGAGAAGAATTTATGACAGGCTGTCCAGTACAAAAATCATGTGAAAATCACGTGAAAACACGTGAACATCCATAACCATAATAAAAAATCTCACTTATAAGATGACAGCAGAAAAGATAACCAATGTTATTTATTTCAAGTCACATGTTTTGTTTTCACATGCGCAAAATGTAGTTCACATTTGAAAAATTTAGTCCCATATGAAAATGTGGAATTTTCATGAGAAATGCAAGTTTTGCATTGTGATTTCATATCACCTGTTTTATTTTCACATGGAAATAGAAGTCCATGCAAAAAATCCAATCACATGTGAACATACGTAATTCACATGTGGATGCAAATTTCACATGACTTTATGTGACCTTTTAGTTTCACATGTGAATATATGTCTTTTACATATATTCAAATTTCACATCATTTTTTCATGAGGGGTCACACATTACAGTACATGTACATCTATTTATAACTGCCAATAATTGCGTGCCCTTCCTATCGCTGCAGCATTCAAAATGTTAATATGAGCACATGTATTGCTGGTTAACCTGCGAAGATGGTCCTGGGACAGCCAGGCTGATCAGCTCCTCCATTAGCATAGAAATCAATGTGTCCCAGTGGTTCTCTGAACCCAAGAGCTGGAAAAACATAGAGCATGACGCACAAAAATTAATTGAAATTGATTGGTGCAAGTCTGTCTAAACATGACAAAAATGTTTTACAAAATATGATGCTTTCAAAGCATTTACCATCCATGTCAGTATGCAGAACATCTACGAACTGGGCGTCAGTAGAATCCAAACGGTCCTCTGGAGGGGTACCAGTGAACTGCGGTCCAGCAGGGTCCAGTGCTGATTGGGTGGAGCACAGAAGAGAAGCATGGAGATGAAATGAGAGGGGCACTGAGAGACTATGATGTGACAGGGTAAGGAGAAGTGAGCGAAAATTAGTGAAATTCGTTCACCACAAATTAATTGTGTCACAGTCTATGAAGCGAGACAAGGAAAAGAGAAAGAATGGTAGAAAAGCTGTGATCAGATTGGAAAAATTGACAAGAGGAGAAAAATAGGGGAGATGGAGAAAGGGAGGGAAAGAGATCTGAAAAAGGGGAAACTAATGATAGAACACGGACAGGGGACAGAGAGGGAAAACATACGACTGTTTTTTCTCTGTGACTCACCTGTGATCCTCCCAATTTGCCCTTTGAAATTTGCCCCCACAAAACCAGAGATATGTGCCCCTAGGCTGACCCCAATCATGTGGATGGAACTCAGGGAGGCCCCATTCTCCTGGACAGACAGAGACAGACCGAATGAGATCAAGAGAACAGAAAGACTCAAACTGAAAGAAACAGCACAGAGCAACAGACTTTGTGAAATCAACAGCCCAGACAACGACTGATAGACTGCAGGGCAACACATAGACATAATAAACCTAGAGGCACAGTCAACATCAGCAGGGACTGGTTAGTCTGCCAGGCTGGTCAAGGACTGGATACTACTGCACCAGACAGCCAGATGAGCCAAAATGTCCCCTGTTCATTCCCAGCTGTGAATAAGCAGTGCAGAATTGTATATAAGCCACTCTAGATAAGGGCCCATGTGACCCATACAGCTTCCCTCATTCACACACCACCCCCTTCCTCTTTCCCCTACCTGCATGTTCTGGATGAAGGCAGTGATGTTCTCTGCTGTTTTGAGTGTGTTTCTGACCGCAATGAAGTAGTTCAGGTTTGCAGCACCGCGATTCCAGTCCACCACCAGCACATTCATATCTTCCTGGGAGAGCAGCAACTGCACAATTTCGTCTATCCACACTGGCGGTGACCCCGTAGGCCTGTAGCCATGGATCACGAAGGTGGTGCGATGTGTCATGTTGAACTGGGGAGTTTCTGTGAAGTTGAGATGTGAGAGCTCCTGCCCACATTGCCCGGTCACCCGTGTGTACAGCAGAATCCTCACATGTAACGTGGTTCCAATGAAGGAGTCATGAAAGTGCAGGTCTGAGAACTTATCGCACTCTCTTGCCAGGCCTAAAAGAAAAGGAGCGTTATTAGCGTGTGTGCGTCTCCTTTTGAGTGTACATCCATGGATATGTCTAACCATCTTAGATAAGTCGCCCATATATAGCTCCCTTTCTGAAGTCCATGACCAATCTAAATGAATTGATTTGTTTTTCAGAGAATGCATTCATTTGATAAGTAAATAAAATATTTTTGACATGCTAAAATACCAGGTCTGACATACAATCTTTCAGATCTGATCAATAAAGTTCAGGCTATGTATCAATTAAAAGTTCATTGCACTTTTGCAAATTTTGGAAGCAGCAAAAGCCGACCAATACATCTTCAGTATCATAGCTAGAGGGCTCAAATGGGTTTCTAGTACTTTCTGTTTTTCCAGGGTGTCTGCAGTCACAGAATGATTTTCTGACTTAGCTTTCACTGCTGATCCTCTCTATTCCACCCAACCTGCTGGATACTCAACCCGCTCCAGCCTGTGTGCTGCTCTGACCGTGTAAGGACTCACTGTAGTCACAAGGATGAAAGCACTGCCCCTTACCTTTAGAGATTGTGACTGCACCAACCATACCCAGAAACCACCAAGACAACATCCTGCAGCAGAGACAGACGGTATGAATATATGGCAGAGCACTGAGCAGAGTGACAGTGTGCACAGAGACAGTATGTGTGACAGTATGCCAAATGCTGTGACAGTGGTCAAGAGTTGCAACAAGGTGTCAAAAGAGTGATTACAATTTATGCCCTTATTTTTGGTCTGCTACAGTTTGCTGTATCTTTAATAGGAAAAATGTCTTGGGTGAGTATGGAGGCTGGTTGCCCCTCCCCATGTCCAAAATCAGCGATAGACTTGCAACAAAATATTAATTTTATATATTGCCTCAATTAAAAAAAAAAAGATTTCTCCTTCCTGTTTTGAACAGTGACAGGTAGTTGTGAAGTGTGACTGAAAAGTTTGGTGACAGCATTTTGAGCTGGGTCATGCCATAGCAAGTGGTTTGACTGTGCTTCTGAAACAAACCAGTCAAGGTGGGGTTTTAAAATCAAGAGTTCAAGTAAAGGATTAAATTACCTCAGCCATGAATTGATTCATTACTTTTTTAAAACTACATTTCATTGAGATGGGGTTTATAACGCTCACAGGAATTAATCAGTGGGAAAATATGGTATGTGTGATGCCTCTGCTGGTTTAGATATTATTGCAGTGCACCACTGCCCACAATGACAGTTTATCAAATGTTAACCCAGGGTGGATTATTAACAGTCTCTAGACTTCAAAGGTTTTGTGTTTTTTCTTTCTTATTCTTCTTTTTCCTGCTGAAATACATCATCACAAATGCTCCAAGCCCATAAACAATACATCTCCCCATTGAACATTTAGCTAATTAAACATATTTAAACAAATACATTTGGGGCTGCCACAACTACTTTGCTGATGGCTCCCTGGTAATGTGTTTGGACAACTAAAAGGTTTGGGTTCAAAACCCACCTCAGGCTTGGGCAAACCTCTAAGTCGTTAAGTCGCAAGCTTGTAACTAATAATTGCTTTAAAATGATTGCTTTTGAAACTGTATAATCTTTGTGGGAAACCCATTTATATTTTTGAAATCCATTATCCATATAATTTCACATGCAGACTCCACATAACATCGCTTCATGACTACGGATTGTTTGTCTCCCAGTGAACACAAGACCGAATATAGACGGCATCTAGACATCCAAAGGGATGGCAATCTTAGCTGACAGATGTTTTCACCTAAACTAACTAGGTTAGCTCTATTTACCACTACTATTGTTCAAGTTTCACTCTGATTTTGCCTGGTTATGTTCTAGATGGCTACAAAACTGTCACTATCATGAAATGTGAAATAGCCAGACTATATGGAAGTAAAACCTGTGCTAAATTATAGTTAAATTCAGCTAACCTAATCTGTTTATATCAAAACATATGCTAACCCAGATGTCCACCATTTTAGATGTCTAGATTCAATCTGTATTCAGGCCTGTGCTTACTGAGCTACCTTCGACCACATTCTCTTCAGATGGCAAGATGAAAAAACACAGGGCCAAGTTACTTGAAATAATTTAGGAAACACTGGGTAGCCGCATTGCTTTGGAATACGGCTTGTTTGATTTGTGTGAGCTAAGGTAGTCAATGTTGTTTCTTGTAACTTGGCCTAATTTTGATGTCAGTACTTTTAATGGCGTGCCTAAATTTAACAAGATTATACTGCCTTATAGACAGTGCTTTGTATGTGTGAGTAAATTGGCATTTATGCGTTGAAAACATGTTTTTCTCCAGATATTTAGCCAACTGTAATAAGCAAAATAATCTAGCCTGCTATCAATACTGAACCTATTGAAGCTAAATAGTTAAATTTGTAAAGAAACTGAGCCAGTTATGCAATCCTACTAGTTAGCAAGCAGAATAAATTGAATAAACCGATTTACATCATCATTCATCATACAATCATTAATTGTACAATTACACTATTATATAGCGGCAGTGATGCAAACCACAAGAGCGCATATAATTGCTTGCATATTGGTGTGCCATTTGTGTGGGTGGTAGTGTAGTGTAATGTGTAAGGAACTGGTCTTGTAACCTGAAGGTCACAAGTTCGACTCCAGAGTAGGACACTGCCGTTGTACCCTTGAGCAAGGTACTTAACCTGCATTGCTTAGTACATGTCCAGCTGTATAAGGATGCAATGTAAATGCTATGTAAAAAATTGTGTAAGTTGCTCTGGATAAGAGTGTCTACTAAATGCCGGCAATGTTATGTGATTAAACACGAAATTCCATTGTTAGCTGTTCCCACTTATAATGCAAAGAGTTGTAGACAACAAATTCCCTCCCTTGCTGTGAAACCTGTACACGATGTAGGTTTGTCTGCTGGAAGGGACCAGTGGAGGGGGTCACAAGAATATACAATGGGAGTTGATTTGTGACTTCCTCAACAGTTCCCATGAACAAGGTGGGTGGGGTGCTCATGGAGAGGGGAAGAGAGAATGAACCAGTAGACAAATTTAAAGATGAGCAAAAAGAGAATGACAAAGATAGAAACAGAAAGTATTTAAAAGACAAAAATGAGGGAACAGAAAGCAAAAGGGAAACAGAAGGGAGGGAAGGAGAGAGAAAGCTTTGATCTGAGGATGTGAGCAGGGTGTGAGCGGTGTGCTTCTTGAGGACACCTTTTTATCTCATGCCCCCATCTTTCTCCAGGCCGAAGCAGTTCATGGAAAGGACAGATACATTACCCTGTGCCTCAGGCCTAATGGGACTGAAGTGGAAACAATGCACAACCTGTAGTATGCCATTATAAAGCAAATGTCCCCCA
Organism: Anguilla anguilla; assembly: GCF_013347855.1. Taxonomy (NCBI): domain Eukaryota; kingdom Metazoa; phylum Chordata; class Actinopteri; order Anguilliformes; family Anguillidae; genus Anguilla; species Anguilla anguilla. The sequence continues at coordinate 17,565,529 of NC_049209.1, forward strand.
CCTCGGGGACAATTGCCTCTCATCAAGGAGGAATTCAGAGACTTCAACTACCACCCTCTCAGGTACATAGGTTTCTCTACTTACGTCATCACTTCCTACACACCTAAACTTGGGGTAACAAAAGACTACTTTCCTCCATTTACCCCCTTCTCTGTGAACAGAATATCTGTTTTGTTTGAGGTTGCCCCCAATCCCTATGGTGAATTCAACAAAAGATCAGGAAATGTCAAAGTTAAGATAAGTAATGTTTTCAAAAGGTCTTATGGAATGTAGGCCCATTACTTGACAAAGAGAGTATTTAACACATACATTCACATGGAGTTCCTCTCCATCATATAATAGATGAATAAAGCATGAGGGTATTTTGATAAATACACCGTGTGATCACCCTGATTTAAACTAATCTTACATTTGCATTACATTTAGGCTTTCAGCAGAGTGACTTACAAAAGTGCATTCATGACGTTGACTAATGAATGAAATGCACTTTAATTTGTATATGGCTGCCAAACCAGAATGTCTTTAAATAAATGGAAAACCCATTCAAGTCATATATTATCACCCTTATCCAGAGTGACAAAGAGAAACACAGCACATTGAATTGCAGGCATTTAGCAGACGCTCTTATCCAGATCGACATACACCAGGTTTTACACAGCATTTAAGTTGCATCCATTTATACAGCAGCAATACAGGTTAAGTACCTTGCTCAAGGGTACAATGGCAGTCTCCTACCCAAAAATCAAACTTACGACCTTTAGGTTACAAAACCAGCACTGTACCCATTATACTACACTGCCATCCGGGTCATATGTACACAGTACATATTTATCTGTACATGAGCATCTCAAAGCAAGAGCATTTCGGTTCATAATTCCTCGCCCTTATAGCAATTTATTATAATATGCAAATGACCCATTCCTTTTCCAGCTGCTTTTCACACACACACACCCACACGCAATCAAAAATCTTCAGAATAGGCTTGAAAGTTCAAGTTTGAGGCCACTGCCATACATATACTATTGAGGATTCTCTAGCAGGGGGAAAAGATGTAACAAGATGTACACCTTCGTCATAGTCGTCAAGTTGTTTACTATTTCAATAAGTGGCAAAAAATTAAGAATTTAATTTACTGTCAGAGCCAATGAACATATGTTTTATTACAATACACAAATGGCTCCAGCACTTTTTTGTTTCAGGAACATCTTCTACAGTAACTTAGTTACCACACATTCCCCAACACCATGCATGTGTATACATGCGCGTGCACGAGTGTGCATATGCATGTGTGTATGTTCAAGGAGGACAAACCAGTTTCACAGTGAATTCACCTCACGTGAATTTTCTTACATCTCAAATGTCTATCCTGTTATGAAAGCTGCCGCACAATTATTTCTCTGCACTTTAATCCTCACCCAAAACACAAACGGCTTAGCAAGTGTACTTTGAACGTACAAGAAGCGGAATTACATGGTGGTAAAGAACAAGTTTTCCTCCTAAATGTCTAAAATTGCCTTTGAAAACAGGTGAGGCTTGGGATGTGGGTGACAACAGCACTCCAAAAGCACATAATGAACAATAACAAAAATGTTCTTACCTGGAGTGTGTGAACTGAGCTTGTGTGACACAGACAGTTGAGCTCTAGTATTAAGACACTTTCTATTCCTGTTCTTTGCTGTTTCAATTCTTCTGTGTCCTGATCTGGAATGTCAATCGCCTGTGTTGTTCCACAGGTGTAGTCTCACTACGGCAGCGAGCATGCCTAACCAGCCATTGCGCAGTCACTTCCACGGCTAACACCAGGAAGTAAGAGACATCAGAGTGACTCTTGTCCCCGCCCTTATTCCGTCAGCCTTTACCTTCTTTCCTTACGATTCTGACCTAGGCCAGAACTCACTCTCAGACCATTCCACTCTGAGCAACTTAATCCAGCTGCAATTGTGCATTTGTCTAGGGCTCACCTTTTTAGCTTTGATCTTCCGAACCTATATGTAAAGCCTGCACAGTGTGTCTGTTAGGGTGTGATCACTGGCTTCTCCATTCAGGCTGTCTGCCCACGTTAGAAAACCTGCCTTGAAAATAAGACAAGTCAAGGTTATTGATAGTGAAAACACATCCATACAAGAGGTTTTTTTGTGTTAAAATGTCATGTGAAACAATGTTCTTAAATTCTAAGAATATCTCACACTCTAACTGCTGATTTCACATAAGTTTTCATAATGCGCATAACAATAATAAGGTTGTGGAAAATTACATTTGAATTAAGAAATTCAGAAAATTAATTGAGTTCATTTATAAAACATTGAGGGCATTTTCAATAAATTTCCTGAATTACCTAAAATGAAATGCAATTGACTCCAACTTTGAACAACCCCTCACATTTACAACAGCAGAACATTCCAAGCATAAAGGTTTATACTGTGACTGTTCTTCTAATTTAATGCTCAGTGACAGTGAGATAATGTAATTATGGACTTGTAGGCCATAATTATGTATCTAATTCTGAACCATTATCCGGCTAACAATACAGTGCTTCAACGTGAGGTAGGTGCAAGAACAATTCATAAACTGTGGTTTGTATGGCTTACTGTCCAGCCAGTCATCAAAGCTTTAAGATTTAAAAATGTGATTACTTAAGCTGTCTCACTTTACTAGAATATATATCTCACAATGAGTGGTGGACTAAAGAAATACTTTTTAAAAGTACATGTATCTTTTTGATCATTTGTGCATAAAAAATAGGCACCAAGTATAAAATGATTGGGATGGCAGGTATGCCATCCTGCCAAGTTGCGCCTTGGTGGGGTGGCATGCCCCATACCCATACATTTTTTTCCTCTTCTTCTTCTTTCTTTCAAATACATAATTTACAAATGCTCCAGGCCCACAAAGAATATATCTCCCCATTGGACCTGTAGCAACATCAGCCAATTGGACAACACACATTGGACATATATACTGGGTAGCACGTTTGCCTACGAGGCTTTTGGATGAATAACAGGCATGGTTCAAACAAAAAATGGCTAAATCCATGCCTATGTGTTTCTTTCAGCTAGAATGTATGTGTGTTTGCATGTATTTATGTGTATGCATGTCTCTCTCATCGCCTACATTATCATTTACTCATAACAAACCCAGTACAAAAATAAATGATATATGAAGAAAAACAATGAACAATGTTTTCAATGTACAAAAATGCCAAGTTATGCACACACAAAGCACTTCCTTTGGGTCATTAATTCAACCTAGCAAAATCTAGGAAATACTTTTAGAAACATTGGGCAGCATTGCTGAGGAATGTTGCTTGTTTAATTTGTGTGAGCTAAGATAGCCAATATTGTTTTTTGTAACTTGGCCTAATTTTCATATCAGTACTTTTAATGGCAGGCCTAGATTTTGCGAAGTTGAATTAATGGTTTAGAGACAGTGGTTTGCATGTGTGAGTGACTTGGCATTTTTGTATGCTGAAAACTTCAGATAGTTTTTCTTCAGATAACCAATATTCTAGTTGTACTGACACAAAATATGGTGGGCCTTACAGGGCCTTACCATCATAGCTGGGAGAAGGCCTGGGAAGAAAAACAAAACATTTTTGGGGGCTTAGCACATGGCGCCATCTGCTGGTCATAACAAGTTCTCTGACGTCCGAACGCAATTTCCTGCTGGTATTTTACGGCACTCGCCAGAGCAGAGACTTGCGTTTGCGAGCTCCCGTGTAGTTCAGAAAGACAAATTTGCCTTTCGACAATGATCCTGGCTGCGGTTATACAGTTTATTCAGAATTAATCATTTAGTCAGTTGAGCAGTTATGTTGGCCAAGCACAGTGAGGTAGACAAAACTGTCTTTGTGGGAAATTTACACAGTTCGGTGAAAGAGGAGATTCTCTTCGAGCTGTTTCTGCAGGTATCTGTATTATTACATTAGCCAGTTAGCTAACGTTAGCTTTCTTCAGTTCCCACTGTGCTTGGCGAGATGTAGGTATGGCTAGCCAGGTGGCTACATGTAATACATTTATTGTATGTATTCCGTTTGTCACCAATATTGAGTACAATTGAAATGTTTAATTGTTATGGGGGAATAATTTGTAACAAGGAGAAGTGTGTACTAGCTTGTGATTACACAGCACCAGGCATTGGTATGGAGGAATTTTAGCTAGCCTTGTGTATGATAAGCTACATTAAAAACGGCAGCAGTGGCAAGATAACGGCTATGCCGTGTGATTATAATCAGAATCTTGTGGTCATTGCTTGGGGAAACTAGTGTTTAAAATACGGTCATTACTTCGTTTTGCTCTTAATTACGTTTCATATAATTCATTTTCAAATAGAAATATTTGTTATTATCTTGATAGGCTACTCATTTTGCTCGCTGCCATTTTATTCGCTAACAGCTGTTTCTTATTCACCCGACCAGTGTCATCTTGCAAGTAATTGGGGGAAAATAATAATAGCTTACTACACGACTGTCTTATATCGGTATATGTTGTTGGTTGGGTTTCTGGTTTGCAGTCTCAGTGTCAGCTGTTAACCGGTCTGTTTCACCAGGCTGGTCCACTGAAAAGGGTCACCATCGCACGGGACAGGGAGGGCCGGCAGAGGTCATATGGGTTTGTGTGCTACAAGCACCAGGAGGCAGTCCCCTACGCCATTGCCCTTCTCAACGGCATCAGGCTGTATGGCCGTCCAATCAGACTGCAGTACAGCTCTGGTGGGCCCCAAGTGTAAAGTTTATTGTAGTCAATGCAAAGGAAACAATGCTAAGTGCTCCCTCACAAAAGGGTCAGAAAGATGTTAATTTAGGTTAATAAACAAATGTAGAATATTACTGAAACTGATATACCTATAGCTATAGGTCAGTTATAGCCATCATTAGCCAGATATGTTTCTAAAGCTGGGTACCCTGGGCTAATAGCATGTTGGTTGACCCCTGATGGCAGGTTGGCCCTTAGCCAAGGTGTGTCAACAATTAGGCTTGTTTCTCATACAAAATACGAGAGCCACATATGTTTTCCAGTGCCTCTTCCTAGCCATCTAGCACAGATATTTTACATATTAGCTGTAGTTCACACTGGAGAACATTTCTCTTGAGCTGTGAACTGATACCTCATAAAATCAGCTGCACTGCACTCACTGCTCGCCCAAATAAGACTTAACAATAAAATGCCAAACATCACTTCATCATAAGCTAGTGAGCAGCTATGCAAATTTGTTAATATTTTCAGTTTACAAACAGTATATCATTGGATGAATGTGAATATGGACTTTGTTTTGGGACTAATAGCACTTCAGCAGTAGGTGGGACTTCTTAAGATGACATGCAAAATGCCATTCTGGAATGTATGAAAACAGCACACAGACAGCTAAGGGGCAGAGGGGTGTTGGCACAAACCTGGCTTGAGGGGCATCCTGACTGCCCCCTTGTATGCACATCTTGCAGGTAGCTCACACAGTGATGGTGGGACAGGACCCAGTGACCCCCCACTGGAGCCACACTGGTGAGTCCCCCAATCTCCCTGTAACTGCATTATGCAGAACTGGGGTGCCAGTGGCTTCTCAGGCCTCAATAACATTTCAGTAAAAACGTGATGACAGCTACTTAAATCAGCCGGTGTAAAATCCAGCACCTCTGGTCATCTTGGGGGGCATAGTCGGCTGTGATGTAATGTCACATGCATTGGTTGTAGGCGCCATATTTCCCTTTTAAATGCTGCACAGCCAGCGCATCCCCCAAAAAACTGGAAAGGCTGTTGATTCCAGAACAGGCCACCAGCAATTCCTGTACCAATGTTATTTTGTGAACTGGATAATACCGTGCGGATTTTCAACCCTGTGCTTGACAGACTCGCGCGCCTGAATATTGTGTAAGGCTGCGGAATCTGTGAACATCAGTTCATATGAGAACATATGTTCCTAATGGAAGATGTGCCATGTTGGGGTTCAGCTGGGGTTCATTCTGGAAAACATGTGGATTGCAAATCACTATGTTAGAAGTTTCAATAAATTACAGTGTGATAACATGCATGTTTTGCATAAGGTAAAAACTGGTTTGTTTCTGTATGTTGCTGATACTAAATTAATGGGACGTGGTCAATTTTTGTCTCCATACAGTGCTAACCCAGTTTTCCCAGAATCCCCTGTGTTCCACTTTTCTGCCTTCCCTGACAACAGGTGCCTCTCTCAGGATCAGATGTACTGGAACACCATGGTGAGAGGACAGGTTACTTGCCCCTGGGAGCAGCTACATCTGAAACATACATCTTACCTGTTCCACACACGAGTCATGCACCTTAACTATTCCACACACCTGAGACGCACCTTAACTATTCAGCATATCTAGAACGTACACCAAACACTTGAGATCCACTGGAACCCAACCACTCAGATACCTATGGAATTGCAGACATATATATTCATTGGTTGACCTAAGTTAGAACTTTCAAATTTAATAAAATTTGGCAGCAATGGGAACCTATAGGAAGTGTCATCTTAACAAATGCAGCATCAAGGCAGCCATAATTTATAGGTTTGCACTAATACATTTTAATACATTATTGACATTTCCCAAACAAAACACTAATAGGTTATGTAGCTGTGTTTTGAAATGTGATCTTTGTACTTTCTGTGCAGCATAGCCTGTTTCATAACAACACCCTGAAATTGGGTGTTGACCACCTGCGTGAACCCATGAACTCCTCCACATACCTGGAACACACCCAAACTCCTCATAGACTTTAACTATGCTGCGCACCCGAGGCACACGTCTGAATTCACACAATTGGGCTCTCTTTCATAAGGGCTCATTGTAAATATGTCATAATGTTAATGTGTGATAATATGTAAATTATAAGTTGAATAAAAGCTATTGGTTGTGTTGTGTGATTGGTTGTAGGTGTGTGGATATCCCCCACAGCAGTTCCCTCTGAATATTTCTCCACTCCAGCCTCAGTGCTACCGCGCACCCTCTGCCTTGTGCCCCACTGCACCTATTCTACCCTGGTCCAATCAGGGATTCCCACCCTGGACTCAGCCACTGCAACAGTCCCAGAATCCCCAGCTCCCCGTCCCCAGCCTGTTGGCCCTGCCCCCCAGCCCTCCCCCTGGGACAGAAGGGCAGAGAGGTCACACGGACGGTACTGAGCCCAGCAGACCGCGCAAGCACAGGAAGAACCGTGAACGCAGGCGCAAGGCTGAGAAACACAGGGACAGAGAAAAAGCGGGTGGACATGTGCGCGCTCGCTCCCGCACGTGCTCAGGCAAGCCCCTCCAAACTAACGCCACCTCCATTGTTGCGAAGGATGGGGAAAACTCCAACAGGAAGGAATTATGTAACTAGAAACACTCAGATTGCTGGCCAGGACTGTTCAGTTCAATAAAAGGATTAAAACAGCAAAACGTCTGTAGTCTTTCTATAAACAATGAGCTCAGTGTATGCATCATTATTGCAAATGCAACTTATTTTTTTATTTTTGTACAGTTTACTTTTATACATAAGAATAGTATATCTTAAATACATAATCCCTTATCCTTCAACACTCCATTCAGCTCTTCCAGGGAAAACGTCACTCAGTTTATTAGGTAAACCAACTTTTGAGCCGCACCCAGAATTTAAATTCTGTATGGAGTCTATGTCATACACTGGGAAGTCGCAGTAATTAAAGTCTGAATACTGCAACTACTGTTGACCTTCCGGAAGACCTGATTTAATTACTGTAGATGATGTGCAGAATGAGAGGGTGTGGCTTCCAGAGAAAGGTCTAGCTGGTCTACCTCATAATAACCCACAGGGTATTATAGTTTGTTACATTGCTGAAGAAAGCTCAGTTTTATGGCTAGCTAAGGTACTATTTCATCCTGAAAGACTATCAACTTTAATTGGTAACTTGTTAAAGCTGAACTATTATCTTCGCTAATATATATTTTATTGTGTAATGACCACTTAACATTTTATCAACAATACACTCAAATGGAAGAGCACGTGAACTCGACATGGCCCAGAGATAGTAATACATTCTAATATCATTGAAATATCTATTCTATGTGAAATACATGTTGGTATTTCACACATGTATTTCACATTGAAAAACATTGTAAATTGATAAAAACACTTAATTGGGAACAAAAAACTGAGCTCTTTGTACAGTAAGTTTTATTGATAAAGACCCAGAGGTGTAACAGGCTCAATAAAGTTGCTGGCGGACTTTGATAGGATTCATAAAGCCTGTAAAAGCCCAATGTTGACAAGCAGGTATTATCGGCACCTTCAGGAAACAGTGGACTTACACCTGGTCAAAGTCTATTAGCTAATGTGGAATTCAAGTCATTGGCATAAGTGAGCATATGTCTGTCTTTATGTGTCTGTCTGCAATTTCTGTATTGTATTTGTGTTTGTACGAACTGGCTTATATATGAAGATTACTGAGGATTAATTCATGTAACTATGTGGGGATACAAAGCTTCCAGTGAAGTGCTATATGAATTTATAGTTGTTCACTCACTTTTCTCTTTATCACACCATCCTGTCTGTGTACAAGGTGTACTGTTGCTCTTCAAAGGATCAATAATTATTACTGCACACTGTAAAGCATCACTATGGATAATATTTTCACTGATTAACTTGATTTGTTTTATCCTTTACAGCATAATGAAGATTTATGGCTGCCAGCACAAAAAGATTATAATTTTTTCCTTATAAATAACTGACCTTCTTCAGAAATTGGCTCTGTTAGGGCACAGCAAATGTATGACTGAGATTCTAGAAGTGGAGAGAGTGAGTTTTTGATTCTAGGACGGACATTTAGTTTCAGTTTGTGGACGGAGAGGAGAGTTTTCAAGAGATCTGGGAGAAGAGCAAGTGTGCAAGAGTTTGGAGAACGTCTGAGAGAGAAATGAAAAGGCGAAAGTGTCATCTGTCCTCAACTGAGGTCCTGCTCTCCATCCTCTTCCTTTTGCTGCTGGTTGTGTGCCTGGGTCTTATTGTCGTCACTTGGCTTGCCTTACACCCTGACAGTAAGACAAGACCACCATCCTCTTTCTCTGTCATTACTATTATTATGTATTGCTTTTCTTAATCCTTGTGTTCAGTTTGGGTCAAATTGACCTGTTTTAAAATTTCTAGTAAAAGAAGAATTACAATTTTGAGAAAGGTATTTCATAACCTGTGACTAAGCCAGTGTAAATTTGGTATTTGTTTTGTGTTTTTATTTGTTGTTCATCATCTGTGTTTGCTTTATGTCTTTTTTTCCAATATGTTTCTTTGAATATAGGAAGATAAAGATGAAAAATAATTGAGATGGGCAGTTCAAGATAACACATATCAGTTGTTTACTGCTTGAAAAACTTGTTTCATTTAAGTTACATTTAAGTTTACAGATAAACATGGTTTTATATAGTGGATTTGTGTAAATCACATCTTTATTCCAAAAAATGAATAATGCTTTCAGAAAGTCTTTCTTTGATCTATCATCTTTGATGGGTAAATGACCATTGCCATATATATTTCTTATATTGTTTAGAATTGAGATAAACATCGTATATGTTGATTATTTTGGGCATTATTTTTTTCTGTAATGCTTTAAAATCTCAATAATATCCTGGGTATATTTGACCCAGGGTAACAGTTTCACAGGTGCTAGTAAGTAAATAGAAAACATGGGGTCAGTGTCTTTTCATTGGAGCTGTAAATATCTTCATGCGTATTAGTTCCGCAAGTCAGTCTATCTGGGTCTGTTCTGTTATCTGGTTAATAATTTCTGTTTATGGGTCTGTTCTTTTATTTGTTTAACAATTTGTTCTTTCTGTCAGTATGAAAGATTTTCAGAGATGCAGTTATTGTTTATGCAATTATTTTTCTATAAGAAAAAAAAGTCATGAAAAGTCATGCATGGCCTTGTGGTCTGAGTTTTTGCGCGGCAGATGTCAGTCAAACATGAACACTGTTCCTGTGATCTGCAGCACAAAATGAGACAGAAGAGAATCTGAGTGGCAGGCTGGTCATTTCCCAGGGTCCCATGTTCACAGAGGAACTTCGCAACAAGTCGTCACTGAAGTTCAAAGCTTTGGCTTTTGATGTGGAGCGTCTGGTAAGAACATACAAGTCCTGGCCCCTTTTCACTTCCTTTTGACCACAGAAACCACTCCTCTACGTGCACTCTTCCAATGAACTCACCCATGTGCCAGTCATTACTTTCTACTCTGAGAAATAAAGGCACAGTGGAGCTACATTTTTGTTCTTCAGGGAACAAATTTGCCAATTGTACTATTTGGATACTAATAATTATCTTTTACAAGCAAAGCTGGTACAAGTGAATCATGCATTGCTGGTTAGGGGTGCAATACCTATGTGGTACCATCCATGTGATAAGTGTTTGTACCATCATAGGAATATTTTCATGCCCTTTTTTCTGAGAGTCTTTACAATACAAACTGTGTTCTACAGAAAAGTTTGCACCAATCAGTGGAGGGATACATCACTAGCTGATGACAACTGGTAACACCAGGCTCCTGGTGAGTAGAGGGTTACAGTTTGTAGTCCTAAAACCCAGAAGAGAGTTAGCAGTTTTGAGCCATGGGTTCCATCGGCAAATTTTCAAAGATTTTTTCCCATAGGGATTTTGATTTCTGTGGAAAATAAGGTCTGTGGTTAACATAAGCCAGAGAAAGTTTCACATTTTGTTTTGTGAGATAAATTACACACCCATTAATATTTCAACCGTGAATTTTGAAGATATTATGTGCTTTAAAACAGTAAGTTGCTAACTCATAGCTTTACTGAAACTACAACAATGGTCGCATTCTACCAACCAACACTCAAGTTTCCATACTAGCTTGCCAGCATGCGATAATTGTTGCAGTTTAAATATAGCAACTTGTGAAAAACTTTTTTAAAAGCACATAATGGATTGGGCATTCATGGTTGAGATATTAATGGGTGTAATTTCTTATAAATTTCTTATAAAAAAGAATAAAATGTGAAACTCTCTTAGGCTTACGTTAACCACAGACCTTTTTTCTGCTTGAAATCAAAATCCCCACAAAAAGAAGGCGTTAAAAAATTTGCAGTGGGAACCCATGATAGAAAAAATTTCTGGGTTGGCCTCCAAAAAGACATCAACACTGTAACACTCTATTTACCTTGGGGGTGTATATTCAGTGGCAACCATAGGAACCTTACTCTGTCCTTATGCTCTCCTCTCACTCATTCTCTCACTCCATCTTTGTCCTCTGTCTTTTTCCACAGCACTGACTGGTTGTTTCTTGTTTTCAGGTATCTGAGATTTATTCTAGGAGCTCACTAAGTGAAAAATACAAGGCATGTACGGTGGTTAGCTTCAGGTGAGAAGGTTCTTTTTCTCAGTCTGGAATCTGGTACATCTGTTAAAACTGAAAATATCCTTTTTTTTCATTATTGACATACTTGGGGTCCTGCTTCTTTTGAATTATGAATTTTATTATTCATTCTTTTATTTTAGCTGAAAATGGCAAACATTTAAAATAAAGTACTAGGCATGGGTTTCATCTGCGTCATTTTGTGCTGAGGCCCTGGTTCTTGGTACTGTACAGTCATGGATCATGCAGTCAATGCCTAATTGGCCCAGGGATAGTTTTCAGTCGGTAGAGTATTCCCCACGTCAGGTCGATTCACTCTGGTCAGTCTGCCTGTGCCAGGTACTAGGCCTGCTGAAAAGAAGTTGGAGGATTCCTCTCCCAAATTATTGAGAGACATGGCAGCAATGGCTACACAAGTTGTACTTTTTAGTACATTAGTAAATGTACAATAGTTTACCGTGTTGACAGTTTTGCTTGTGAACATATTTACTAAAACCTTTAGGGTGCAAATACAGTTATGTAAAAATCTAATTTCCTTTGGTGTTCCTTGATGTATTGCAGCAGTGGAAGTGTGGTGGTGACCTTTGACCTCCACTTTGCTGTGCCAGTGGGTGCAGAGGCAGCACAACAAGAGTTAGTGGCTGGTGTGCAGGCCGGTGTCGGAACTCAGGGAGCTCTGGTCATTGATACTAAGAGCCTATTGATCACAGGTATGGGCCTCCAGCCCCACATGGGGGCACTGTCAGTGAAATGATTCATTTCAGTTATTAGGGAGGTACCTGAACACATTTTTTGTTAGTATTCTATGACAAATGATGTTTCTAATGAAAACACGTCAACAAATTAATGTATATTAATGGAAGGGGTATTTGTGTGATCTTATCACAGCTGTATGTGACTTTTCTGATGTGGAATACTTGTAAAATATATAATCACTTCCATGCAGCTGAAGGAAAACTGCCAACAGTCCAACCACCAATAACGACTCCCCTGTCCACCACAGTGCAGCCCACTGAGCCCACCACAACTACAGGTAGTGTTGCAGGCAGATTGAATGTTCTGTTTGACCGTGATGCTTTCCTACTGTGCCATGATACATCTGGGTGACTAGTCAGTGATTGTCCAAATGTCCCTTTGGATTTCTTAGCTCAGTCTGTTGCTGTGTCTTTTTTAGGGCAGTGTGCTTCTGGACAGATGATATGTGCTGATGGCCAAACATGCATTCCCAAAGAGATGTTCTGTGATGGAGTATATGACTGTCCCAATGGCTCGGACGAAAACGAGGATCTCTGTGGTGAATAACATATGATATTTTTGTGAGTAGTGTGCAAAAAAATATGACCTGCAGGTCAGGTTTATCCAATCTCCTGTCTCCATAGCGACAACCTGTGATGGAAAATTCCTGCTGCTTGGCCCGACAGGCTCCTTCCACTCCAAAAACTTCCCACTGCCCTATGACAGTGATACAACCTGTCGCTGGGTCATACGGTAGAGTCATACTCCCTCAACCGTGCAGTTACTCATACACTTATCATGCAACTTCCCAAACTTAGAAACCGTTGGTTCTCACAAGCATGTCTAAATACTGCTGCCATTTATACACTGTTTATCACACTTAACACTACCTACTGTCCTGCTACTCCCACTCAACACAGCAACTGTTCAAACACTGCTCACACTCAATGCTGTCACTGCTGCATTTCACACATGATTTACACTCAACGCTGAGCAGTAACTGTAATGTAGGTTTCTTGCTAAATTAATTCTGACTGTACTTTTACTGTCCTCAGTGTACAAGATGGACATGCCATACATGTGGGCTTCCAGTCATTTGATACCGAACAGGATATGGATATTCTCAATGTCTATGAGGGCACAGGCAAAAGCAAAAACCTGACCAGTAAGTTGTAAACAGAGCACAGCTGTCTGCATTTCAATTGTTGGCAAGCTAATCTGAAGTCCTATTCTATGCAGAGGTCTTATTCCTATGTATCACCTTCCCTCTGAGGCGATGAACAAATCAAATTTGTTTCTGTGCAGCTTTTCTCCAGTCAGAACTCCCTCCTGTTGTGTGGACAGGGTGTGTTCTGAGTAATACTATTTATAACTATTATTACTGTTGAAAACCTACATCATTTCAGAATTCTGAAAACAAATGGTAAATTATCATTCATCACCAACTGCCAATATGATGCCCAGCATCTCCTGCCCCAAAAGTATGCACTGTGGGGGTTTACCAAATTAATTTCTGTCATGAATATACTGATTTATGTATTATTTGATACGCCTTTATTTTAGCTACCCTGTCAGGTTCCTCCCCGGGATCTCTGTTGATTCTGTCCCATGAGGCCACGGTGGAGTTCCTCTCAGACTACAACAACAACCTAAACGGATTCAATGCCACCTATAGGGAGGAAAGCTTACGTGACCTAACCAGTGAGTCCTGTGTAGCATAATATCAACTGGTATTTCAGTTCATACAAAACTGTGGATATTTTAGAACTCCATTTGCCCCTATTTTAAGAGGGCCTAGCCAAACGTGCAGATGTATCTCCCTTCAGACCATTAACCCACTGAAAGTGTGCAGTAAATACTTACAAATGTTTGCCGCTGATGTAATGGTCGCTTTCTATCTGCTGCCAGATGCGGAGAAGGTGAATTGCTCTTTTGAGGACGGCCTGTGTTTCTGGCAGCAGGACCAAATGGAGGACGGGGATTGGCTGCGAGTCAATTTCCCCACATTCCCCCCTTTGACTGGGCCCAACTTTGACCACACCCTGGGGAACCAATCAGGTTGTTAAGACATAAAATAACTTTTAGAATGAGAGGTCTTTGGGTGAAGGAGTACTTTCTATCACTCTTGTCACCACTGGGTAGAGGGATTTTCTTTCTTTTAAAAAATTCTTTATCTCCTTTCTCCAAATTTGGCTTGCCTATTTGTATTCATATGCCTTTTTCATTGTTGCAACAGGCTCATAATATAATATAATCATGTCCTCCAAAGTGGCTTGTACTCTGCTAAGAATTAGCTAAAGCATTATTGCACTGTATGGTGCACTGTGAGCTGATGTCATTGTGACTTATGTATGTCATTATGTCATGTGATGATGTTTTAGGGTACTACATTGTTACCCCTGGAGGACCTGGTATGTGGACAAAGAGCTTTCGGATTTACAGTCTCCCTCTAGCTCATTCGGAAGAGCCAATGTGTCTGAGCTTCTGGTTGGTTTTCCTTGATTAATAAATAGGCATACCTACATTTTATAAGTTAACTAAAATAATATAACTAACATTGAAATCACATAGTGTGTTAGTTGCATTTCGAGGGCGTAGTTATTCAATACATTGATCAATGTGTCCTGTTTATATAACTAAAAGAAGCAAACATTCATGTTGTCTGATGCTCCAGGTATCACATGTATGGAGTGGATGTATGGTTGTTGAAGGTGTTTGTGGAAAATCAGACCATAGTCACGGTGGTCTTCCAGAAAGAGGGGAATTATGGGGACCAATGGAATTATGGACAGGTCACTCTGAACGATACAGCGGACCTAACGGTCAGTGCTCCCAGAATCCGCTTCCGCAAAGGGGAGGAGAGGGGTTCATAATAGGCCCGGGGTTTGAAACGGCCTTACAGATCTGCTTTCTAGCTAAATTTCCATGACCTGCCTCTTCATTTTGAAATGAAGACCTTTTACAGTGAACTTTCATATTATGAAAATTAATTCTATGATTAGACTTTAAGGAACATGTACAGAGATATCAGTGATTCAATTAAAAGCAGAACTTACAGTGTACATTAATAAAGACGTACACATATTGTGACAAAGACAAATTTTGGAATATTCCAGTAAAATCTTGCTTTATAGCCATGCATGGACAACCGTCCTGCAAATTTGGCCTCCTTGCTGCTATCTGATCAGAACAGCTGATTCCTTACGTTTTCCAGGAGGGCTGTGTTACCTGGTAATTTACACCAGCATTACAGATTTACAACTGTATAGTACTGAGTTCAGCAGGCAAGCTTTGAACAGTGGTTGGCAAGCATACTAATATTTCCACAAAGGTTGTGCTTTTAATTTCTTGACAACACCTGCATAGAACATTGCATGGTGTTTTGCCTGATGCAGTGTGCTGCTTACCTGATCTCCTCCAGGTGGTTTTTGAGGCTCAGAAGAAAGGTGGGATGAGGAATGACATTGCCCTGGATGACATTAGCCTAACAAATGGTCGTTGCGTGGAAGGAGTCTATCCTGAGCCAACCCCTGTACCCACCCCAACAACTCCTCCACCCATTCCTCGTATGTTCTGCTTACACAACCCTACCACCCTGTTGTCCTGATGCACAAGCACTGCAAGTCAGCACCTCTTTGTCACAACCTCCTGACCTGTTCTCTATGCATCGCACCATCAGAACCAAATTCATAAAACTGACATGACCTTCCTGTCAGTTCATACATCCCCCATTTTAGTCCCTTTACCATATTGATGTCCCATTTTCCTTCTCATAAATACATTATGACTTTGCCAACCTCTTCCTTCATTTTTCGTACTGTATGTTTTATTAATTTTTATCTTTGTATTTTATTTAGTCTTGCTTTATATCTGTGGAAGACTTTGGGTTGCATTTTAAATAAAAAGTACTATACAAATAGGTATGCTCCATAATATGTATGTGGCACAACCTTCTCAGGACCCTTTTCCCCACCCACAGCTACAGACCCTCTATGCTCTATACCCAGCTGATTCTTACCCTATCATCTCATCCTTACCATATATGTGAATATGTGGATTGTAGATGAGTGTCTGATTTGTAATGTATTCCTTCTGCTCTCTTAGCGGACTGCGGCGGACCATTTGACCTTTGGGAGCCAAATTCCACCTTCAGCTCCCCAAATTACCCAAACTCTTATGGATATGGCTCATCCTGTGAGTGCCTTTCTCTCTCGCATAGTCCTGTCTTCTGCAGGTCATTAAGACTTCATGGATGAACTTGGATGAAATGAACTGAATGAACTTAGATGAAAAATGATTGATGAATGATGGATGAATTTGGATGACAAAAATGTCAGCTCACTTGAAATTAATGACAGAAACATTGTAGTAAAATGCAGTGCAACAAGTCCTGTGTGTGAAATTCACAATACCTCATCTCTTTTGTTTTTGTGAGAGGACACCCAGTAGTGCTGAAAAATATCGATATATGTTCAATGTTGTGCACAGTACAGCAATGACCAGGGTATGAGCCTGTGCTTTACATGTTGCATGTAATTTGTGTATGCTTTGGACACATACTGTAGGTGTGTGGACTCTCCACGGAGGGGAAGGCAAAAATATCCAGCTGCACTTCTTGGATTTTGATGTGGAAGCTACATTTGACATGGTTGAGGTTCGAGATGGACCTGAAGGAAGTTCGAAATTGCTTGGTAAATCCCCATTACAGTTCATCCATTCCATTAACAACTCTGGCTGTGTCATTGGTCACTCATATTCAAACTATTTGACTGTATTACGTCACATTTTTTTGGCCATTTATACCCCCACAACTCTGTCTCCTATCTTAACTAAACCTCCATCGTGCAGCAAAACATACACCTACTGCATCACCTAAGCACCTCTCCAAAATTGCTTCTCCTACTTACTTCCCTTCCTTTGACATGTGACTGTTTCCACATCAGGTGTCTTCACTGGACATGATGCATCAATTGCAGATGTGTTCTCCACAACCAATCAGATGACTGTTTTGTTCTTCACGGACGGCTCAGGATATGGCAGGGGATTTCATGCAAATTTCACCTCTGGCTTTGGGCTTGGTCAGCCTGGTAAGGATTGGCACTAACTATGTTCAAATGAACTAAAAACTTGAAAAAAACTTGAAGGAAATTTGAAAATGCTGTTTGCGTGTGTTTATGTGTGAATTTGTGAATGCTGCATGAAGTATAACCTTATGATGTGATACTCATTTCACCAGAGCCCTGTACTGTTGGACTTTATCAGTGCCGTTCTGGAACTTGTATTTCCAACACTAGTGTTTGTGACAGTCACCCAGATTGCTCCGATGCCTCAGATGAAGCTGAATGCGGTGAGTGGACGTCATCTCACACACTCATAGAGCAGAGTGGACATCACCTCACACACTCATAGAGCAGAGTGGACATCACCTCACACACTCATAGAGCAGAGTGGACATCATCTCACACACTCATAGAGCAGAGTGGACATCACCTCACACACTCATAGAGCAGAGTGGACATCACCTCACACACTCATAGAGCAGAGTGGACATCATCTCACACACTCACAGAGCAGAGTGGACATCATCTCTCACAGTCTTTAAGAATCTCTTTATTGTATTCGGTGCATAATATATATTAACCATATGATCTCATATACTGCTTCTGCTCCAGTATTTTCTCTAAAGGGAACTACATGTACTCAGAGATGTGTTTTTCTAAGCTGTGATGAAGCACTTACAGGAGAATGTCTTTAAACTGTCATGAGAATAACATAAACATTATCTGAATAAGTCATATAGCATAGAAAGCAATAAGCCCATAAAATATTAATTTTAGGTAGCGTACAAGCTAGCTAAGTTGTTATACATATAGTGTTGCTGCTTTTATTTAAGAATAAAAAAATCTTCAAACTTTCTTCTTGTTTTTGTAGTCAGCTAAAGTTAGTAACAATGTATAAGATGAGCTGGGCAGTCAAACTGTAGTTACTTTCACATGAAACAGACCAAATGTACGGCCTGTATATATGGACAGGTAGGATATTTTAAACTTCCGAACAGGTTTCCCAGATAATGTATACATCCTGAGGCTCAGCTCTAAATATTGGCCTGTGTTCATACAAAATTCAAACTTCTCTTTAACTTCATCAGATGTGTAGGCTATGCCTGGGGTTTGTCTATATTGGGGGCTTGTGCTTTTATGCCATGCGAATAATAAAGATCACATACTCCATTCATCAATGTATGACATATATAAACAAATATACATGTTATATTATGCATTTTCAAAGCATGCAGTGCATGGCTGGATAGCAAGATTCATGATAATAACAAACACTGTGGTGTTCTATGTCACAGTGAACCTCCAGTCAGGGAATGGAACAATCAATCAGCTGCAGCTCCAGGTTCAGAACTCATGGTACACTGTGTGTGCTGATAACTGGACACCACAGCTCTCCAGATTCCTGTGCAATTATCTGGGTTTTCGGTGAGTCACAGCTGGTCTAAATGGAATCATAGTTGTGTCATGGGCTGCGTCCCAAATCACTCCCTATTCCCTATATAGTGCACTACTTTTGGCATCAGCCATTTTGTAGTGTGTCCCATCTGAGAAACAAAATTGTAGCACACTATATAGTGAACTACTTTTCCCCCACAATGCACTACAAAATGTAGGGTGCCAAGTGTAACGTTAACGGTTTTTCTCCGGAGAGCTGCTTGCTAGCTAAGAAGCTAGCTAATCTCGGTAGCAATGCAACTCAAACAAAACATCATTTTCGGTCCCTGATAAAAGATTTTTGAACAGTATATTGCTATACATTTAGTCGCTGCCAATATTAATGAATATTTAACCGAGAATTTCATATACACACGTAAAGATTATGTTCAAAAAATAATTTATCAGGGACCAAAGACAACGTCGCTTTCTCACCACATCAATAACGAACGCAATTTCCGTTATTGTGCGACAGATACTCAAAAGATAGTAGCAGCGCAGGGTGATGACAACAGTGTCCCAAAGCAAACGTTCGTTCTGCCGCTCACTCCCAATGTAGTGTGCTACATATTTCCCACTATATAGGGAATAGTGAATGAGTGAACAAGTGAGTCATTTGGGACGCAGCCATGGTCTCGTGAGGCTTACAGTATAGCTGTGTCATGGTCTAGTGAGAGTTATAGCTGATGGTCTAGTGAATGTCACAGCTGTGCTTTGGTAATTCTGAGAGTCATAGTTGTGTCATGGTCTTTTCAGTGTCACTGAGAGTATCATTCAATATGTTCAATGTTATTAAGAGTGTGTGTGTGCGCGTGTGTTGTGTGTATGTTTCAGGGCAGGAAATGCTTCTATGGTGCCCCCCTCTGAAAGAAATGGTTCCTTCATCACTTTGATTCCCTTGCCCAATGGCACTCTGGATATCAAACCAAGGTAGAGTTACAAACAAAAAGTACCAATAATTGAATATTGTACCCTATCACATCCTGACACATAAACCATTATATTTGGGAAAGATTGACAGTGAGTTTGCACAGGACCACTAGTGGCGCCTTGTACAACTATGTAGGTTCTGTGAACTTGTAGTCTTTGTATCCTTGCTCTACTTAAGATCTTAAATTGCTGTACATTATGTCAGTATCACTCAGTAAAACATGTTAATGAAATGTTTTGTTACTACACACAATGCTTCTTCATCAGGACAGCGTATTAATGGATATGATCTAAGAAATATGAAAATACCATGATAAATCAGTGGTTGCGTTAACATAGGATTGTGCATTTTTTAAGCAGGAAAAAGCCAAAATACAGGAAAAAATGCACTGCATTCTATAAATGCAGATATTACACTGTCTTTTTAAAGATTACAACAAGCAATGACCCAGATTTCAAACACAACAAAATGATTACTCCTGTTTCTTTGAGCTAATAGTCTTTTGGTGTCTGATATTCTGATAGCTGTTGGTAGTACTGCAAGATTCAAAGAGAAAATGCTTTGCGTTTGAATGAATTAAAAGTCAAAAACGAGATGTCACACTTTAGCTAGCTTGCTCAACATGATTAAATGAAAACAGAAATTGCTCCTAAGATTTATCATTATCAGTTGTACAATAAAAATTTGTTTTGATCAGAACACCAAAACATTTGTATCTTATTTAATTCTGCCAATCCCTACTATTTCATCCCGCTTCTATTACAGTTGTCATAATAAAATTATGTACAACATGTAGTTATTGTGTTATTATTGTGAGTTGGAATATTATGGTAAAATAGCCATTTTTATCAGAACGCAAGTGAATTAGAGTAAAACACAGATTTCAAAATGTCCTGCTTTCCAAAAACACAGCATTCCATGGGCTAGCACAACCACTGTAAATGTATTTCATGTCTGCTTTATTTATTGTTTTCAGTGATGTATGTGCTGGTGGGATGGTTGTATCTCTACGCTGTAACAACAAGCGTGAGTATGAAGTTATTTTTTTGTTCCCATTAACCAGACACATATACGCATGTACACACAGCCACACACCCACCTACAACCACCCATAACCACATGCACATATGCCCGCACACACACTCACCCACGACCACACACATTCGCATGCATGCACATCCGCCCACAAGCACACATGCATACGCAAGCAAGCACACACACATGTAAGGACATACATGCATACCTACAACCCACATGCATACACACGTGTGCACGCACGTACAAACACACACACACACACACACACACTCATGCAGTTCCTTACCTTTCTTCCAACACTGAACACATACTAAGATGGCATCTGTGTGCCATAGCCTGTGGCATTCGAATGGTCCAACAGCCAGGAGAAAGAGGGATGGAAAGGAGAGAGAGAAGTGAAGCCAATGAGGAGGAGGAAGAAGATGATAGCAGCAGAGTGGTCGGAGGCACTGATGCAAAGGAAGGGGCATGGCCATGGACGGTCTCTCTGCACTGGAAAGGGCGTCATGTCTGTGGAGCCTCACTGATTGACAGGGAGTGGCTGATCTCTGCTGCACACTGTGTCTATGGGTATGGCACCTTCCTCCTTTCTGGCCATTCTTGCCATTACCTTGATTTCACCTGTGTCTCACCTGCATGTATGTTTAATATCTGGTTAAGCCATTTGTGCTGGTCTCACCTGTCTGTGTTTCAGTCACCTGTATACATAATTGTTTCTGTGTATCAACTGTCAAATGTATGTATGTATCTGTGTCTGTTTCCCTGGATAATCCAGGAAGTGTTTCTCTGCAGTAAAATTAATTTGCCCCCTCCCCCCTTCTTTTCTGACCCTGCAGGAAGAACATGCACCTCTCTAACTGGAAGGCCTTGCTGGGCCTGCACCGACAGGGTGGTCCACAGTCCCTGTACACAGAGACCAGACAGGTTGACCGCATCATCTTCAACAATATCTACAACAGGAGGACCAAGGATGGTGACATTGCTATGATGCACCTGGAGACACCGGTCAACTTCACAGGTGTGCACACAACATACAGCATGTGGCACTTGAGTGAATGAGTATGTGTGTGCACAACTACTGTGTGTGTTTTGGATCTGAGTGTTGAATAATCCCATCCATGATTAATTGAGAGATTCATTTCTCTTCATACAATGGGCTACATTTATTACTGTATTAAAGGCACAGTAAGATTAAAAGAGTTAAGGGAAGGAGCAGGTCATATTGGGATGGGAACGTTTTCAACCTTGCTGAAGAAGTCTTAAGTCATTTACTGTCCGGTCATCTTCCCATCACTGTGCAGAATAGACATCCTGTAATCATTCTGTCTCACAGATTCTCTTCCACACTAACAACACCCATCTTTTTCAGTACTCGCTCCAAACAGACTTTATCTTTTGTTCATCTATTTTTTCACCTCTTAACCAAATATGCACCCGTCTCTTTCACTGTGTCTGCTCCATCCAGACTACATCCAGCCCATCTGTCTCCCAGACAATGATGAACAGTTTGAACCAGGGAGGAAATGTTTCATTGCAGGCTGGGGAAGAGTGGCTGAGCAAGGCAAGTTGCTCTCGGCAATCGAACACAATTAACACAAAGCTGAATGCAGGCTCCTCATTTGGTTAAGGCACCATGTTGTGGTGCATGGATGATCCTCATGGTCTCAAATAGAATCTGGACTGTACCGGTGCCGGTGTCTGATAACTCCATAAGGCAATGCGCAATTGGCTATAGCTTTACCTAAGGTGTTCATCACTATCTAGTGATCACCACTGGTCAATCAGGCACCCATGGACTGCATGTGAAAGCCACATGTGGAAGGTCTTCCTCTGACTCCACTTTGTGCAAGCTTAGCTGGAGTACATGGTGTGAAAAAAGCAGCTCATGAAACCATGTGTTTCTCTTGTCTCTCCTGGCCTTAGGTTCAGTGGCAGGCGTACTGCAGGAAGCAGCCATACCCCTTTTGAGTCAGGCCGTGTGCAAGAAGCAGCTGCCTGAGTACAACATCACTGCCAGGATGGTCTGTGCTGGGTACCCTGAAGGGGGCGTTGACTCCTGTCAGGTGGGACCAACACTCTGTTCACCCTACCAGCACCTTTCACAATCTCAAACTCACCCCTCCACCTGTCATAATCTCAAACTTATCCTCCCACCTGTCACAATCTCAAAATTATCCTCTCATCTGTCACAATTTCAAACTCACCCCTCCACCTGTCACAATCTCAAATTCACCCCTCCACCTGTCACAATCTCAAACTCACCCCTCCACCTGTCACAATCTCAAATTCACTCCTCCACCTGTCACAATCTTAAAATCACTTCTCCACCTGTCACAATCTCAAATTCACCCCTCCACCTGTCACAATCTCAAACTCACCCCTCCACCTGTCACAATCTCAAATTCACTCCTCCACCAGTCACATTCTCAAACTTACCCCTCCACCTGTCATAATCTCAAATTCACCCCTCCACCTGTCACATTCTCAAACTCACCCCTCTACCTTTCATTATCTCACCCTCCTTTGACACTCTAAAACTCTCCATGTCTTATTTGTTGAGAATGTTGTACATGTTTTTACAGCATATTATGCATGAATGTGTATTTTAATGCCTGTGTATTTGTATGTATGAATACTTGGACACCTACTTGAATACTTGGCTGTTACTGCTGTTGTGTTGCATTTCAGGGAGACTCAGGAGGTCCCCTCATGTGCTACCAAGATGGACACTGGATGCTGGCAGGGGTGACTTCGTTTGGAGTGGGATGTGGCCGCCCCCAGAGGCCTGGGGTGTATGCTCTAGTTTCTGAGTTCACCGATTGGGTTGCAGAGGTCCGACGCTTTTCCTGAAACTGAAACAGACGCACTTCCTGACAGGTGAATTGGCAAAGACAATTGGCAATCAAATGAAATATTTGTAACATAAACATAAATAGTGATATTATGAAAAATGACATTTAATATGGATACTAGAGACTGAATTACGCCACAAAATTATTGTGGCCAATCATAATCAACAACTGTTGGCTGAAGTTAATTCATACATTAGCTCAATCATTCACTCCACCTTTAAAGACCGCATCTAATATTATAAAACTAATTCACAAAAAACTGATGAACTCTGGCAATCATGTAGGCTTCACAAGCAGTGAGGTGAAAATCCATGGTAAACACAGACTTGTAAAAGAAGAGGTCAGAAGATCAATATCAAATAACGGAATTTTTTCAGCAAAAACTATATCTATAGCAGAATTAGATTAACTGATATAGTTTAGAATATATAGTTTATATTTTAGAATTAAAATTATATTTCTCTTGCATTTATATGTAATATTTGTCACAGTTTTTTTCTTGTCTCTTCATGTGCATCACAGGGTCCTTCTTACATATTGGTTCAGGTAGTTCATTATTAATAAGTTATCTTGAATTTAGTCTTTTTTTATATGGATATAGCATGTCTAGACTAGTTAAATGTATGTACATCCTTTTTTTGTCTTAATGATCCAGTTTTGCTTGTAATAAAAGCACAATCTCATTAATTTCTATATCACATATGACTGTTTTTGAAGACTTTTGTTATTCAATCCTTAGTACATACATGATATTACAATCACTTAGCAGATGCTCTTATACAGAACAATTTAAAAAGTGGAGAACATCAGTGATAGGGCCATATTTACCAAGCATGCCACAAATGACCGTCAGTGCCGCAGAATTATGAGTCGCATGCTTTAAATTTAGCGGGGTATTTAAGACTGGTTATGAAAATTTGAGCACAGCCGCAGCGAGTTCATTTAAATACACTGCCGGTATTTAAGCCTTGCTTATGGCTGGAAAGCAACACTGTTGTAGGGTCTACCGCTCCATTGCTGCTGAAGTCGGGTTTTGGACAGGTGTCAGGATCCATGGATGCCATGGACAGGCACTGTCACATTAAAAGTTTGACATGTCTCATCAGTAAAAACCTCAGAACACATTTTTCATATTTCAAAATCTGTTTAATTCCGTACCTAATACCCAACCATCTCCAGGGTCACCGTCACTCAACTTCTCGAACAGGCAACTGTTCCTAACTCCACCATATCATGAATGTGATTGAAACGGCTAATGACTACTGATATAGCAAAGCTAAATATTTTCTGAATAAATGAGCAAAATCTGAAAACTTAAATGGAACTCTCTCATACTCTAACACGCTGGCAATGTCTCCTCTTATGAACGGCCTTTCTGATCTTGTGCATGTTTCAGGAAGTTTCTGCTTTTCGCAGATGTAATAAAAACAACAACAAAAAAAACAGATGAAACTACCTAAGCTGCGAGGGCCACCAGCCATGATAAATCACCTGTGGTAGGTCACTGTGCTTAACTTTCCATTCTCCCCTCTCATATTTTTACGATCTACCTTCAGAACTCCCTAAAATACATATGCATTAACACAAATATGCAACTTTTAGGGATGCAGACATAGTGAAGAGGTTTATATGTATTCTGACTAAACTTCAAGAGTAATCTAAACAAATTAGACCATGGTATGATTGATGGTTCCAGCAATTCAGAAAGTCCACACAGGCTCAAATGGTACGTGGCATGAGACTAGGCACATGATCACAAAACGTGATGACTAAAGGTTGGAAAAACATGACCTGGCCTTACGAATCTCGATTTCTGCTGTGACACGTAGATGCTATGGTCAGAATGTGGTGGAAACAGCAGG
The DNA here is from genome assembly GCF_013347855.1 of Anguilla anguilla. Lineage (NCBI taxonomy): Eukaryota > Metazoa > Chordata > Actinopteri > Anguilliformes > Anguillidae > Anguilla > Anguilla anguilla. The sequence goes on from NC_049209.1 coordinate 17,590,766, forward strand.
AATCTATGGATCTATCCTGTCTTGGGTCAATAGTACAGGTTGCTGCTGGTGGTGTAATGGTGTTCGGAATATTTATTTACACACATTAAGCCTCTTAATACCAACTCTGAGCATCATTTGAATACCACAGCATACTTAAGCATATGCGTCCTTTTATGGCCACAGTCTACCCTTGTTTACATGGATACTTCCAGCAGGATAATGCATCATGTCAGACACCATCTCAAGCTGATTCCACAACATGACAGTGACTTCAGTTTACTTCAATGGCCTGCACAGTGCCCAATCCAATATAGAGCACCTTTGGGATAAGGGGGAACAGGAGGTTCTGCTGGAAATCTGCTGGAACTGCCTGATGCTATCTAGTCAGCATGGAGGAAAATCCCTGATGAATATTTTGATTAATTTATAGGCTATGTGTCATATTAAGGCCAGCTCATTATACCTACAATGAAATTGGTATCAGATCAAAAAGGTTACTGCTAATACTTGATGTAATGCTGAAGAAAAGCCCTCAGTATCACCCATCTACTTATTTAAGCTTATGATTGATTAAATAGTTTAGAGGACCATTTATAGACCATCTTAGAACTATGCTAACAATCATAAATAGTTGTATTTATTTTTGATCCAGTCAGCCATAAATTCAACTGTACACTCAGTGACAGGATTCTCATTAGTCCATAACTTGCCCATTCAAAGTTGCAGTATGGATGTCTGCTTTATTTTACTACTTCTCTGTTGTGCTGTAGCCTACTCTTCATTCAATGTCACCATTTAGGCTACTCTTAAAATTGCACTGATGATTTTCAACCCTTGACATCAACACTTTACAACCTTAATATCAACATACCCTCCCTTGAAATGATCATGATTGGTTATCTGGTAGAAACATTAGTCAAGATTGTTTTCTTTTATATCATTGTCATTGTCACATATTCATATGAAAAAGAATACTCCTGAACTTCATATGAATATGCTTGTCATGTGATTCATAAAATGAGCTAGCTGATGTATGAAAATGTAATTTATTTGCATAGTTTTAAATTACATGGACACATCCAAATGAGCGATTTGGGGGTTGGCTCAAATGATACTGGCTCTCATTATGTTTTTCGCAGCCAAAAGGATTATCAGAGCTTCAGCAGCGAACTTAAATTTAAATACAATTTAAATACTATGTTTTTGTGCAGTGCATTATACCTCATATAGCACCAATTTCAGAATGAACAATCAGAAAGTCAGCAGAGCTAGGTTATGAATGCCGGTGGTGGAGCCGTATCAGGAAGCGGATCTACCCTCACTTGCATATGGCCCTTCAAGTCTCCAGCTGAAAACCATTGGATTTGTAGAGCAGCAAAATGACAGCATTTCATGGAAATATAGATCTGAGTTACTTGAGCAGAGAAGAAGCTGACTCGATACAAGGAGTTATAGAGCGGCACAAGCAATTATTAAAAAGAGATGAAGAAAGAATACAGTAAGTAAAATGATTCTTGTTTTTTTAATGCAAGGACCTCGAAGGTAAACAACTCTTTTCCCAAGATCCTTCCATTATTGACACTTAACTAGAGAGCGCTGAACAGCGTAGGTATGCTTTCCAGTACACCTTGCACCAAAACATGGGTGAAAACTGTTATCATTGGGTAGTGACTTGAGGAGCATAGACAACATAAGGAGAGCCCAAATTCCCAGTGCGTCCACTCTGATTTTGTCTTCTTGCTCAGTTCATTTTGTCACACTGAATACATACACAATATATAAATGAATGCTCATATGTTTATTTTGCAACTCGGTAGGTTGTCTTTCACTGTTTGCATAGGGACTACAGTCAGCAAGCTAACTAGGCAAGTCTAAATTTAAGTTGTGTTGCAAGGCTTTATGGGTGGCCATGTTGACCATACATTACAGATTTTTTCATCAGCCCCTCTCCAAATCTAATGGGAAAGTACAAATGTATGGTGATGTGGTTTCACTTTGGTTCAAGGTTGGAAGGCTTCATTCATGATCAAAGAGATTGCTATTACGGCAATCTTCCCGACCGAGCAGTTGTCTTGGTGCTACACGCAATCGCAATCCTCAAGTGGGCATTAGTGAAAGGAAGTCTTAAAATCAGATTTACTGGTCTAGACTCAGTGAAATATTTTTTTCTGAATCAATTTTTTTTCTAAATCCTACCACGTGGATTGTCTCAAAAATCCACAAATAAAGGCAAGTAACAGATGATGCACAAAGGTGAACCAGTTACATTTATTTGTGGATCAGCTGCCTTTATTTGTGGATCCGCTGCATTTAATTGTGGATCAGTTACATGTATTTGTTTATTTTTGAGACAATAATACCCCCATATAAATATGGCAAAATATGACGAAATATGATGAAACTCATACTCTTAAGCATCTCTTAAAGTCTGTGCCCACTTGAATCATGAAATTGGTAAATTGCGAACTGTCATGTGGATTGAATAACCTACATCAGATGTTATTTTGAAGTAATTTTTTCTATAAACTTCAGTATCAGTTCAAAGAAAAAGCTTCAGAGAGGTTTTTCCAACTGCATTAAATAGTGCATAGTGTGTGTGTGTGTGAGACGTGTATATATATATATATATATATATATATATATATATATAGCAAGGTAAGGATGAATTGAAATATGTTTAATTTTCAGAGCCCTGCAGTTTAAACCAATAACACTGTTGGCAGACTGTCGGATCACCCTTTATCAAAATGTACCCACCACACAACCAGATGAAAAATAAGAAATGTATTAAGTTACAACAAATATTTATGTCTAATCTAAAGACAAGGTTCAACTGCCTTGAAACAATGAACAATGGTTACAGACATGGGTAGTCACACATGAAAGGAATGAAAGAAGATACCAAAGCACAGTTTATTTGTCCCAGAGTAATCCAAAATTCACAAACCAAGAGACAGCAGAATATTCCAAATGAACCAGAGATGAAATGTAGAATACCATTACATTACATTACAGGCATTTAGCAGACACTGTTATCCAGAGCGACTTAAACAACTTTTACATAGCATTTACATTGCATCCATTTATACAGCTGCATATATACTGAAGCAAAGCAGGTTAAGTACCTTGCTCAAGGGTACAACGGTAGTGTCTTTCCTGGGAATTGAACCTAGCCTAGATGAATACCAAACGTAGATGCAGGACTCAGATGCCTACTTCCAACAAGTTACAAACTTCTTCTTGCCCAAATTAACTTAACTAAAAGAAAGCCACATGTTTTATGTTGACACACACTGATACACCTCCTCTGACACACTCATGCACACAAACACGCAGACCCACACTCACGCACAGACGCACACATTCACATCTCCAATGGCTATCCCCTAGTTCCTGCTCTGTCTTATCTCCAGGTTATGCTGGCTGAGCGTTTTGAAGCTTCCTATGGCTGAGAACGACCAAATGGTGAATTACATGCCTGAATATATATATATATATATACTGGTCACTGCTCTAAAGTATGAGAACATTAGAGCATAAGTTCATTTTTTTTCCCAATACACTAAAGGCATTTCAGATCAAAAATGCATACGAGACAAATGTACAGGCAATTAACTTTTATGTCATGATATTTACAGGCCTATATATTTCACTCAGTTTTTGGATGACTGACAGGTGTTAACTATTGCCCAGGGGTTTCTTTTTGCATGGATTGTTCACATACCAAGAGCTGTGAGTGTCTAGCCTTAGTTTTCAACTGGGGCGATTGTATTTGGTATACATCACCACAAAGACAAGAAGATTAACTATGGTTGAAAACCAAATAATCTGTAATCTGAGAGGAAAGAAGAATTCCCCAACGGCGTGTATGAAGTACAGCAGTTTGGAAAGTCTTGAAAAAGAAAGAAACCACCGGTGGACTCAGAAATAAACACCATACAGGTTGGCCAAGGAATCAAACTGCAACTGATGTCAGACAAATCCTAAGAGCTGTAAAGAAAATTCCTAGAACTACAGTCAATGACAACTGTCTCCAAAGAGCAGGGGTGAAGTCACCCTATGCAGAAGACTTTGAGAGCACAATTATAGCGGTTACACTGCAAGATGCAAACCTCTCATCAGGAGCAAGAAAAGCTAGATTAGAATTTGCCAAAAAATACCAAGATGAGCCATAAGAGTTCTGGAACAAAGTTTTATGGACAGATGAGACCAAAATAAACCTTTACCAAAACAGCAGAAAGCCGAAAACATGGATATTCTGGTACAGACTCACTTATCTTTATTAATGAAGTAACAGAGGATAGCAGCTGTAGGATAAATTTTGAAATGTACTGACAGGGTTTGTCTGGTGATGCACAAAGATATCCCTCAAACCTCATCGGCTGGTGCTTCATCCTGAAATAAAACAATGACCCCAAACACACTGCCTACATAACAAAAGCATTCGACAATATATATTCGAAAAAATATAATCAAGCATGCATTTCATTAGATGAAGAGGAGACTGAAGATGGAAACCCCCCAAAAACAAAGATCAGCTGAAAGTGGCTGCAGTAAAAGCCTGGAAGGGAATTTCCAAAGAACATGTCAAATGATTGGTGAGGCTAATGGGTCATACACTTATTGATTCAGTTATTGCATTTTTGGGCTATGCATCCAAATATAGACTATATTGCTGTAATTTACTTTTAAGTTAATCCGTTAACTTACTTTTGTAAACCTGAAAATGATTCAACACATAAACAGCTGTTTCTGTAAAATGGTAAAACATACACTATATGCATGTAAATACCATGAAATAAAAGCAGATTGCCTGTATCCTTTCTTATTCATAACAAATTTCAATCTATGGTTCCAATACTTTTGGAGGACAATGTGTATGTATGCATGTATGACATTTGTAATCAATTCACATGTGGTTTGGTTAAAGTGCAGATTCTCAGCTTTTATTAAAGGGTGTTTTTATACATTTTGGTTTCACCATGTAGAAACAACAGCACTTTTTATGCACAGTCACCAGCCATTTCAGGGCAGCATATTAGCTTCACGTGTGTTTCTGATTAGTTAGGTATGTTCAATTGCTTCTTTAGTGAAAGTATGAGAGAGATTTCAGTATCTATTCTTGATTCTAGGCTGTTGATTGCCTTTGGCGTCTGTTATTGGCATTTGTCAACATAAGGACCAGAGTTGTGCTAATGAAAGTCAAGGAAGCAATTATGGGGCTGAGAAATAAGAAAGAAAGAAAAAAAAGTCAGAGGCCAAAACATTAGGCTTCATAAAATCAACTCTTTGGAACATCATTAATAAGAGAGCACTGGTAAGCTCAGTTACTGCAAAGGGCCTGGTAGGCTAAGGAAGAACTCTACAGTTGATGACCGAATAATTCTCACCATAATGATTAAAAACTCCCAAATAGCTGTCCAACAGTTCAGAAACACTGTTTAGGAGGTAGGTGTGGATGTGTCAGTGACTGCTGTCCACAAAAGACTCGACAAACAGAACTACAGAGGCCACACAAATTTAAAATAGCCAAACCAAGAAAAAATATACCTTTGTTCCAAACATTATGGAGTCACATTCTTTCCATCACTTCAACTTTCCAGCAGTTGAAAGGGGGTTTTCCTCACAACTGAAAGTATTCTTCAGTCTACCAGGTCATTTGCTATTGCTGAGTTCACAAATGCATTCTTGCTTCTTTACAATATATCACTTGATTCTGACAAACCCAATGTACTGGCTATGTCTCTAATCAACCTATTCTGATTTTTCAGCCTCATGATGGCCTGCTTTACTGGCATTGACATTCATGATGGACAACAGAAACAGACTCCAAATGCAAATTCCACACCTAGAATCAACTGTATGCATTTTGTTAGCTTTCTTGTACATGAACTAGTAATGCATCCACACACAGCTGGCCAAGAAGCAGCCAATTGTCCCATTAATTCATCACCTGATATAGATGTAATACCCTCAAATTAAAACTGATAGCCTGCACTTTAACCTCCTGTTCATTGTTTTTATGGTTTAAGGTGAAATATAAAATGATATAATGTAATGCAGACTGACATTGATGTATGGGGACATATTATCATGTTGAATATAAAGCAGCAAACTATTAGAAGAGGTTGACAAATAAGGAACCTGAAAAGAAAATCTGCAAGAATCTAATTTCTTGACTTATCTCTTGATAAGTCAAAATCATGTATAAAAATGTACAAAATTTAATATGTAAACTTTATTACTCTGCCATTTTCTCCATAAATGCCATATTTTCAAGTGGAAACAGGAAATGTATCTTTCCACCTGTGTGAATGTGCTCGATGATCCAGTTGGATAGAAGCTGTCCTTCCACATTTGTGCTTTAATCCTGTCCTCACTCATGCTTTCCTGGTCTGTTTGTCTCAGAAAGTTTCAAGACGTGAAGGGGAGGCAACAGTTGCAGATGACAGGACAATGGTTCCAGGAGATCCAGGAACCCCAGCATGGAAGTGGCTGCAGGTGCAATGTCAGAACCTACTCACAGCCATCGTCCATCAGTAAAGTCACAACAAGTGCAAGTGAGTTGACATCAGAGACATACACATGCATCTCAAAAAGACCCCTGAAATATACATGAAAAGACAACAGATATGCACAAAAACTCCTTCACAGTCCAGAGACACTGACATGAACTTTCTTACATACTAACACACATTCCTGAACTACTCTACAGGAGGGACTCCCAGCCCTGGTCCTGAAGAACCCCACTGTATGTGGGTTTTTGTTCTAACCTTAATTGCAGTTCATGAAGCAGAAAGAGCTGGTTATACTTCTATATAATGTTTTAATTATACACTTTCAATGTCTAATGAGGGATGATTTACCCTCCAAATGCTATATTTTAAGAAACAGATATTTATGTTACATAGAATTAATATTTTATTTGCCTCTGTGAATGTGGCTGGAAAGTTGTTTTTCTTGCCTTTACAAAAAAGGAATATACTGAAAATACACATTGGAATTAAATATTCATTATTGCTGCTTTCAGATATGAGCACATAAAAATGTTTAACTTAAACCTGACATAGTAAAACATCCTCTGTATTAGATAGGACATATCTGTGTGAATTTGCAGTCATTATGTAGTCTTTTTTCATAAGCTCAGGTATTGGTACAAGTACAGTAAAATATTGCACCTGACCTGCATAATGGAATCACAGTATTGGGTGTGTGAATTATCCATATACTGCAGAACTGATTTTTTATTTGTTTTACACACTTGCTGTACCTCCCAAAGAAGGTATTGGAAGGGATAATGTCAATGAGATCATCCAAGACATTAGTAAAGTGAAATGTGAAATATATTTTTTCTACTAATGTAAGACCACTTAATTGAATATGTTGCTTTTTGTTTTTCTGAGAGAGTGGTGTCTTTGAGAGAAAAAAATAATTGTGTGCAATGTACTACACTAAGCAGATTCTGATTAATTTGTTCCATTGGTCTGGTCTGTCTTTTCATAGAGAACACATCCAGAGAAGTCAGGGGCCTCAAAGTTGAGAAGGACAATGCAGACACGCAAGCAGTCCCTAGGAGCACATCTCTTCGAACCCGGGTCACTGCCTTGTTCACCTTCAAAAAGCAGAACACAGTTCAACTTGGTGCAAAAGAGTGCACTGACAATAATCAACGGTGAGCCTGGTAAACATATGAACGCAGGCTTTCCAGTTGTTGAAACACTGTAAAATGATGAGTCTCCTAAAAGGTATAAATACATTACAGCCAACCAGCAAATGTTTGTTCAGTTGTGCGCATGATAATTGCAGTACTATGGTGTTATTACTGTAGTAATATGCTGTATGTGTATGGTGCTTTAGTTTTCATTACACTGTATTTAGATATTGAAAAATGTCAGATTTCACAGGTGTAGATCAGTTGTGCAGGTGCCAAACTTTCTTGTGTGCTACAATATGTTCCAACAAATTAATCTTTTCCTTATGACATTATCTAAAATGTCAGATCTAATAAATGTTTGGGCTAATTAACTGTCTGAATCGGCATCGGGATGCAAAACCGAAACTGATCAGTTCTCATTGTGCACTCGTTTTAATGTGTAATCATTGTTTTCTTGGCTTTCGGCAAAGGACAACCAGTTTTTCATAAGATATTAAACCAAATAACGGCTTCTGCTTTGACTTATTAAGCATTAATCAGTAATGTGTGTAAAGGAATTTTACAGCATACGTTTGCAATGTCCAGCGGTTTTCTGGGCTTCATCCTAGAACATTGGTGAAATTGTTCCAGACGTTTGAAAACACTTTCCAGTTTAAATTTTGTTTTGGGTATTACTATATTATTGTATTTGTTTTCTTGAAATGTTGTAGTACCTGTGAGACATTCAAACATACCTGATGCTTCTTTTCTCTTCTCTCAGCAGCAGCAGCAGCAGCAGCACCCACCCAGAGAATCTCACCAAGGTATGGTATAGAGCAGGGCTAGGCAACTCCGGTGTGTGCAGGTTTTTGTTTCCACCAGTTACCCGGGCTAACTGAGCTATTTGGCTGTAAACACAAGCACTGCTTCACTCGCAGATTAGATCACAGTAAAACATTTCATATAGGGGCACAAGAACAGTGTTTGTTTTGCCATTCATGTGGTTATCACGAAACGTAGCTAAAATGTCACATGGTATAAATGTTAGTACTAATGAAGTAATTAAGGCCAGAAGCTAGCATGAAAATCAGAAACAGCTACAGCCCTTGTCACCCACCTCTGGTATAGAGAAACAGAAGGCGGAGCTGAATAAGCTAAAATATAATAGTGCAGGAGGAGGATTCGAGCTCACTGTCAATCTTATTTGAATTTCTGATTATTTGTGCATATTAAGTCATGACGTTATTGAAACAAAAAAAAACCCTAATTATTCTGCAAAAGGCACTGGGAGAAGGAGTTTTTCAGTGAGTGACCAGTATGTTTTCACCATCAAAAACATAATTACAGACACTGTCAACTGTTTGTTTCAAAGATTTCTCATCACCCAAAAGTGACAGGTGTCTTGTAAAATTCTTAGCTTGAACAGAGTAAAACATCAGACAGTGGTAAAGTGCTCCTGACTCATTGGTAAAGATGTTTCATTATATCCCCTTATATTGTAGTCATAGAAACAGCTGTATAACTGTCGGATATTTTAAAAGAAGATATTTTTCATTTTCAAGACTGTGCTATTTTCTGTGGGATTTTGTATGAAGCTTGAGCATAGTACTTCCAAAGATTTTTTTTCTTCTTTGTTTTTGCAGAAAGCAGTTTGACTGGACTGGCTACTCTGTAACTCCCTCTAACACATTCTGCTTTATGTAAACACAGAACATTTACGAGATTTTGCATGCATATTTAGATGGGTTGGTACAGACAGTTACAGCACTTCTGTTCCCTGAATGTATTAAAGGATAATGGGCTATTTTTGGGCCTCACTCATCTTGCAGAGATGTGTTGTTTGACAACTTATTCTGCTTCAGTAGTAAAATCTTTTGCCACTAGGTGAATGCAAAATCCATGCCAGGCGAATCAAGAACAGGATCTGTTACTTCTCCTGATACACAGGAAGCTAGTTCTGCCAATACCCTGGTAGAGGAGGAGAAACTTACAGGTAAGCTTGAAAATATAGGCAATATGTATTATATTACTGATGAATTTACCACAATGCCTTAGTACATAGTACAAAATGTCCTAGAACTTCCCTCTCATCTCAACTATTTTACGAGGGCTGCTGGATTGCCACATCCAGCTAAAATCGCTCATTTTCATTGCTGGAATGAGCCCCAACAATCAGAATCAAGCCATATTTATTCCAATGTCTGCAAGGCACAATGTTCTAGGCCACAGCATAGAGCAGGGGTGGGCAATTCCAGTCCTGTGAGGCCAGTGTATATGTAGGTTTTTGTTTCCACCAGTTACCCTGGCTATATGAGCTAACTGGCTATAAACACCAACACTGGTTCACTCATAGTTTAAATCAGAGTAAAACATTTTTTTGGGTTCTCCAACCTCCCTGAAGCTCATCTGCATGATTGGGTGCCTGCAGTTCTCTGGCACAATGACGAAATAGAATTTTTTTGTAAGAGTTGGACTGGACATGCTGAATTTGAGTGCAACTATGTTTGGGAATTACAAATTGAAAGAAAAATAAAATATTGTGGTAAAAATAAATATTAAATAAATTCAGGGGCGCATAGAGACATGTTAGTATTTTACATGGTGTTGCTATTACTGTAGTCGTTTCCTGTTTTACAGGAGAACCTAATGATTTTCCTAAAATGAAAACAGATTCACTGCTTATAGTTCATTATGCAGCAAACGCATCTTACACAACAGAACAAACTACAGTAGTGATAGTGAATTTCTTCTTCCTGACTTTTAGATGTTTCAGCCAGCCAACCGACCAGCCATAGTCCGGAAAACTTTGGAAAACCTGGGATTACAAACATCCTACTGGAACTGGAGTTTGGTGATCATCCTGCATTGCAGGAAAACCAGAGTACATCACTTTCTGCCACTACAGCCACCAACTCACTAAGAGAGTCTACAATCACTGACTCACTGACAGAATCTGTAGTCACACTTAGTGACCCCCCAAGAGAGTCAACAGTCACTGACTTGCCAGCAGAATCTGTAGGCAGGCTTAGTGACCCCTGTAGAAAAATGAAAATCACAAACTCACTGACAGAATCTGTAGTTACACATAGTGACTCATTGAGAAAATCTACAGTAACTGACTCACTGAGGGAATCTGTAGTCACACGTCATGGCTCACTGAGAGAGTCAAAATTTATTGACTCACAAACAGAATCTTTAGGTACACTTAATGAACCATGTAGAGAAATTACAGTCACTGAACCACAGGAGGAATCTGTAGTCACATTTAGTGACTCAATGAAAGAGTCTATATGTGCTGACTCGCAGACAAAGCATCAAGACACACTTATTGACCCCAGTAGAGAGCTTACAGTCCCAGATCCAGTGACAGAATCTGTAGTCACAGTTCGGAACTCACTGAGAGAGACTAAAGTCAGTGATTCACTCACAGAATGTATAGGTGGTAAACTTAGTGACCCGTATACAGAAATGAGTGTCACTGACACAGTTACAGAAACTATAGCCACACTTAATGCCTCACCAAGAGAGTCTAAAGTTACTGAATCACTGACAGAATCCATAGACACACTTACTGACCCATGTAGAGAAATTCAAGTCGACAACTCACTGACAAAATCTATAGTTAAACTTAGAGAACCTCTGAGAGAGTCTACAAACACTGACTTACAGGCAGAATCTGTGCTCACACTGAGTGACTCACTGGGAGAAACTATAGTCACTGATTCACAGATAGGATCTGTAGATGGTAATCTTAGTAACACTTGTACAGAAATTACTGTCAATGACTTACTGCCAATGACTTTTAGTGACTCAATGATAGAGTCTAAACTTACTGACTCAGTGACAGAACATGTAGTCACACTTGATGACTCACTGAGAGAGTCTGCAATAACTGCATCACGAAGAGAATATTTAGGTACAGGTAATGAACCGTGTAGCGAAATTCCAGGCATTGACTCACTGGTAAAATCTCTAGACACATTTGGTGACCCATTTAGAGAGATTACAGTGACAGATTCACTGAAAGAATCTGTAGTCACATTTAGTGACACAATGAGAGAGTCTAAACATGCTGACTTATTGACAGAACATCTAGACACACTTACTGACCCTTGTGGAGAAGTTACAGTCACAGACTCTCTGACAGAAACTGTTAGGGACCCTCAGAGAGCATCTACAATCACTGACTCACTGACAGAATCTGTAGTCACAGTTAGTAACTCACTGAGAGAACGTACAGTTACTGACTCAGTTATAGAAACTGCAGTCACACTTAGTGACTCACTGAGAGTGTCTACAACCACTGGCTCGCTGACAGAATCTGTAGCCACCATTAATGACTCACCAAGAGAGTCTAAAGTTACTGAATCATGGACAAAATCTGTCGACACCTTTAGTGACCACTGTACAGAAATGAAGGTCACTGACTCACTGGCAGAACCTGTAGTCACACTTAATGACTCACTGAGAAAATCTACTATCATCGACTCACTGACAGAATCTGTAGATACACTTAATGACCTATGCCAAGAGACTACAGTCATAGAATCACAGAAAGAATCTGTGTTTACACTTAGTGATTCACTAGGAAAATCTACACTCAGTGATTCACTGACAGAATCTGTCGATACAATTACTGACCCTTGTAGAGAACATAGGGTCACTGACTCGCTGGCAAAATCTGTAGTCACATTAAGTGACTCGCTGAGAGAGTCTATGATAACTGACTCACAGACAGAATCTGTAGTCACGCTTAGTGACTCCTGTACAGAAATCACAGTCAAAGAATCAGTGAAAGAATCTGTTGTCACACTTAGTGACTCATTGACAGAATCTAAACCTGCTGATTCACTGACAGAACATCTAGACACATTTAGTGACCCCTGTGGAGAAGCTCCTGTCACAGACTTACCGACAGAATTTGTAGTTACACATAGTGACCCCTCTAGAGAAGTCGCAGTCACTGACTTGCAGCTAGAATCTGTAGTCACACAAACAAATTCACTTAGAGAGTCTACAATAACTGACTCACTAACAGAATCTGTCATCACAGTTAATAACTCAATGAGTGAGTCTAGAGTTATTGACTCACTGACAAAATCTGCAGACATATTTAATGACTCACTGAGAGAGTCTACAATCACTGAGTCACAGACAGAATCTGTAGTCATGCTTCAAGACTCACAAAGAGAATGTGAAGTTACTGACTCCCTCAGTGAATCATTAGGTACACTTAAAGAACCCTATATAGGCCTTACAATCTCTGACTCACTGGCAGAATCTGTAGACACATTTAATGACTCATCGAGAGAGTCAAAAATTACAGAATTACCGACAGAATCTGTTCTCACAGTTAATGACTCACCAAGAGAGTCTAAAGCTACTGACTCACTGACAAAATCTGTGGATGCATTTAGCGACCACTGTACAGAAATTAAAGTCACTGACCCGCTGATAAAATCTATAGTAACACTTAACGACCCTTTGAGGGAGTGTACAAACACAGACTCACTGACAGAATCTGTAGGTACACTTAGTGACCTTTTTAGAGAGACTACAGTCATGGAATCACAGAAAGAATCTGTGCTAACACATAGTGACTCATTGGGAAAATCTACACTCAGTGATTCACTGACAGAATCTGTCAGTACAATTAGTGACCCTTGTAGAGAACTTTGGGTCACTGACTCGCTGGCAGAATCTGTAGTCACATTAAGTGACTCGCTGAGAGAGTCTATGATAACTGACTCACAGACAGAATCTGTAGTTACACTTAGTGACTCCTGTACAGAAATCACAGTCAAAGAATCAGTGAAAGAATCTGTTGTCACACTTAGTGACTCATTGACAGAGTCTAATCCTGCTGATTCACTGACAGAACATCTAGACACATTTAGTGACCCCTGTAGAGAAGCTGCAGTCACAGACTCAATGATAGAATTTGTAGTTACACTTAGTGACCCCTGTAGAGAAGACTTAGAACCAGAATCTGTTGTCACACTTAATGACTCAACACGAGTGTCTAAAGTTTGTGCCTCACAGACAGAATCTTTAGACACACTTAGTGACCCATGTAAAGAAATTCAAGTCGTCGACTCACTGACAAAATCTGTAGTTACACTTGAAGAACCTTTGAGAGAGTCTACGAACACTGACTTACTGACAGAATCTGTGCTCACACTGAATGAGCTGGGAGAAACTATAGTCACTGATTCACAGATAGGATCTGTAGATGGTACTCTTAGTAATCCTTGTACAGAAATTACTGTCACTGACTTACTGGCAATCACATTTAGTGACTCAATGATAGAGTCTAAACTTACTGACTCAGTGACAGAACATGCAGTCACACTTGATGACTCACTGAGAGAGTCTACAATAACTGCCTCAAGAAGAGAATCTTTAGGTACAGATAATGAACCATGTAGCGAAGTTGCAGTCACTAACTCACTGGTAGAATCTCTAGACACATTCAGTGACCCATTTAGAGAGATCACAGTCACTGAATCAGTGAAGGAATCTGTAGTCATGTTTAATGACTCAGTGAAAGAGTCTAAACATGCTGGCTTACTGACGGACAATCTAGACACACTTACTGACCCTTGTAGAGAAGCTACACACACAGACTCATTGACAGAAACTGTAGTTACACGTAGGGACCCTCTGAGAGAGTCACAATCACAATCCTCTACAATCACTGATGTACTGACAGAATGTGCAGACATACTTAATGACTCACTGAGAGAGTCTAAAATCTCTGAGTCATTGACAGAATCTGCAGACATACTTAATGACTCACTGAGAAAGTCTACAATCACTGACTCACTGAAAGAATCTGCAGACATACTTAATGACTCAATAAGAGAATGTAAAATTACTAACTCTCTCAGTGAATCTGTAGGTACACTTAATGAACCCTATATAAGCCTTACAATCTCTGAGTCACAGACAGAATCTGCAGAGACACATTGTAACTCACTGAGAGAGTCTACAATAGCTGACTCACTGATGGAATCTGTAGTCACACTTAATGAATCTTTGAGAGAGTCTAAAGTTACTCACTCACCAAGAGAATCTGTTCTCACACTTAGTGACTCACTAAGGGAGGCTAAATGCCCTGATGCACTGACAGACTCTACATTCAGTGTTTCATCGAAAGAGACAGCAGTCACTGACCCACTGAAAAAGTTTATTCTCTTCAATGAAGTTACAGGACCTGTCAAAACAAGTACTCCACTGAAAGGATCTGCACACACAGACTTTCAACCTACTTTCAAAGAATTGCCAGTCACTGACCAACTGACTGAGTCTAGCTTCAGGGACTCTTTGAAAAAATTCACCAACTTGCAGAGAAACCTTACAATCACTGACTCACGGACAGAATCAGTACTTAATGATGGACCGTCTAATGTCAATGACTCACTCAGGCAGTATACTGTCACTGGCCCAGTGGCAGCATTTACAAATGCTGATCCTGGGAATAAAGTTCAAGTTAAAATTATTGACACACTAAGAGAGAATACTAAAACAGACAAAGATCCACCCACAGAGTTTTCAGCCACTAGACAACTGACAGACACCACAATCACTGACTTCCAGAGAGAGCCTCGAGACACCAACTCAGTGAGAGAATCAGCCACACTTAGAGAGTTCGCATTCACTAACGTACTGAAAACTAATGTCCTTGTTGACCCTCGGTGTCAGTCAACACTTCTGGATGCTGACTCACTTGGAGAATCTGCTGCCACTGACCCAGTGAAGGAAACTATACTCACTAACCCTCTTTCAATTCGAGAGTATACATTTAGTGAAAAAATGGGAGAGTCTATAATTAATTACTCTCTGACAGAATATACAAACAATCATAGAGTTACGAGGACAGAATCTCTAATAAGTGACAAATCTAGGGACAGCTCCCCCAGTATGACCCCCAGTGGCACACTATTGTTAATGAGGAGGCTAAGATTTAAGAAGAGGAGTGTAGATACTGATAGCTGTCAGCCATTCCTGATTTACTGTTCCCCACTCTTCCCAAGCAGTAGTCCTCCAGTGATAGTTGCACCACAACAACTTAAAATCTATCAGTGCAGCACGACTGCCCCCTTCCCCAGTGAGGAATGGCCTATCTCACCACCACAGATGTTTCTAACCAGGGGTAATTTCTGAGTTCCTGTTGTTTTCCACACAGAGACATCATCATACATCACACTAAATGGAAGGCTTATGCCTGAGCTGACAGTGTTAGTCTGACTGTAACACTCAGACCTGCAAAACAATCCACAGCCCAAGAAGGCACATGCACCTTTAACATTCACAGACTCAACTCTTAAAACAGTGAAGATAGCAATATCAACATGAACATCACCAGCAATGCCCACACTCATATCTCTGCCAGCCCCAGAACCTAGCAGCTCAGCTAATTAATGTCAACTGTTCATAAGGTTCTGTAGGTGATTGATTTGTTTTGATATGATGTCATCAGGTTTTGTTTATTGCCCAGTTATGTACCAAGTTTTATATTAGTCTAATTTCTTTAGGGTTGTCAGACATGTAATTCACCATTTGGCCATCCTCAGCCATAGGAAGCTTCGAAGCGCTCGGTCAGCATAGCTTGGAGATAAGACAGGACAGGTACTGGGGGGTTAGCCATGTGAGGTGTGAATGTGTTTGTCTGCGTGTGTGTGTGTTTGTGCTCATCATGATCAAGTGGGAGTGATTGACAGAATGTGCCCTATTTCCAGGGGTAAAGAGCCACCTTCCCTCTGCTTAGAGAGCATCCATTCGCTGTTTCTCTTGGAGGTAAACCTGACTGGTAGTACTTCCAATCACCGCCTTAGGATTACCCAGTGGAACTACGTTCATAAAATTGTCTTGTTTCCAGCTGAATGCAGTGTTGTGTCGATGTTTCACTCTAAATGTGTAACTCTGTCTTTTGTACCTGTTTGAACAAAGGTGCAAAACAGTACATTTTTTTTAGGAAGTTCTCAGTATGGGCTCAGGTGTTCGTTGTGAGGATGTGCTAATGGGTGATTGTTAGAGTCTAAGTCTAAGTCTGATACTCCACTGATGAGTGATGACAAGGTCTGAAGGCCATTCTTGTGAGTGGGACACTCAGTGATGGGACATGCAGCACCTCCACCACCCCTGAAAAGCAGATCCAGACTGCACGGAGCAATTAAAACCCAACTGGATTACAGGCCAGACGGAGAAGAACCTAACAGGGTAACAGAGCTTAAGAAAGGAACTGCTGGAATGATGCTAAGCTGCACATACACATCATGCTTGTAGCTCCCCCAAGGAAGACTGGCTCTAAAGGATTGCCTGTTGAGATAGCCAGACACAACAGTGCTCTCACATCACCGTTAACACATATGTCTAGAGAACTTCCTCATCACTGGTAAAGTAAAACAGGACAAAAAGGACTTTTAGTAAACACAATGATTAGACACATCTGTTGTTGGACACTGCAGGACACATGGAGATATCTCCAATACACAGCTGGAAAACCAGCACAGACTGCAGGAAACTTTTCCAAAAAGACAGATTTTGGTTTCAGTACAGTAATCAAAGGTGGACATTGATTGGAAGAATTGAAGCAAGCACTTTGTGAATGTCAATGTCTTGTCTGTGTCATATCTGGTAACCCCCTTCCCTTGTGTTTCTTACTTTTCTGTAAATGAAAGCTTCCTCTTATATGCATATTGGTGTGAAGGATTTATCACCTACAGGGGTGGTAATTAACCCTTCGCAGAAATAGAATGTCATGTAATTCATCATTTGGCCGTCCTCAGCCATAGGAAGCTTCAAAGCGCTCGGCTAGCATAGCCTGGAGATAAGACATGGCAGGAACTGGGAGGTTAGCCATCTGAGGTGTGAATGTTTGTGTGTGTGTGTGTGTGTGTGTCAGAGGGGGGTGTCCATGCAACTGCCCCTTCCTCTTTTTTACTACATAATATATGTGGCTTTCTTTTAGTCAGTCGGTTTTTCGGCAACTTTGAAAGAAGAAGTTTATAACAGTTGGAAGTGGGCATCTGAGTCTTGTAACTAGCTCTGGCATTCCGCATTTCATCTCTGGTTCTTTTATAATATTCTGCTGTCTTTTGGTTTCTGAATTTGGTCTTTGCACACCCTTGGATTAATTTGGGACAAAAGCTGTGGTTTGGTATCTGCTTTCATTAATTTCTTGTGTGACTACCCATGTCTGTAAGCTTTGTTAATTGTTTTAAGGTAGTTGAACCTCGTCTTTAGATTAGACGTGAATATTTGTTGTAAATGAATAAATTTCTTAATTTTCATCTGGTTGTGAGTTGTACATTTTAATAAAGGTCGATCCAACAGTCTGCTCTGCCTATCAACAAATTTGGCGCTTTAATTGATATATTTAATAATAATTACCAAATTAAATCAAATAAATATATTTTACATGTTAGATAAGTGAAGAATTTTAACTGTTGATGCACTTGTGTTTGATATTCAGAGTGCCGGACGTCAAACGAGAGTGTCAATGGTTAAAACGTCTGGGTTTGGAAAATGTAATATATTTCAATTAATCCTCACCTTGCTGACAGGGTGAAGTGTCAATCAGTATCTGTTTGTGTATATATCTACAGTATCTGACTTTTAAATAGGATTTAATCATTATTGTTTCTGATGGGAGTAGCCTACTGTAGGATGTACTTTAAATGTCTGTAATGTACTTTAAATGCAGCCCAAGCTGAGTCAAGTAATGCTCTTAAAAGACTGGTAAAATCAGTTGATCACTTCATCTTGCACTGTGGCAAATTAAAGAGGATTCTGATGACTGATGAACATTCTTCACAGTGAAAGTTATTCTTTACTTTTCTTTTACTACTATTTAGCCCTTTTTCTTCATCTGTATTTGTCCATGGCTGTTTCATTACACAAATCACACAAACAGGATTGAGCATAAAATTTCATCATCTCATACACCTGGGATGTGCACAAATACAAAGGTCTGTACATGCATCGTGAATCCCATATTGGTTTTTCATAGGAACTTTTTATGAACAAAAGTAAGAATAATTTAAGAATGAGGCCCTCTGAATATATGCGTCAGTTCTGACATACAGTGTAGTCAGTAAGTATTTGGACAGCGAGACAATTTTTGTTGTTTTGGCTCTGTACTACAACTCATTGTATTTAAAATGAAGCAATGAGTATAAGGCTAAAGTGCAGACTGAAGGCATCTATATCCATATGGGGTGAACAGTGTAGGAATTACAGCCTTTTTAAAATACATAGTCCCCCATTTTAGGGGACCAAAAGTAACTGGACAATTGGCTACTCAGGTACATTTTGACTAGTAAGACTGAAGTAATGTTTGCCATTAAGTTGTATGGAATCTCCAAATAAAGATACTTTTAACTCGGTTTGGACTATATAAAACGTGAATTCTAGATATCTCCATGTATAATGATATCAAATTCGAGATATCTCCACATTACTAGTCACAATTTAAATGAAAGATATCTTTAATTCTAAGTGGTGGACTCGAAACATAAACAAAGTAACATCACAACTTTCATTGTGAGCAAAATAATTTCTTCCACCGCCTTTTGTGAATGTGAAATCCCGCTACAAGGCAGATCCTGGTTATGGTGACTGACGTTTTATTGGTTCGATTTGGTTGAATCCGATATGCCCAGTTTGGTTGCTCAGTGCTGCTGAACTGGACCACACCACGCTGAATAGCTGTATCGCCCCACTCTAATCAGCTGGATCTGTCACTGCTTTCCAGTTGGGTTGCTCAGAATATTAACTGGACAGTGTATCGCGATGCGATTGGACTGCGCTGACAATTGGGACATAGTCGGGCCAGCCAGCTGGTTCTTGTAAATTTGTTCAGCTTTTGAATGAAAAGGTTCCCCTATAAAAAGGCTCGTCATACAAATCTATGTTTAACAGGTGACAGATCTTCATCTACCAGCCAGAGCTGGCAGCACTGTTTACTGCTTCCACCATTTCCTACGCGGAACTGTAATGTCTCCTCTCTTAATATACGTCGACATTGTTTTCATGAAACACTCTGTGAATGAAGTTCCATGCGAATGGAGGGTGATTTTAAGAACAGTTCTCAATGATTAATTACATTTTATAATTTATTTATAGCTCCAAGCCGTCAACATCTCGAAGCCTCAAAATGTGCTTCTTAAACATTGGTTCGTTGGGCATCCAATCATACTCGGCCAAATCGAAAGTTGACCCCCTCTCCTTCTTCCTTTCTTGTGAAACAGGGATGTAGGCTAATAATTGGCGCAAGTTAGTGATTTGGTAGTCATTGCATACTGTGTATGTTATTACCGAGATAATATGATTCCAAAATATGACTGTCCAAGCATATTTAAAACAATAAGGGGTTTACCTAGTATTTGCATCGTTCTATTTTTACTTTGGTGCGCAAAATCTGCTTTTTGCGAGTCGTACGAACTTAGCCCACAGAAATGTGTTGTATGGGGCCCGGGACTCGACCCCAATGTTGTATTGCCCGTTCGATACTTTTACATTCAGGCAGTGAACTCCGCGGGAATAAACTTCACGAAGTCTCCAGGTAAACGCCGTTGCAGTCATTTTTGCATATCGACTTTCCCCCAGGGAATACTAAATGTAGTGTTGAGTGGGTAGGTAGCTACAACCATGCAAACAAATGAAACTCGTGCTAAAAGCTACAAATGTGTTGGAACACGGTACGATTATATTATCTATTTATGCAAAATTAGATAATGTTGAAACGCAAGGGAAAACATAGGTTTAATATTTCGTAACTAGGCCCCTGTGGGCAGCCCACGTATTGTGTAGTAAAGGCACAAAAGGACAAAACTACATGTATTTCTTACGCATTGTATTTTAAGTTATTTTCTATGTTATTATAATTCTCAGGTAATACTCTGAGAGATGTACCATAGATACACAATGGAAGAAGCTAGGAAAAGAAAACCATGTTTGTGGAGTTCTCAAGCTCTGCTGCTAATCAAAATATATTTTTAAAACGACTATGCTTTTGAGCGTTGTTTTCCAAAAATTGCAAGTAATAAAAAGCTGCATTTCCTTTGTTTTAAATATAAAGTTAGCCGTAGCCTTTTGATTGCTGTACTCTCAAGTACTTTCATTGCTAGTGAAGGCAAGGATCACTGTTTGACGAAAGCTGTTTTGTTCTTGAGGGATTTGGATGTGTGTATAGTTTTGAAAAGGATTACTTAGCTACACAAATAAAAATGGCATTTAAGAATGCAAGATCCACTTTCACAGTTAAAATAATTTTTCTGCCAAAATTTGTAATGCATATTTTTATTTCAAAAGTGATGACCATTCTAGGTTTGCTGCCATCTCTCAGGTCTGCTTCTTCTTGGATAGAGATTTTGAGGTGGGAGGTTATGTTGCAGCTACCAGTTGTCCCCAGTTTGTGGTTCATGCACACTTTTCCCATTTATGGTTGTGATCCAGGCAAAGGCTCATTTCGAGTGCAGATTTCCTCGCTGACTCCTGGTGAGCACATCCGCATCCATGTCCCACAGCCCCTTGACCGTGCCGATGGCTCCTTTCTCATGAGATACCGGCTGTATGGCAGTGCCTCCAAGGGACTGAAGGTGGAAGTGTTTTATAAGGATCAGCCTGTTGGCCAGTCTCCCTATGTCCTACAAGGTAACACCGCTGCAGCCAATACACACTGGCATTACATGTTGCAATAGACCTGTCTAGTCAGGATCTAGTAAGAACACCTTGCAGAAACTCAACCGGCTTGTTCATCCCCTGCACTTTTGTCATTTGGCCAAAAGGAAAGGCTCCTACATGTGATCTGAAATGTACGAGGCATCAAAAGTTCCACAAAATGGTATTCAGTTTCTTGTGCACTGAAGTTATCTTGAACGCACAAGATCTGTATTAAAGTTATGGAAGTCGCTTTCACTTTAATAAAATCAATAAATCTGATATCATTTATATGACTCCCCCTTTTCGATTTTTCCCAAACATAGTATTGAATATATTCAGATATCATTTGAATGAGGAAATAAAGTTATAAACACTTGTTAAATGGCCATGAATGGTCAAATTAGAGGTCTTCACGCACTTTTAAATTTAAGCCCGAACCCAGCCTGTACCCAAGATCTTGAGACCCGACCAGACCAAGCCTGACTGATACTGACAAATTTGAAAACTCCTTAGAGGCAGGGGCCACTGCAAATCAATACAAAGGGCTCACCTTTATCTTATGATAAAACATTTCTATCCTTATGGGAGTGGTCTCTTCCAGGATGACAATGTCCCCATCCACAGGGCACGAGGGTTCACTGAATGTAAATGAATATGAAAATGATGTGAATCATATGCTTTGCTCTTCGCAGTCACCAGATCTCAACCCAGTTGAACACCTATGGGAGATTTTTGACTGACATGTTAGGCAGCGCTCTCCACCACCATCATCAAACCACCAAATGTTTTTTGTAAGAATGGTATTCCATCCCTCCAGTAGCATTCCAGAAACTTGTAGAATAGAGCAGTGAGTGAACAAATTTACTGTTCCTGGTTATTTAAGGTAATGGAATCTTGGTGGTTCTAGTGTTAATATGCACAAGATACAAAAGCACAATTTTTTGGAACGCTGGGTGCTCTCTGGAAATGTGCGTGAAGGTGGTAACATGCTCTTTGGTAGCAACATTTTCACAAAAGATTTTTTCTTAAAGGGACCTTCTCACAATTGAGGGATAACTGTGTGCATTTTCTTTAATAGGTAAATGAAGAGAGTTGCACATGGCAGCAGAACAATGATTAAACAAGAAAATACAATGAAGTAGATTCAAGTACTATTACTTTGATATTTACTGATCATATCTATTCTAAAAGTGTGTGATTTACATGAATGCTGTTTCTCTGGTTGAAGTTGGCCGTGTTTGCATGTGGTACTATGTCTACAACTATTTTTGATGCCTGCATGGGTCATTGTGGCTTCCTACCTCTCCTTTCTGTCGTGATACCTGTGATACATATCATTGCAATCTGCTGTAGTGCTATCTATGGCATAGATCCATTTAATCTCTTCCTCCTCTATAGGTCCAGTGTATCACGAGTACTGTGATTGCCCAGAGGCCAACCCTCCTACCTGGCTGGGCAACATGGCCTGCCCCACCGAAGAGCCTCAGATCCTGAAGGACTTCAGTAACTTTCCCTCCATAGACTTACAGCGCCTTCTAAAAGAGGTTCCTCGGCGCTTTGCCCAGAGGGGAGGCCTCATCCACTACACTGTCTTAAACAACCAAGTCTACCGCCGGGCTCTGGGTAAATACACAGACTTCAAGATGTTCTCGGATGAGATGCTGCTCTCCCTAGCCAGGAAGGTGAGTGTAAGGCATGTTTAGGGGTAGTGGACAGTGCTGACAGCACATACACGTTGATTTCTCTCAGAAAATAAACTTTTTTTCACGTTTAATGCATACGCACACACTGACATCACTTACAACCACTGTTCTCTCCTTTGTTAGTTCTTGAAGGTCAGTCTTTGGCAAGCTAATCCTCATGGTGTGTTATGTGCTAAACATTGTGATGTGAGCATGTCATGGGGTTTGACATTCTTTAGGTTTGGCCATCTTTCTGTAGTGTTGGCAAATCAGGTCTCAATTTCTTAACCCCCATCCTACCCACAAGGTGCGCCTGCCTGACGTGGAGTTTTACATCAATGTGGGAGACTGGCCAATGGAGACACGGAAGGTCAATGATACCCCTGGGCCTCTGCCAATCATCTCTTGGTGTGGCTCTGCAGACACACGTGACATCATCCTGCCAACCTATGACATCACCCACTCCACGCTGGAAACCATGAGGGGTGTGTCCAATGACCTGCTTTCTGTCCAGGGGAACACGGGTGAGAGATGCAAAGATGCAGAGAGCGCTAGCCAAGTGTTTTCTGTTCTTTTTTTTTGTGATATTGCAGGCTATCATTTGCTGGTCCTCTGTGTTTCCCAGGCCCCCTTTGGGTTAACAAGACGGAGCAGGCTTTTTTCCGTGGAAGGGACAGTCGTGAGGAGCGCCTTCGCCTGGTCACTCTGTCCAGGGAGAACCCGGACCTGCTAGATGCTGGAATCACTGGTTACTTCTTCTTTCGGGAGAAGGAAAAGGAGCTGGGCAAAGCACCTCTCACAGGCTTCTTCAACTTCTTCAAGGTGAAAACAGCCCAAACCTAGGGTTTGATCATTAACTCTGAACTCTAGCAGCCTAGGGTAGAATGCTGTACAGAAGACTACATTAAACAGAGATCACATTATTTAATCTGAGGTCACATGAAACTTGGAAACATGGAAATTTCACACTTGCCTCTCTTTTCTTTCTCTCTCTCTAGTACAAGTACCAGGTGAATGTGGATGGCACTGTGGCAGCATACAGGTTTCCCTACCTGATGCTGGGAGACAGCCTGGTTCTCAAACAGGCCTCTCCTTATTATGAGCACTTCTACATACATTTGCAGCCAGGTAAACATTATGTACCTGTTCAGAGGAGTTTGGTTGACCTCATCGACAAGATCAAGTGGGCCAAGGTGAGAGAGACTGCACAAATTGTCTCAGTAGTCTAGAATGATCTCAGTGCTGGTCTGCTGTTTGTCAGTGTATTAACCTGTGTGAAATTGTATATTTGTCTGCTGCTTTGCTGTTCACAGAAAAATGATGCAGAGGCGCAGGCAATAGCCAGAGAGGGGCAGATACTGGCTAGACAGCTACTGCAGCCCAGCAGGCTGTACTGTTACTACTACACTGTGCTGCAGGTACTGTACTGTACTCACAACCTATAACCACATTTTACTGCAACTGTCAGTAAGAATTAAAGGTAGGATGTGATAAAAGGTTATGAGAAGTATGGAATAGAAATGATGACCTTCAACATTAAATCAGCCTCTTTCCTGCTGCAGATGTACGCGGGGCGCCAAACCAGCCAACCCACAGTGCACCAGGGGATGGATCTAGTTCCCCAGCCATCAGACAACACTGCCCACTGCAAGTGTGAGCGAGAAACACAAGGAGATGGGCCTGCGTCAGGGAAGGATGAGCTCTGACACAAACGTAGAGGATGGGGTGGGCAAACAACTTTGTTACTGAAGATCCACATTGTTACTTTGGTGCCAGTTATGCTGAGTGTTGATCTGTGGTCAGTTTATATCTGGAGTATAACTTGTATATTGGTCTTTGTCAAAAGGCCAGAGAGTGCAAGTCCAGCTTAATGTGGCCTTTGTGTCTGAAGGTAGTTATTACAAAGGTGTACTTGAGCCACTTCTTCAGACATATTTCCTGTGTGATCATTTCCTTGAATGAATTAAACTCTCAATGGTGCCATATAGGTAAGCCGATTTTTTTTCATAGACCATGCCTTTATGCAGATGAAATGCTCAGATTTCCAATGCACAATCACACCCTTCCCCCAAAATAACTTCATCCTATTTCCCTTCAAAGGAAGGTGGGAATGTGATGGATAAAGATTGGCAGCCATAGGAAAAGTATGTGCCTTTATTACAGAGCTTAGCCTGCACCTTTATTATTACATACTGTATAGCTTTCCCATCAAACCCAAAACCTGCAACATAAGTGGTCATGATTGACAAAGATAGCACGTGTGAGTTCAAGTTGGCTTATATTGTCATGTGACTTAATTCTCAAGGCTTTTCTGACTCACCATTTCTTCTCTTCCATTATGCCACATGCTCCCCTTATGTAAATGTAATTCAAAAGGTATGGTCACATGCAGTTGCTTTTATAAAAGTTTCATGCTGTAAATGTTTACAAGACACCTGGATGTTTCACTTGTATTTGGTACAATATCTAAATGTTTTAGACACAGCACATGTATTTTACTTTAGGATTGTGATGTTTCTCATTACCTGAACTTTGTGTCATTTAAATATTTATTTTACAAAAATATGCTTAATAAAGTCTTTTCTTGTTTTTTTTAAACATATTTCGTGATAAATCCATCTTAGTTTAGTTCTGTCTATGCTCATTAAAATGAAGGTTCTACAATATCTAGCAGAAAATGGGGAATGTGACAGTGAATGGGGGATTGGACATAGATATGAAGGACACTACAAACCCTTTTAATGGGCCCGAGATGACCTCACTACTGGGGCACACTACAGACGAGTCGCGATCAGTTGAGACTAGTTGAGTTAAGTACCAGTATGGCTAAAGCTGTTTCCCGGTGTTGCGCTCAGGCAAACGGCCTGATTTACGCTCTGCCCTGTGAAGACCTTCTGTTACACTCTGCCCTGTGAAGATCTGTGTTACGCTCTGCCCTGTGAAGATCTGTGTTACGCTCTGCCCTGTGAAGATCTTCTGTGTAACGCTCTGCCCTGTGAAGATCTTCTGTGTTACACTCTGCCCTGTGAAGATCTTCTGTGTAACGCTCTGCCCTGTGAAGAACTGTGTTACACTCTGCCCTGTGAAGATCTTCTGTGTAATGCTCTGCCCTGTGAAGATCTGTGTTACACACTGCCCTGTGAAGATCTTCTGTTACGCTTTGCCCTTTGAAAATTTTCTGTGTTACACTCTGCCCTGTGTAAATCTTTTGTTATGCTCTGCCCTGTGAAGATCTTCTGTTACACTCTGCCCTGTGAAGATCTCCTGTGTAATGCTCTGCCCTGTGAAGAACTGTGTTACACTCTGCCCTGTGAAGATCTTCTGTGTAACGCTCTGCCCTGTGAAGATCTGTGTTACACACTGCCCTGTGAAGATCTTCTGTTACGCTTTGCCCTTTGAAAATTTTCTGTGTTACACTCTGCCCTGTGTAAATCTTTTGTTATGCTTTGCCCTGTGAAGATCTTCTGTTACGCTCTGTCCTGTGAAGATCTTCTGTTACGCTCTGCCCTCTGCAGAAAAAATCCCCACGCAGCATGATGTCACTAATACAGCAGCCTCAATAAAGCACTCATCATAGTCATGTTCCACTCATCTGATGCAGGGATCTCAAACTTTGTTCCTGTAATAAGTGCTTCATGTATTAAAAAGAATACATGTTTGCTTCAGCTCACGTAGATGACATTCTTAAGAATTTTCTGGTTCCTTAAATAATGGCAAGTCGCCAGGTCCAGCGGCAGCAGTCTTATCTGTTCAATGGCTCCCTCTTTTGGCACCATGTAATATGACAGCACATGGGAAGTGACA
This sequence comes from Anguilla anguilla, assembly GCF_013347855.1. Classification (NCBI taxonomy): domain Eukaryota; kingdom Metazoa; phylum Chordata; class Actinopteri; order Anguilliformes; family Anguillidae; genus Anguilla; species Anguilla anguilla. Next base: position 17,617,535 of record NC_049209.1, read on the forward strand.
CGCGCTGTCGAATATCACATTTATATACCTTTCCCATTATAAACACACTTTGTAACCATTTTCCGACCTTTTATGTTTATATGCGTATTCAAAAAAAAACAACGTTGGTTCTTCGTTGCAATAGAGGGGGCACCCGGATTTGAACCGGGGACCTCTTGATCTGCAGTCAAATGCTCTACCACTGAGCTATACCCCCTGTCTCTCACTACCTCCTCAATGTGCTACATACCACTAACGCAAGTACTCTGCGGTAACAAATATGACTAAACCATTAGTTCATGTCTACAAACATACGCCTATCAGTTATTATATGATACGCAACAACTATCTGAATAGATACCGCTGTCGAAGAGATATTATTAAAAATATATATTTGCTATTGATTTCTGTTGTTTTGGATTTGTCCTACGTGCAAGTTCGCTAGTGGACAAATTCCGAAAGATTATCAAGCTATTTAAATTGCAATTTGGCTGTAATGGGGCTGAATCCAAGAAACATATTTAACATTCAATGTGAAATACGATATAGTTATCTAGAGAGCTATACAGCTATATATAACGTTGATAATTATAGAGATAAGGTTTAACTCCTATTGTATGCTTCTCTCATTTGAAATGCCCACATACGAACTAATTTACTCTGGCTGGTTGTTTGTCACAGAAAATATTGTGTAAACAATAAATCCATAGATCTATCCCGCCTTGCGTCACCGAAACAGGCTGGTGGTGGCGTAATACGAATATGAATGTACGAAAATTCATTGGAAATTTGTCTTTGGCTTCACAACAGACATAAAAGAAACGTATTAAAGTGCAAAATACAGTTAACATTTTAAAAGACAATCCAAAAATACAGTAGTTACTTGTACACTGACCTAAAAACTGCAGCAAAAGAGCTGAAGCAAAAACAGAGAGGTACCACTACTGGTCCCATTTTGGTCTCTAATAGCATTTTGGACAAAAGGCATCTTATAAATATTCTAATTTGCCCTTAGAGCCTACCATGACTTCCTGGTGGAAAAGGGTACAAATCATTAATACTTTTATTACCTGTTCTCCTCGACAGTTATTCATGCACGCTACTGCTGTAGCTTCCACATTATTTTGTAAGCTATATTAACGATTCTCTGCAGTTTATTCCTCCACTCAATGTATCAAATTTCCAAACCACATGATCATGTTAAAAGAATTGCCACACATTAGGCCCCTTAACACTAGCTGAGTATCATTTGAATTCCAGAATGGAACTTAGCATAGTAGCAGACTATGTGCATCCCTTAATGGCCCTTTTTCTAATGGATACTTCCATCAGGATAACGTGCTGTGTCATAAAGCACACATCATCTCAAGCTGGGATTTGATCCCGGGCGTCTCACTTTTCCATTTGTTTCTTAGGAAACCACGAACTCCAAAGGCAATCAAAAGCCTAGAATCAAGACAAGATACTGGTCTCTTAAATGTGCACCAAGGAAGCAACTGAACACCCGACTTATCAGAAACAGCTGTGAAGACCTTTGTCCCAAACATTATGGTACCCTGAAATGGGGACTATGTATAAAGAGTGTTGTAATTTCAACATGGTGAAAGCAAAATAAAAAAAATTAAAAAACCTTTAATAAAAGCGGAGAAGCTGCACTTTAACCACCTGCGCATTGTTTGATTACTAATGTAAAATTATGGAGTACAGACATTTCCAAAACATTATATATCTGTATGCAAAGACACATATACACACACAAAGTAGAACTTTAAAACTTAATTTTGCTTTTAAGGTGGTGAAATTGTGTAGGGTGCAGGAAATGTTTTATAAATCATATAACGAGTCAGTTTTCTTTCAGTCTATTTGCTGGGTTTATAATCTTATAGCATCAGGAGCAGGAATGCATTACAGGGCATTGTCAGCCAGTATGGGAAAACAATTGTTGTCAGACAGAGGAGTTCGTCTGACCTGTGTGAAGGAGAGTCCTGCAGAATGTTCAGGTCATCCTCTCAGACTATAGTCATTTGTTGTATACAGAATTCTCTGTTCTTCCTTCTGGATTACATCATCGGCTGCCTTCAAGTGTAATCAATACACTCATTTATTCCAACTGTGATCAAATTAATTAACAGAAATCTTTGAGACCTTTGGAAACACTTTTTATAGCTCTGCAGAGATGTTTTTTGTATGACTTTCTCTTCGTGTTGCCTGTATGTTCTGTCACAGTTTTATGCTGCAAACAAATTGCCTCATGAGGATCATAATACTGAACCGACTTTGCTGTGCAAAGTTTGGTTAATTTTGGCATTTGCAGAACTTGCCAAACTGCGTGGGGAGGGGGAAGGGTGAAAACTTGAATTTAATCATGAGTCAAGTTGAAAACTAATGGTGACTGAATCAGTTCCAAAAATGCCCCCATAAACTACATCAAGCTAAAGACATGATACCCCATAAAAACACTCTTTGGAACAGTAGAGATAAAGTAAAATGAATTTTAATCAAGAAAAGATGAATAAAATAAAATAAAAAATACAGCTGGAAACAAATCTTTGTACAAAACAGAAATATTGTACATGTAAAAATGTATTTTTACATTCCACAAAACAGGGAACAAGAAATAACCTTAAAATGTTAATATAAACATTCAATAAATGAGCAAATATATGTGCTGCATGCACTGCACACCTGTCCAGGAAGGAATAGGAACATCAGGAAGGAATAGGAACATTCTCAGCAGATCAAAAACCCAAAGCGCCCCCCCGAAGAGGAGCGGTTTCATTCACAAATCTACTTTTAAACTAGTGTGATCTAATTACTCTTCATTATGATAAGATTTTCACAAGCGCAAGGAATTTTGGCTAGGAAAGAAACCGAACTTGGATTAGGTCTTGGGTTAACTTGGGTCTTCAGTCAAGCTTTTCCTCCTGAAAGTAATCGGCGTCATTCAGGTAGTCCTGCAACTTCTCATATTGCTGTTGGACAAAAGAATAATGATAATTTGTCTTAGCCAGACTGCAAAAATTTAATTATATATGTTGTAGATATATTGTATATGTCACATAACTCTCAAATCAATTCTTTTGGTGTTAGTACAACCACCGGAGGGTACCACATCAAGGATGACGTTATCTTACATGCTATCTGAAAGAAAGCTTTAAAAATAATACTGCATTCAGAATTTTTTTTCTGTGCCAAACTTTATACCCTGGGCAATAATGAAGCATAATCATTAAACATCTGGACTTGCAATTCTGAGGTTGTATGTTTGATTCTCAGGTAGGGCAAGTTAGTTAACATGAAATACTTCAGAAAACTATCCAGTTGCATAAATGCACTGCAATGTGAAATAAAGGAAGCTGTATAAGTCACTCTGGGAAAGTGCATCTGCTAGACGTCTAAAGCAATGTACCACCACAACTCTTGCGCGTAGCCAGATAGAGCACTGAGCGCAGGCCACAAAATAGTTCAAATATAATTAAATACTTTGTTTTAGCTTTCCAGCTTTCTGGTTGCTTGAAGGTTCAGGATAGAGATGGAGGTAAAATGTATACATCTTTTAAAACAACGTTAAAATCAGCAGAAGACTGAACACGGGGAAGAAGTGAAATGCAGGAAGAAAAGTAAGGGACATACCTCAGTGATCCAGCCAGACGTTTGCAGCTTGGTTAACACCCTGACGACAGTGTCCTTCACCGGCTCCTCCTCATCCTCTTCCCCCCCACGCTCTTCCTCTTTCAGCACCGCCTGGCAGCGGCAGAACAGGTGGTACTTGAAATGCTTGAGCTGGTGGTACACCTCAGTGCGGCGGGCACAGACATTGCCCACCTGAAAGGCCTGCAGTGCCAGAGCATGACAATCAGTACCTTTAGAGACCAAGGGAACAATGGACGAGTCATATATATAAACATATGTAGAACACAAAATTTCACAGGTCCCTCTTTTGCACCTGTGTGTCATCAGGCATGAACTCGTCCTGTTTCAGGGTCCTGTTGTCATAGAGCTGTCCGGAGAGTTGCACTGTGAAACGGCAGTTCCTGTGAAGCTCGCAGGCCTGACAGGATCGCTCCCGCACCCCTGTCATCATGACCCGCGCTTTTGGGTAACACTCCACACGCTCCTGTAAGTGACATATACATGAACTGATCAGGACCGTATCACAACCAGTTTTCTGTTCTGCTTCTCATCGCAGCTAACAGTTTGCATTCAAAAGCCAATTATGGCAGTTACATGTGGTGCCCTCTAGGGTTAAGTAGTGAAGAATAGGTCCAGCCGGGAGGATGACTTATGGGAAGAAGCGAATCTGAGTTTAGCCAAGCAGAGCTTTAGTTGACGAATGAACATCCAATTTGACATGTCCTAACGGCAAGCTGAGATGTGTGCCAAAGCCAATGCACTGGATGGAGTGAAGGAAAGAAAGAGTTGTGTGTCATTAGCATATGAATGATCAGACAAGCTATGGGAGGAGATGACAGACCCAAGGGAATAGGTATAGAGATAAAAGAGGAGTTCCTGTTAGAGGAGTTCCTGAGGTCTCGAAACTGCAAACCTGGAAGGAGTGACATTCCAGGGTTTTTCCTGCATTGAAATGTCATAGGTGGGCTGCCTAAGTGTTGTTTAAAGCCCCCTAAGCCGCCTGTAGGATAAATCAGGCACTTAAAAGACATAACCTTCAATATATATAAAAAATCATTCCAATTTAAAATCTTTTGCCACGTTTCATTTTCTTATAGCCTACATCTCAAATAATTTTGGCGGTCTCTTGAAGACAGAACTTATTCTAAATGTAGCTAAAAATATGGAGACAAAGCATCATGCTGACAGTGGCAGCAAAGCCGGACTGACCGCAGTTGCTTTCATGCGGTCACCACCTAAGACCTATTTTGAACCAGAAAAAAACCCTGCAGTCCAGGTAACAAAAGCAAACCAGTTGAGAGCTGTGCAAAGACAGAAAGCAAAGACAGCAAGAGTTGGTGGTCAAAAGTGTAAAATGCTACAGAGGTCGAGGAGGATAAGAACAGAGGAGAGAGAAGCTGCCTTTGCAGGGTGGAGCTCCTCAATGACTACAAGGGCAGTTGAAAGTTGAATGGTCAGGTCTGAAGCTAGACTTGTTCTGTGATAGAAAAGGAGAGAGTTTGTTGAAAACAGTATGTTCAAACATTTTGGAGAGAAAGTAAAGAAGAGAGGCACAATGGTAGTTCTGGATGATGGGGGTAAAGGGAGGGTTTCTGGAGCAGGGGGGTAAATACGAGCCTGTCTGAAGATACCAGTGAAAGATCCAGTGGACAAGAAGTTCACTAGAGAAGATGTATGAGAGGTTGTGAGGAGAGACTGACTGGAGGAGGGGTGTAGGGATGGGATCCAGGGAGCAGGTAGTAGGACAATGGGATATTAGGAGCTGAGAAGTCATCTGTAAGAAGGGAGAAGGCAGAGAGAGAGGGTAGGTGTATTGAGCAGGAAGAGAGGGAGGGTTGTCTGGAAAAGGATTGGCCTTCATGTTGGACTACATCTTGAAAGAACTGCAAATGCCAGCAAATTTCCCATCAAAGAAGGTTGGCAAAATTTTCTGCAGTGAGGGGTGAAGAGGATGCTTCTGCTTTTGAGCTAAACAGTGGAATGGAGTGAACTATACGTGGTTTTCTGAAATGGAGGCAACTCACCTTGTACCTGTCGCTCCAACGGCTCCTCTGTTTTAGGTTCTCCAGTCGCGGAAGAATACAGCGCTGTTCCAGGTGGTAAAGGGAGTTTTTCATCTCCAGGGCATACTTCTTTGTCCTCTCGCCATCTGGTGATGAAAGTATGTGTTTAACAAAAGAAGAACGACAGTCACTGACAAGTGCACACTTATTTTTTTAACCCATTGCTGGAACACACAACATGGACAACAAATTACAGATGCGGGCTGCTTTGCCAAAGGAAGAAACTGTCTTCAGAGATGATGCCATTTATTAAATTATTGCTATTAGTACAGACATTTAATGGCAATAAAATGGCAATCGCCTTAGGAAGTGGACAGCTGATTCAATAATTAGAATTATTTTATAAGTTGTTACATTGGCTTATGACATTTTTTTTATACCAAATTAAAATGAATACATCTATATATGTCCCACTTGCCTTAATTATATGTGTTCTATTTCACCGAAAGCTCCTAATTCATTTGAATTGAACAAAACTAGCATAAACAAATAGCCTAAATTGTCCTTCTCTGAGGACAACTATCACTGGTCTGAGACCTCTCTATACGCCAACTGTACAAACAGTACATTGGTCTCACCATACAAAGACTTGAGAAATGACTCATCCAGAGCATTGATCAAAAAGGCTTTTACCACCACCTGGAAATGTGTGAGCATGGATCCAGGGACAACTGTAGAGAGAAACACAAATAAACGTATACAACAAATAAATTCCAGTTAATAGCCTTTCACATATGCATAAACACATACAATGAACTCCATAATGTTTGGGACAAAGGCATATTTATTCTTGATTTGGCTCTGTACTCGACCTTTATTGTTTTAGACCTGTAATCAAATGTGATTAAAGTACACATTCTCAGCTTGGTTTATCAGGCTCTTTGTGATTTCTGACCTGACTGGTGGTTATTTCTCAGCCTCATAATAGCTTCCTCGACTTTCACTGGCACAACTCTGGCCCTCATGTTGACACATGCCAAAAACAGACACCAAAGGAAATCAAAAGACCACATACTGAAAGCTCTCTGATATCTGCACCGAGGAAGCAATTGAACACACCAGATTAATCAGAAACACCTGTGATACCCTATGTACCAAACATAATGATGCCCTGAAATGGGGGCACTATTTATAAAAAGTGCTGTATTTCTGCATGGTGAAGCCAAAATGTATCAAAATACCCTTAAATAAAACCTGAGAACAAGCACAAACTCCCATCATCTGGACACATATTACCATGACATATTCTAACCTTATTTTTACATAAACATACAAACAAGATAGTTAGTTCTGGTGAAATTGGGGGGGGGGGGGGGTAGTTTGTAGGAATAAGCCATCTTTCATTCCATTTGAGAATGTAAGAAATTAGATTTAGTTTAATGCGGCAGATTTGGTGGATTGTGTGTGAAAGGAATGTCTTTTGCCTGGGTTTTGCATTTTCTGGATAATGCATTTTTTTCTGTAGGGTCTGTATTGCTGTAACATGTAGGTATTCAGGTTTCATGTACATTCCATAACTTACACTGAGGAAGATGATGAGAGAGCAATGATCCTTCTGCCCCCTGCACTGAAGAACCTTCCCCACCTTTCTGATCATCACTCTCCACAATAAAGTCTTTGAGACTGTCCTTATCTCCCTCTTCCTCTTCACTGCTGTGTACCTCTTGATATGAGGTACACTCTTCTTTCTCATCATCATTCCCATCATTGCTGTGGCATTCTGCCTCACTTGAACCCTAGGAATAACAATCCACAAATATCACAAGGTCAATAATTCCAGAGCATTTTTGTGCGACGTGTAATGCACACTCACACTGTGAATAGAGTTTTGCACAAACCGGATGATCTGTAAATGTGGGTAAGTTTTCAAAATAAAAACTTAGACCTCAATCGAATATATATATATATATATATTTTTTTTTTTTGTTTTGTTTACAAATAAGTCCTAATTAGCCACGAATACAATACAATGTCGTCAAAACAGAAATAGCTCATTGATAAAATATGTTATGTACCTCTAATTTTCTGCGTCTGGACCTTGATGTACGGGACCGCCTCTTCTTTGACAGTTCCAATAGCTTGTTCCGTCTATCTCTCCTCTTTGCAGCTGTCTCTTTCACCTCGGCAGCCTTCTTTTCCGCATCCTGTTTTGCAGCAGCCTCTGCCTCCGAGTCGGAAAGTTGGAGGTTCTGGCGTTTTTTAGGCAAAAGTTTTCTGACTGGTCGTCCCCCCACGTCGCTGTCAGAGTCGCTGGAACTTTCAGTAAGAATGGTAGTAGAAAACCTCTTTCGTCGAGATTGTGGCACCGCACATACCTCTTCGGCATCGCTACCTTCTCTGTTGGGTTTGTGGTCCACTGCAACTTCTGGAGGAGATTCTTCCTCACTTTGATCATTCTCAAATTCACTTTCTGAGCTAGTGCTGGGAGTGCTCGTTTCGGATTCGCTGTCGTCCAGGCAGGATGTAAGGGAGACGCGAGTCTTCCTCCAGTTGACACGGGATGCATCGGGTTTTGAACGTCGTCGTGTCTGGTATAATCTATTCATGTCTGAACTTGAAATCGCAGCACGTAAATACACACCTCGTAAAATAGCTTGCTACTGTAGCTAACACGCATACACACTCTTGTTAACAATCTAAACCTTTATGAAAAGAAAAAACACATGTGCTAGATTTGACGCTTGTAGTTCGATTAATATGAAAAACACATTAGGCCTCCCGTGCAAAAACAAGTCAGGCATTTTTATTCGTACACAATGTCACAATTTCGCGCTCGTTCCGTTTTCCACTGCTTTTCCGGATTCCTTTCACAAAACCACGTGAGATTAAAAACATACGGACACCCAGAAGGCCAACCGCGCATCAAAAGCGAAAGCAGAAACATTAAGGGAAACGAGCTCCAAAATCATTAACGACGCAAATTTCCAAACACATAGAAAAAGCTAAAGCAAACTTAACAACGGAAACGTTCTGCTAGAGATGAAACACACTGCACAATGTACTGCACAAAGAAAATGCCATGGGAAATGGGAAAACACATACAAACCAGTTGATATAACAGAAGTGCTCCACGCCACTAGAGGGAGTTCTTTTTCATCTTGTACGCGCCGATTCTAAACAGTAATAAAAACAAAGAAGAAGAAAAGGGCATTTTTCCCAGTATGGCGGACTATAAGGAGGCGCCCTTGGCTTCTCGGCCAAAAACATTGGACCCAGCGCAATATTTCAATCTCTCACAGGCTCAGAGACGATCCGAGGAGGAGCGGGCGGCACTGAAAGCCCAACTCAAGAGACAGTACCAGCTACAGCTGAACAATCCTCTCCGAAAAGAATTAATCGTAAGCGAATAGAAGGGAAGGGAGCTAACGTTAACATGCATCATTAGCAACCTGCCTCAGACGTGTCTGTCGGTAACGCTAGATTTTGATGACACTACCTTTGTATTAACTGTAGAAAATGTCATTTAGTGGTTTAGAGGTTTCATAATGTAGTATACGATATAAGTGTATAAGGAATTAATTAGCTATTTATGACATGACCTTGAAACGTTTTGCTGACACCATTTGGCTAGCTAATATCAACTAGTTAGCTAAGTGGGGTACGTATTGTCTGTCCTGCTGCTAAGTTACTTGTTTGAGTAGCTAGTTAGCTATGGAGTTTGCCTTTCGTCGATACAGTCCCATTAGTATATTTTTGTACTATTATTATTCGTAAGTGTTAGAGTATAATATTACAGGTTGACATCCCCATAAGCCTTCCTTTCAACATACGTAAACTGATGCATAACATTAGTTAGCTACTTGGATGCGAATGGAAACTACATATGTGGCACCAGACAAAAGTATAATACAGTTAATAGTGGAAACGTTCATTCTTGTATCTTTTAGGGTTTTGGAAATAAGTGGATTTTCAGCATTATGCACTAAAATACATTATGCAGGTTAACTCTCAAGTCTCTTCTGTTGGTTTGCTTTCAGGACGACCCAGCTCTAACACGCTGGACGTATGCACGCACCAATGTCTACCCTCACTTCCGGCCGACAGCGAAGACTTCATTAGTGGGAGCATTGTTTGGGGTTGTGCCCTTGTTCTTCTGGTACTTCGTTTTCAAGACAGACAGAGTGAGTTTTATACCATTCATATTTCACTATCTTTTATTATTATGTAAACTAGTCATCTTAAATGGACTTATTGAAATGCACAAATATCATAGAATTTTTGAATGTGTGAGCTTCAAATGTTTAAATACAGTGCTACCTGCTAATAAAAACCTGCTGGCTGACTTTATTCATACAAGCAATTTTATTTCCAACTGAGTGCATTCAAATGAATGGACAAAGCAAATTTGTGTAAAGAAGATGGATTCATAAATTGCAGACATGTTTTATTTATGTAATTGGTGCATTGTTGCACTCTGCTCTGTTACGTGAGCTATAGGACAGCTGAATTTCCCTCGGGATTAAAAAAGTACCTATCTATCTATCTAATGTCAGTGTGCAAAGTTGTCCTTGTTCTTAACACAGCTGTTAACAAAAGACAGGAGTTGGTAGTACCATATAGAGATATAGTCTTTCATCAGTTTCGTAGGAATGAGAATTCATATCTCACAAACCACATTACAGTCTAAATGTACTGGCTCACATGGTGGCACAGTACAACTGAAATTAAAACAACTTATTTTAACCTTATTTTTAAGAATCAAAATTATGTTGCTTTATTGCCATCTTATTCTAAACATATGGCCAAAATTTTCTGGTGCCATCTGAACTTTTGAAACCTAAATTAACAGTTTCAATCATATCACTTTGTGAGTTGGCACCATTACTGTTGCAAACCTGGGTTGAGTATATTTGAGCCACACTCAAGGAAACCTCTTTTTTGCATGCTATTGAAAAAGGTATGCCTTAGTCACTGCCTATATGAACACGTGCTTTTAGATGCATGCAAGTGGTAGTGTTTAAAGGAGCATTTCACCCAGAAATGAAATTAAGGTATGTTTCCACTTACCCAGAGTACCTGTCATTCTTCGTACAAAAGTAGTTTTTGATGAAACTGCACAAATTAAGCCTGTGCATGCTCATGAGTAACATTATGTTTGGAAAGAAACATTGTTTTTGAGTTAAAACAAAAAAAAGTATTTACATTTTGGTGCACTGCGACCATGAAAGCTTGGGACCCGTTGAGGATTGTTGTATCACTGAGCTGCTATGGATATCTAGAAACCTTGTCAAATCTCAGCAAAACTGTTTGGGTGGATAGATGGTACTCTGGGTATGTGGAAACATACCTTAATTTAATTTCTGGGTGAACTACCCCTTCAATGTAGGAACATGGCAGAGAAAACGGCGTAGATCAGGCTGAATTCTGGTAATTCAAAGTAGCATTGTTTTACACTTTCTGGTAAAAAGTTTAATGCTATAACAAGAAGTTATACCAACCTTTCATTTTTACCTCCAGGACAAGAAAGAAGAGTTGATTAAAGCAGGGAAATATGATCGCCGATTCCAGCTCTCCTATTGATGACATACCATAGACTTTTAAAACAACTCGTCAATGCTTATAACTGAATGGAAAAAAACTATATAAATAAATGTAATTATTGCCCAAAACCTTGTGTGCTGTCATGAAAGTTGTGAAGTTTAAGGTCAAAACAGTTTTATTTGTACATATTTAGAAGCATGGTTAATATTCCACCAGGTTTTAGCCCTTCTGTTTGATTTTAATGATGAAAGATGAGTGTCTATCATCTAGCTTCCACAGTTTTAAAAAATAATTTTGACCTAAGAATTTATGTTTTACCCTGAATGAAAATGCAGTGCAGTGAAAAAGTATTTGCCCTCTTCCTGATGTCCTCTATTTGTGCATTTGTCACACCGAATGGTTTCAGATCTTTAAAGAAAATTAATATTGGACAAAGGGAACCTAAGTAAGCATCAAACACGTTTTTAATATTATTATTTCATTTATTTAACGAAAAAATTATTGCCTCCTTAGTTGCTTAATCAACCAATTAACCTAATTTAATTGATAATTAGATTCAAATGATTGAACACAGCCAGGCTTGATTGTGGCCAATTCTGTTGAATATAAACCTGACTTATATTGAACTTTAGCCTCAGAGTAAAGTAGACACCACAAAGTTTCTACAAGCACGCTGCCATGATCAAAGGAAATTCCACAAAAGATACAAAAAAAGTTGGTATAATAAATTAGTCTGGAAAGGGTTACAAAGCCATTTCTAAGGCTCTGTGACTCCACCAGACCACAGTGAGAGCCATGATCTTCAAATGGAAAACACTTGGAACCCTGGTAAATCTTCCCGGGACTGGCTGGCCTGGGTGCAACAACAACTCATCCAGGAAGTCTCAAAAGATCCCAGAAGAACATCCGAAGAACTGAAGGCCTCTCTGGCCTCAGCTAAGGTCAGTGTTCACGACTCCACAATAAGAAAGAGACTGGGCAGAAATGCAAGAGGGAGAGCAGAAAGGTGGAAACTACTACTAACCAAAAGAAACATTTTAGGCGACATAGCTCAGGAGGTAAGACCGATTGTCTGGCAGGCGGAGGGTTGCCGGTTCAAACCCCGCCCTGGGCATGTCGAAGTGTCCTTGAGCAAGACACCTAACTGCTCTGGCGAATGAGAGGCATCAATTGTAAAGCGCTTTGGATAAAAGCAGTCCATTTACCATTTACATTAATCCAAAAAAAGCACCTGGATGATCCCCAAGTATTTGGGATAATGTTCTATGGACAGAGGAGTCAAAAGTGGAACTTTTTGGATGACAGATTACGTTGTCTGGCGTAATGCAAATACAGCACTCCTCCGTACCAGATAATTCTTAAGGAGAATGTCCAGTGATCTGTCCATGAGCTGAAGTGTAATGTATTTATGCAGCAAGACAATGATCCAAAACACAAAAGCAAGTCCACATCTGAATGGCTGAAAAGAATCAAAATAAAAGTTTTGGAGTGGCCTAGTCAAAGTTCCAATAGAGGTGCAGTGACAGGACCGGAAAGGAGCAATTTGTGCTTGAAAACCTACCAGTCTATATTAAAGCAGTAATCTGCAAAGACGAGTGGGCTAAAACTCCTCTACAGCATTATGAATGACTGATATCAAATTATAGGAGGCGTTCAGTTGCCGTTGTTGCTGTTAAAGGTGGTGCAACTAGCCTAGTTATTAAGTTTAAGTGGGCAATTACTTTTTCATATGGGTGTTTGATAACTTTTGTTCATTAAATGAAATCATAATTTTATAAATGTGTTTGCTTAGATTCCCTTTGTCTTATATTACCTTTTGTTTAAAAGTCTGAAACCATTCTGTGACAGATAGGCAATAATAAAGTAAATCAGGAAGGGGGCAAACTGTTCTTTACAGCACTTTATGCTATATATTTTCTAAACTGACAGCTCAGTCCATTTGACCTCATAACATGCAACCTACAGGAACATTTCTATTTCTACTGTAATTGCCATAATATTCGACAATCCTGCCAAATTTAATTGCATTTGTACACGGATATAGGAGGTATTGCTGATGCAGAAGCTTTATAAGGAGAGCAGCAAGAGGAAGACTAAATTAACAAATTAAGACGTTTTTCATGGGTTGTAGTCATGGCCGTGTCAGGGATAGAAGACGTGAAATGAAATTGATTTTTCCCCTTTTAGCATGTCTGTAAATATATATATATCTACACAACGTAAGTACATGCTGTACTTCTGGATGCTGAACACAAAGCTTATCAGTGTTTTCGCATTAAAGCCAGCAGATGGCGAAACAAACGGATTCAGATGTGAATCTTCAGAGTATGACTGTTATGACTGTGTGCAGAATCACAGGTCAAGTCCAATAAAGTCGCACTACTAAACAGGCAATGTGGATTGTATTGTTCATTTTTAATACAAACAAAAAATGTTAAGATCTGTTGCTAAGAATCGCTTTCAAATATTTACCAGGAATTTTATTACATCTATTGAATTCTTGGCCTATTGGCCACTTACCTGTACTTAACAATTTTTGCAAATGGAATACACTTAATCACCGGTGATCAGGTTGTTTTGGTTGAATGTCAAACTGAATATACTGTATCTATGTAAGGTCATTCAGAATCATGCATTGCTAGGTTAGCATATGTTGTGATGCCTTTAAATTCATTATTCTCAGGGTTATCCATGCTTAAAATAGAACCGATGTAAAACAGAAACATCCTGATGGAAGGCTTTTCTCAACTGATCAATTTTTTTTCGGTTGAATTACGGTATTTCTAGGTTATTTACCACGTAATCCAAAACCCCGGTTGCGAAGTTCAGAACGAAGAACCAGTAGGCTATGTCGCGCACATCACCCCCATTCTAACCAGTCTACATTGGCTTCATGTTCATTTTATAATTGTTTTTAAGATTCTCTTTCTGGTTTATAAAACTAGGCAACGAGATTACAAAACTGAGACTGGGGCGTTGTTCTGAAACAGATCAACATCTTTATTTATTAGAGTAAAAATGCCATATAGGCTACTACATCCTTAAAATGGATGACAATTAAATGGCTTTCAATTTTTATCGGTAAAAATGGTCCTTTCCCCTTACAAATGCATTTAATTTAACAATGAAAAATTTATGTTAAAAACAAATTATTCTCTCCCTTGAGAATTTTAAACATTTTAATGCACTATGTAACATTTTTTTATTATAGTAAAACGAATGGAAATAAAGAAACAAAAGGGCACTATAGGACAATATGTAATATCATTACATTTGTTTGTAAGCACTAAACTCTGTGCTAAACTGTTGATATGACTAGTATATAGGCCTATTGGGAATGACATGTGCCATGATAGGTTTTCAGATATTGGGAGAAATAAGCACATTTAAATAATTTTAAAAATACAATTAAATTATTGGAGAAGACTATAAATGACTTCCGATGAGTTAACATGTAAAATTTAAAATAAATATATGCTAACTATTGCATTTAAAGCTGTCAACCACCACACTCGCTCTGTTTACAATTAATCTACATTTTTCTGTGAAATTAATGCAATGAGAGTAACGTCACTTCATAATATAAAGTGCGCAACAAGTTATGTAGGCTAATTATAAATTCGCGAACGCTTAACTAGCAGGCTAACCCGTTTATATAGGCCCTATAACCTATATAAAATAGGCCTTGTCATTTAGTCAACTTAAGCTTTGTTGTATTTAAGCATATAATGTGTCTGTGACATACGCCTATTTTATAGGTTATGGGGCAAATAACGCGTAACACAGAATTAAATTAGTACAGGCCTACATTCAAGATACATTCAAGACTACATGCAGTTATTGGTTATCAATAATATGCGCGTCATCCGTTGTCACCTCATATATCGCAATGAAAATGACATTTCCACGACATACATCCAATTTTTCCCAGAAGGTAAATTTAGGCTGGTCGTCCATCTCCCAGCTTCATTGGTTCCTGGCACAGCACTGAAGGAACAGAAATGACAGAGACCTCTTTCCACTAGGAGCCAATCAGACGAGCTGGAACACGTGGATGCAGTAGATTCCGAAGCTATTCCTACACGGTACATATGCAGTTATTGTCCGGGTGTGAGATGAGAGAGAGGGCAAGCAGGGGGTTCGACATCGAGAGAGAGAAAAACATCCTTCCAACCTAAAAAGGTATATCTCTAAAGAAAACAAAATGAGCAGTAGGTTTGAGGGCAATATCTCTGACAGATCCGAATGTAAAAGTAAATCGCCAACTTTGTTCTCCTCGTACTGCATAGATAGCATATTGGGCAGGAGGAGCCCATGTAAAGAGAAAGTCACGGACCAGCAAAGTTTATCAAAGCTGAAGGACAGAACTGAACACGACTTAACGGCTGACGGTAAGACAACTTTGTAGTTATATTTTCACAGAGAGCGTCAAAATTCTAATAGCGATTGTGTTCATTTTGAATCAATATAGGCTCCGGAATATTGTCCAGTACCCAGTCTCCCGCCTAACTTTCAAATATTCAACTCTTAAGAAACAATGCAGTCATTACTGATTTCTTAATTGTGACCAATAAAACTTTTTTTATACTTTATGGAGATTCCTTTTAAAAATAGAGTTGAAACTTCAAATAGATGTGTAAAGCATTTCACAGCGATAAAGGGAAAATGTACAGAAACAAAGGGGAGAGAATGGATAGGGATGCATGTAAATAAATTATTTTTTACATAATAATGTAGCCTATTTGAATAGCTATCAGGTCACCTTTAGATGGCATCTTTAAAATAAACCATCGGAAGAGGGGCTACGTCTTTGAATTTGGCATTGCTGTTTGTAAACATCCCTGTTTATTAAATCGGTGTTTGAGTTTTAAATGCATACACAAATTGGGAAAGCGTGTTTGCTATTATACACTTTGTTCACTTTGTTTCACTAATGATTTCGCTTTTTACAATTTATTTTCTGTCATTGTGTTGATTGTACCTATTTGCATAGTTATTTTTGTTTCGTTGTCGTTGCTTTTTTATCCTTTTTAGTCTATTTTTGGGTTTTGTCCCCAGTTTTATCCGTGTTAGTCACTTTGAGCTGTGAGAAAAGTGAAAGTTAAATAAAGATACAAGTAGCCATTTCTAATGATAATACATTACATGATACATGATAATACCACTCATTTTTTCCCACGTTTTACAGTTATTGACTAAATCCCTTTTTGAAATATATTTAATATTTACTGTATTTCTCTATTCAATGTAACAAAAGCAATGGGAAGTATTTTGGATTATTTTAATAAAACACCAACAAGGTAACAACAAGGTAACAAGGTCTGTGATTGATTTGCAACACGAGCTACACCTCTAAATTCCATTTGGTTTCTGTTAGCAGGCTCTGCTAAAGATGGACTCTCTTTGGATTCGGAAGCTCATCCATCAAAACTGCGCCGGCAGTACGGTCATGAAGGGAAGCGTTTGGACACCAGCGGGGACTTTCAGGAGCTTGGTGACAAGGGACAGCGGGAGAGGCTACCTGGCTATACCTGTGATAATCTAAAAATCGTTCAGGCGCCACAGGTCAGTATCAGCCGTACCAAGTCATACAGAGAGAATGCATCTTTCAACCAGAACACTGGAGTCAAAGAGCTATGTGCAGAAGACGTCGTTGAACTAGACGCACTGAAGATCGAAGTCGGAGCTATGAAAAAAGAAGGATGCAGGGAGGTGGATTTGTCTCCGAAAGCCGAAGAGGGACTTAATAACAATGTGGATTTAAAAGACGGTGAGGACAGCGTGTGCCTGTCTGCTGGCAGTGACTCAGAGGATGGAATGCTAAAGCGCAAGCAGAGAAGATACAGAACCACATTCACCAGTTACCAGCTCGAAGAGCTCGAAAGGGCATTCCAGAAAACGCACTATCCGGACGTATTCACCAGGTAGGGGAGTCGCCATAAATGTTTTTGGATTTTGCTCATTCACTCAAAAATATTTAGCCTGACACTATGGAATTTTACGTTAAACAGCGTTGACGTGTCAATAGTCATTAGCCGTTTCAATTACATTCATGACTTAATCGAGTCGAGTACAATAAAAACTAAAGTAGGCCTACACGCAATCCGATGTTGCATGCATACCACCTATTCGGTATGGGTTTAACAGAGGTGATGGATAATTGTAACAATTAATGGAAACGCCCTGTAAATGTGCGTCTGCAGGTGTTTCCATTAAGGAAACGCAGTTCCAAAGGTAACCTCACAAACTCAGATAATGAAGCATGGGGGTTTATTCAAGAAAATAGATTGTGCGTAAACATTGAAGGGCAAGTAAACATGAAATGAGTTGCAGTAACGTCCAAATCGATGAGGCAAGCTGCTTTTGTTTGTTTCTTAGCACCCAGGCAAGCTTTTACAAAGCAAATAGCTTACTGTTTGCCTAATGCCTGTGACCAGGTGGCTATTTCTTTTCCATGAATCACCTGGAGCATCCAGAAGTTGCGGCTATGTCAACGCTGAAAGGAAAATATCGGAACACATTTAGCATTATACACTGAGCTAACATCAAATGTCAAACACGTTGATGAGTAAAATAAATTTCTTTAATAAATATGATACCACAATTTAAAATGCTTAGGTCTCCCCAAAAGGACACTGCATGCAAGATGGTTTTCAACACCATCTAGAGTTCAATATCCAAATCTCCAATCTCGTTTTCTCTTTAGATGGCATTCTGTAAACATATAACAGCAAAAAACAAAAAACAAAAAAAAAAAAAACACGTTGATTGTAGAAACTGTAGAAACTCAGAAGCGTCATAATTGTAACAGCTGTTACGTTTATACAGACGGGGACATCATGTTTTTTGGTCACCTAGCATCCAATTCCCGCAATAATACACTCAGCAAACCATATCAACTTTTCAAAGACCGATTACTTTTTTAAAAACGATGTATGATTTGATTTATTGTAAATAAAACTAAAGCCCTATAACATTCAAAAACATTATTTACACTTCCAAATGAGTTCCTCAGCATAGCGACGTTAATAACACAATGCAGCAGTATAATTATACGTTTTCTTTCATGTGCTTGGCAAACGCCGTTATCTTTGATACCTCGGTAAAATAGGTGACGTTTCATAGGTCATTTATAAAGCCGAACGTTTTCTGAATATGGTTGCAGTGCTGTGTGTGTTAATCCTTTGGTTAGAGTTGCTTTACCAGTTTTAATTTTGCGGATTAATAATTCTGCCAGAAAATGCTGGCCTCTACATCTCGACCCTTCTGAAACACGGCCTACTCATTGATTTCGATGTTTCTTGAACACTGGTTGCTTGAACCATCTGAACTAATAAACTGAATGGCATTTCAACAAAATTCCTGAAGTTATCCTTCCTTTGCACCACTGGATTTACGAATATATAATTCTATGAAATCAGTTTTGGGAGGTTTTGATGATAAATGTGTCTTATTTTCACTCCATTTAAAATAAGTTTATGTGTGAATGGTAATAGATGGCCTATGAACGCATGTTTGGGAAGTAGACCCACAGTATTTTAAAGTAAATAATAGATGTTCTGCAGAAACTGCAGTGATTATCGTGCGGAAGAGAATATTTTGTAAAAACGAACTTTTTAAAGATCATTTAAAAAAAAGTTTGTATTGGTATTGTATTGCTGTATCTGAACCCGCACTAGATAACATGTTTTCTTTGATGACATCTGTCATTTATGTTTATTGGCTAAGTTATGCTTTTAGAGGTATTCAATCTGTTATTGTGCAACAGAAATTAGAAATTAGCTTTATAGTTGAAAAAGATGTATTTGTATGTTTATCTAAACAAATAAAATAAACATTTCGAAATGAATTTCTTTGGGTGCGACTCCTTGTTTTTTTTTGCAACTCGGGTAGGTCGGAAACCATTGCTATCAATACTATGCTAATAACAAAGCTAACAACTATTTCTTTCTTTTAGAGAAGAACTAGCGATGCAGTTAGACCTCACAGAAGCGCGAGTACAAGTAAGTCTCAAACTGTTTAACAGGTGTATTGTTATAATATAGATGTTAAATTATATTTTTAAAGCCATATTTATATTGGTGATTTTGATTGAAATGATAAATGACAGTTTAGTAGCATGGTAAATCTAGTAATGATAATATCAGATCATTGCATATTTATTATTATGATTATGATTATTATTATTATTATTATGAATAATAATACTAATTTTCACCAATAATAATAATAATAATAATAATAATAATAATAATAATAATTTATTGTCAAACTATATACATTTAAAAATGTTTTGTTAATGACAAATAGGAGATTTATTGTATTGGAATTTACTGAAATTTCATCTTAAGAGCTTTCTGAAAATTAGTACAGGAACTAAATAAGTGAGCTTCCTTTCTCATATTTTATTATCAAACATCTCAAAGAAAACAACATTAATTTGATTCTGCGACAAACACAATTCATTTTATGTTTTCTTCTTTTAAATACATGAAAAATAATGGTTCAGCTTTCCTGCCTGTCATTAAAATGGTTACAGGCATGGTATGCCATCATAATTAAGTGAATGCTTGTGATTCATTAAAGCTCTCTAGAACAGAGATGCTCTGTTAGACTGAAATGGTTTTTGATTTCTCATTGTAGTTGCATGGGGGTGGGGGGTGTAATCGTATTTGATTTCACATTTTCTGATTGTAGGTAATAGCCCTGCATTGATCCAATGCTCAAGTGAGGGAATCACTGTTAGGTAATTGCAACCCTCCTACTGCTCACTCTTTCTATTCAGTGTGTGGCTTGCATTTTCAAGTCCCAAGTCTCAAAACCAAAGAAACAGAAGAAACGATAGGAAACAACAGTGTGTTGTAATTGCTACAATGTAAAAATAAAATAAAAAAATAAAAAATCCTTTAAAAACGGCAGCAATGTTGCAGTGAATATAAATCTGTATATAAATAAATCTGTATGAAAACTGGGATGGGTATTTTATGAGATTACCCTTATATGAATGACAGGGTTTAAAAAAAAAAACTGTTAAATCCCGTAAATTGTTTACACACATTTTACTGTTAAAATACAGTGTTTTACAACATAGTGTACAAACAACAACAATTGCTATCTATAACTGTGGATATTTAATGTGTGGCATGCTCCATACCCACAGAAGGCTGTGGGAAAATTGGAGGCGTCATTGCCACAACATTGTCCTCAGATCATTTAGTTTAGAGCACTGATTATAAGCACTTATTACCATTAGTTGTTCTCTTCCTGTCTTCTTGCCTTGTTCAGAACATGGCTCTTAATTACTACTTCCCTCCCCCAGTGGCATGACAAACCAGATTTTAATGAACAATCTGTGTAATAGGCTGTGTGAGAAGTGGTTCAGGGTCGAGTAATTAACATTGACTTCCCACTTGTTTTTCGGTACATTTAAAACAAACTGAAAGCTGTAGATTGAAACAACCTCTTCCAATCTTGTCCAGTTCTAGATGAGAATAGTAAGTGCAAAACATTCACTAAGCCTCAAAAGTCCACAAATTCTCCTAATAATAAAACAGTTATATTGTATATTAAACAGCTGTGGCTGTTTCTATGTGCGATTAATCCAGGTGAAAGATGTGATCAAGGTTTTCTTTCATTTTATTTTAGCACATAAGCTATCTACCTTGTTCTCTTCCTGATCAAAAAGGTTGTCTGATCAGCTCTATGCAGCCCTGGAGTTACTCTCGCTCTCTTTTTTTGGGTTCCCCACAGGTCTGGTTCCAGAACCGGAGAGCCAAGTGGAGGAAACGGGAGAAGGCGAGTGTTCAAACGCACCCCCCCGTGCTGTCATTTCCCAGTCCTCTCGTAGCAGCCCACCCGCTCAGCCACTACCTCGAGGGCAGTCTGTGCACACCGCATCCCCACCCTGCCTTGGAGTCCTCTTGGGCTGCTGCTGCTGCCGCCTCATTCCCAGGGCTCCCACCCCCTCCTGCAGGCTCCACCGCTCCCCTCGGACTCAGCAGCTTCCTGGGTGCAGCCATGTTCAGACATCCTGCTTTCATAAGCCCAAACTTTGGCAGGTACACCCCGGCTCTTGCATCTTCATTAATGTATAGGGTGGATTCAGCAAATGTGTGACATCAGCAGTGGGACACTTAAGCTCTGCTATGTACGAATCAACACCCAATCAAAAAAAAAAAAAAAAAACATTCTTGAATTGTTGCTGCAATAGTTACTGTCATTCAACAATTTTTTTTATTGGACTGACGTCTTTATAGTGCTCAGCCGTCAAACTCCTACTGAAAAGAAAAGAAAAAAAAGTGTCCTACATTTGCTGAATCCACCATCCACCCTAGGTTAAAGCTTAGGTTTAGGAAGCCCGCAGTGGTTTTAAAATTTTTCAAATTTTACGTGCATTTTGAGTTACAGTGCGTTAATTATATAATTGGTCTGGATGTTTGTGAATCCAACTCTTTCTCTAAGAGGTCAGAGGTCATGTCCAGTGACTGAGAGCACCACAGCATGTGCTGACATAATCTCCAGATCATCAAAGAGGCTGGTTCACAATAGAAAGACCAGACAGAAAATGGAGAGAACATTTAACAGTGTTGCCCCACTGAAGTCAGATAACCTTTGTAACTGTACTATGCTGGCAGATCCTCATGTGACTCACCTGTTTGTCTATGAGCGCACAGTATGGGTTTATTTTTTCCTTCTCTCATTCTCAGTCCTTCCTTCCTTCTCCTCAGACTGTTCTCTGGCATGGGACCCCTAACCAGTGCTTCCACGGCTGTCTCACTTCTGCGGCACCCCGCCCCCCTGGTGGAGGCCCCAATCCGACCGCCTGCTTTGGCGGAGTCCACCTCCACGTCTGCTGATCGGCGGGCCTCCAGCATCGCAGCACTCCGACTCAAAGCAAAAGAACACTCAGCCCAGCTCACCCAGCTGAACATCCTGACCTCCAGTGGGGCTGGGAAGGAGGTGTGCTGATTTCTCCCCATATACTCAAGCACACACACACACACACACACGCACACGAGAATGAGCATGACCAAAGCTATAAAGGACAGGCAACTCACACACCTGAGTCAACTGTATCATGAATGTCACGCTTTCCTTGACCTCGCACCCTCCTCTGAACCCGTCTGCCTAGCAGATCCCTTCAGCACTCCTCCATTCCCCACCATGCTTCACTGTCCCCCCACCTGACCTCACTTTGGTCCCCTGCACCTTTCCTGTACCCATGGATCACAGTCTTTTGAGAGGTCAAGCAACACCCACCAATCTGTGCTGTCCAAAAAACCATGAAGAACATGTTATTCTATAGCACCACTGGGGAGAGAAAGACAAGTTTTTCCTTCAGCAATCCAGTGCTCTCACTTTATTTGTACAAAATGCCAAAGGAAACAACTGCCATTGACCATGTTTTTTTATACTTACTTTATGATGGAAAGTACTTTTGTTCATAATTCAGTAATAAATAGACAAAATGAGGAAAAATGGCAAAACTGAGTTTATTTTTAAATATTTTTTTTTTTATCTCAGTGGCCTCCAAAAGTATTTTAATGGTCGAGTGGAATTTGTTAATTTTGCTGTATACTTAATCCATGAATGAATGAATAGGAGACAAAAGTACAGACAATCGGTTTTTTCCATGGTAAGTGCATGCTTATATGTTTTGCCATTTTACCATAGAAACAGTTGTTTTTGTGTTGAGTTTTCAGCTGTGCAAATGTTAACAGAGAGGACAGAAGAATTCATTTAGAAGGAAAGCACAGAAACCTGGTATACAAAGTACTGCAGTTTGGAAAGTCTTGTAAAAGAAAGAAACCACTGGTGGATTCAGAAATAAATACCGTACTAATAACCGTAACCGTAGGTCGGCCAAGGAAGGCAACTATTAAGAAAAACCCTAAAACAACAGTCAGGGACATGAAGTCTGCAGAGGGTAGGGATGAAAATATCACAAGCTACCGTATGCACAAGAGAGACTATACTGCAATATAGAGGCTATACTAAGATGCAAACCTCTCATCAGCAGCAGAAATGGAAAGGCCAGATTAGAATTAGCCAAACAATGCAGAGACAACCCAGTAGAATTCTGTAACAAAGTTTGATTGGATTTATTTTTAAATCCAATCCAGCATGTGTTTCACTTGCTGAAGGGGAGACTGAAGACAGAAACCCCCTGAAACAAAGATCAATTGAAAGTAGCTCCAGTGAAGGCCTACAAACATATAGAAGAATAATAGATTTGATGATGCCAATGGCTCATAGTCTTGATGCAGTTACTGCATTTAAGAGCTATGCAACCGAAAAGTAGACTTAATTGCTTTGATTTACTTGTATGTTCATCTATTAGTGTACTGTTGCTCAGCTGAAAATGGGAGACTGAAACAAAAACATCAGATTTTTGTAAAATTGTAAAACATATATGCATGCTGGCACTATAAAATAAAAGCTGATTGTCTGTACTTCTGTCTCATACTAATCTTTCGATCTCACATCCAAATGCCTTAAGTGTACAGCAAAAATAACACATTTTACCATTACCATACTTTTGGAGGGCACTGTATTATTTGCATTAGTAGATGTTACAGCATAGAAACTTCCTCTTTCCTAGAATGTAATTTATGTGCGCTGTTTATTTAACTTATGAACAAGAGAAAACCACAATAGAAAAATAATTTTAAAATTTGTGTTCCTGATTGTGGAACAGACGGTAAATGTGTTTAATATAAGCATACTGCATCTTTTGGCCATATTGTTTACTTCAGACAACTTAAAATAGGATCTATTACTCAATTTGAATTTGGTTTCATTTTAAGACATTGTGATAAGTAATATCAGATGAGCTTACAAACTTGAGAACGAATATTTCAAGAGATTATTTATTGTAGTAATGTGAATATCGACACTAAAAAAGATCTCATTTTCATCAGAACTAGAGACAGTATGGAAAAAGGAAGAGAAAAACTAGTGAACATATGACTAAATCAGTTCTTTTGGTGTTTTAGATACCTGCTTTATTTTTCTCCTCTCTTTCATTATGTTAAATTCCGTTTGTTTTATTTATATGTTGAACATGCTTTCATGTCACCAAAGCACTTGTAGAATTAATATATGGAGGAATATAGATGAAAATTATGCACAAATAAGTACATATGTCTCTATAAAAATTTGATTTAAAAAGATATCTTAAAATATCAGAAAAAATATGTATAACTATAGCGGGTCAAATAAAGGCATGATAAAATAATTCCAACCACCTCTCCCTGCTCTGGGCTTCAGTTTTGTCATTTGCCTTTGAAGTATTTTCTTATTACAGCCATAAAAATAACAATTGATTTGTGTATTGATTTATATTTGGTAACAAGGTATATTGATTTGTGGTAAGCATGATTGTCTGAACTTATTACAGCAGGAGTTAGTGCAGTATACTACTGCAGGGACTGCACCGTTTTATGGTTTATAACCTTTGGTTTGTAAACAGTGGCATGCGTTTGGGATTTTAATTATGCATCTTTTTAAATGTTTTTTTTTGCATGTATATTTTTGAAAGCAAGCCTAACTCAACATTTGTGTATTATGTTAAAATAAGTTTGTCAGTATATCTGACAATGAGTTTGGATCAGATTCCAATCACTATACTTAGTTGACAAAGAATCTTCTTATTGTGTATAGTGCTTTGTGGGTCAGTTTTCATTAAATGTTAAATAAAGCCACTGAAGGTAGGCATTTTCAACATGCCTTTTAGCAGGTTACATTTATTTTCAATACATTTGGCATTTCTAGGGGAAGATAATTATTTTTTGTCTTTTTAGAGCTTACTGTAAAGGAGGGCCTATATCTGACAGTACTGCTTCAGCCAAACTAGGTTATGTAGGCTCGTATTTGTAGATTTGTTGCCTTCTGTGTCAGAAGAAAAAAAAAAAACAGGGCTATAAAATACAAATCAAATTAATATTTAACTGTGTAGGAATTTTACATACCTAAACAATAACTGGTCTCAAGATGGTTTGCTAAGAAACCCTGTAAGATGTGCCATGCCACATGGTCATGGATGGATGTAGTGTGCAGCTGAGGTTCCTGGTTCTACATGCATATCAGTTATTGAAATTCTGGCATGAAATTGAGAAAGCTCTTTTAAATGTTGAGCCATCATAGAGTAGCAAAATTTATGTTTCCCCCTGAAATATTTTAAACATAAAATATTCAAAAAAAATATTTGAAGCAAATCTACAGAACATATGCAGATGCTGAAATCAAAACATTATACTTTTAACCAATGAGAAGAGCAGCTGGCTCATGTTATAATTTCCTCCTGAGCTGTTACATATGTTATTTGCTGAGTGTGAACTGTGAAAAAAATGTTTGACCTAAACATTTTTATTCAACCTGGACTGTTTTACTGTCTTCCAGAATGTTTATTTTGTTCTCCCAACACTCAGAATTAAGTCGGTAGCAAACTGTCAGATGTCCAGCAAAAGCACTCGTTTTTAGTACAGTGTCATGCCTAATGCACTGGGATCTAGTGTTGACTGTGACGGGCAGCCCTGCAGGACTGTGCACAATTGGCCATAGTGTCGCCCAGGGAGGAAGGGTTACGTTGAAAGGATGCTCCCTGCATCACTTGGGAAGAGTGACTGCTCTGGCTGATTGAGCACCAGCTGCATGAGTATTGTCCCCCAGATCAATGACTACATAGCCCAATTGGAGAACTGCGGAGTGAAAAGAACTGGCAGCTGGCTAAATACGTTTTGGAGGACACATATGCTGCTTGGAACACTCAGGAATTGACAAAAAATATTGCAGCAATATGATGCGTCTGCAAATTTCTTCAAAATTTGGCAAAAAGATATATTTGTAAGAATTGGCATTTGGGGCGTGTTGCTAATAACTGGTTAGAAATGTGGATGGAATTAAATTGCAGCATTAACTCACAAACTGTCCTTAATCGGTCGATCTTTATTCAACACAAATCTGTACATATCACTGAATCAAATTACACTATTCCCTATAAAAACTCATCATGCCACATGCAATCATGCTTTTTATCACATTTTCAAATCAATGACGCATGCAGTTATTTAGCTTGTATTGTATTTGAATTCAAATTAAATGCAATAGAACTTAATTTATCCCACATGGGGCAGTTTAAGAGCAAAAACATTCTGCTGCAGAAAACAAGAACACAGAAAGACAACATTCATACATACACATGTACAGACAACATCAAACATGCCATACAGTGGTTAAAACATATTTTAAAGTGAAAAGGTGCAGCTTGCTTCTCAGTCCATAGTGATGTTAAAAGGGTAATATACAGTATGTTGTACATACTGTATAAGTCTGATTGCTTCTGGAACATTGCTTCTGATTGGTTTGGTTTTTTCGTATATATGGTGTGAACATGATTAATCTTGCAATGATTTCATAAAAAATGACATTGTGTTTATAAAGAAAGGGCATTCCAGTGTTCAAAATATGGCCTGTGCTTTCATAACTGCATCAGTTACCACTGGGCCCAATTTAGTTTTTACTTTAATAAGTTATAGATGCAAGTACTAGATACAAGTACAATTACCCAGACTTTTGACATAATCGATTTAACCATGTTCATACCATATCATTCATACCAGATTCAGGCATGCTCAGGGATAATATATGAAGCTAGTATTATTCCTGATGCAGTCAAGACCATATACTTTTCTGTGTCTAAAATACTGGAGAGAGATTTCTCCATTTCCTCAAATGTTTCAGTTGTGCATTAGCATGTATGCAATGTGTATAAAAAATTGAATCAATAATTAATAAATTAAATTCTGTCATTTACATAACCTTTGGACTCAGTGATAATCCCTAACCTTGGTGGCCTTCTAAACAATTCGCTTGGGACCCAGCCTCACTTCGTGCTTGATTAACTTTGTTGCATATATGTGGGAGCCTGAAAGGTAGAAGCAGAAGAGGTGATCACTTTTGCATCATACAAAGGAAACTCCCACTGATGAAAAATTGTAATTTTGTATACATGAAAATATACAAAATTGGTAATAGAAATACATTAGGAAGATGTGTCGTTTAGGTTCACGCACACAAAGTAAAAGACATTTAAAAGCATGTTTAACATTTTACACTTTTGATAGAGACCCCAGAGAGGAGCTTCATTATTACACCATGCACATTTAAGAACCAGCCTTCACCCGGGAAACAGGACAAAAGCGATGCTTTCAGGATTTAAATAATAATGGCCACTATATTCGCCTGTTAAAAAACATGCTTTCAACGTTGTGAAATTGTTTTAACATCCGTGATGGCAACTTGGTTGGGGCTATCCTTCTGTCATCAGTGGAGGAGCACTAGCGGGCCAGAATCGCTTTCACTCGAGTTCCCGATTTAATTCAGAAATCCTCCCCTTTGCACCTGACGAATAGCTGTGTTATTATCATAGTCAATGCTTTCCTTTCAGAAAGGCCATTTTCCCCAGTTTGACCCGTCCATGGTGCTGAACCAAATCGCGTGAAATTACTACGTATTTATTTTCCTCTTTATGGCTGGATCCAGTGTAAAGCTTCCCTTTATTTTACACTTACTAATCACGTCTCATTACGCTGCAAGCAAACAAGATGTGAGAGAAGGAAATTTTTACATTCGATATTGAATATTATTCATTTTTTACTGTGTTAATTTTAATGCATTACATTTTCCGTAGTTGCCGCATTTTCAGGACCCCTGACTTAAATCAAGTCCATTAACTTGCCACACATGACGAACTCGGAGTCTTGAAAGAAATAGGAGAAGTAGGCCTATACAAGGAACTCGATTTCTCCACTCGGTGGGAGGGTGGATCTAGAATCTTACTGACAAAATATCAATGAATAGCAACGCAGTTTTCTCCTAAAATGCTTCAACACATGCTACAACGCGGCAAGCATTGTATCAGTGCTCATATGCTCATTTGAAAGATTCACTCTGAATATTGAAGGAATAGGACACTAACTCTCCCGTACAAAACGTGTCATCTCACTTGCTCAACAGCACAATTCTGATAGAAAAGAAAGCTTGTAAAACGTAACAAAAAATTTCTTCTTACTCTCTCAAATCACTTCAAAGCCCACTATTGCGCAACACCACCTTTTGAAAGCACCTAGTTATAAAATAGCCTAATTTGCTCACAGAAACTCCGCAGAAATACACCGACAATTAATTGAAGATTGATTACAGATCCGAATTTGTGAGGGTGAATACGTTGCATTTGCTAAAATTGATCTTTATTCCCATAATTATTTTTGCCTCTGTAATGTTGTAATTTTGTCCAAGTTCGATTAAGGAATAGACCACTAGTTTATTTCGGCTGGTTCGTTGGATATTTTATCAGAATCAGTTAGGCCTACATTTCGCATTGTTCGAAACATTACGCAACCACCATTTTCCAGATTGATATTATGACCGGACAATTTCAAAAAACCACAAATAACAATTTTGTGATCCAATAGAGTTACATTTTGTGCAATTTACCTCCTATATAATCCGTGCCGGTGTTATTTTGTCTCGGTGATTTAGTGTTTAGATGCATTTATTTCCACCCATGGAGCGTTATCATCCATTCGTCTTTGTATGATTTTCTTTTCCGAAAGGCTGCAATAATGACCTAAGACTGGTTTGTAAATACGTGGATTTCATATGAATGCAAACGCATATGGTGCCACCACACAATAAAAGGGACATGTGAGAAAAACAGTATCTTTGTTACATTATACTATCTATGCATTCAAATGGGAGTAAAATACGATGGTGTCAAAATTATATTTAATACACTGAGAACAATCGTAAGTAAACAATAATGCGTAATGGGTGAAAAATAAGATGGGGTTGAAGTCAGGGCTCTGTGCAGGCCAGTCAAGTTATCCCACACCGTTCTCGACAATACTATTTCTATATAGACTTTGCAGTGCACCCGGGTTCATTGTCATGCTGAAACAGGAAATGGCCTTCCCCAAACTGTTGGTGAAGCACAGAATCGTCTAGAATGTGATTGTATGCTGTAGCACTAAGATTTGCCTTCAGTGGAACTAAAGGACCATCTCAAACCATGAAAAACAGCCGCAGACCAAGGGGTGTCTGGATGCTTTTGGTCATGTAATGTATTAGACTTAATTACATTGATTTACTTTTTAGTTCATCCATTAACTTTCAAAAAATTTCACCACTGAAAATGGGGAGACAACACAAAAACAGCTGTTTCTCTACAATGATAAACCATATATACATGTACCATGAAATGAAAGCTCATTGTCTGTACATTTGTCTGATATTCATCTTTATTAAATTAAAGATTAAATATTACACAGTTTCATAAGCAGCAACAATACAACAGTGTTGTTCCTGAATTTGTGAAAGTTGACACATTATTGCAAATGAGAGTAAATAAAATAATTAGTAAAAGAGTGACACATTATTGCAAATGAAAGAGAGTAAATGAAATAATTAAATACCCGTCATCAGCAACTGGTGGGAACCTCAATCCCGACTTCAATTTCTCAGACTTTTAAAACCCAAAATTACATCAATCTTGACCAGGGCTGGTGACAAAGGGGTAATTTGAAGAAACTAAGACGTTCATGCCAGGTCTACCTATAGCAAAATGACAGCAATTTAACACTATTCAGAGTAGATGCAAGGTATGGATACTGCTATTTCACCTGAAGCTGGAGGAATAAGGAAAAGAGAGGGCGCAAAAGAGAATGACCAAAAAACAAGACTGATTTGACAAAGCCCTGAAAAACAGCTTCATCCAGTAAATATGTCAGCTTCAGTAAATGAGTTGTAAGTACAATAACAAGGGTGTAATTAAATGAGAATGATGAAGATAATGGGGATTGTACATTCTACTCTGGTGCTTATGAATATTCTATTAGCCTTTATCAGGCAGCTGCATTAGCTGTTAATTCAATCGTCACTCTGAGCTCAAAATGTTTTTCGCCTGTGTATAATTGCTGAGAACGAATAAGTGATTTGACATTTGAACCAAAGGATTCCCCCTGGCACCCCACCCCCCTGCTGCAGGGGCTGGGGGTGATGTGCTTGGACTGTTTGGACTGTGGACGCCCTGACAGCGAATAGCCAGCCTTATAATTCAAAAACATGTAAAATACAATCTTTTTGCTGTCAGTGTGGTAGAATGACTGACAGTGCTGAAGCAACTAATGCTGTTACACAGCCGCATGCACAGTATGAATGAGGAAGAGAGAGAGGTGTCCCCAATCTACTTCTATGCCTCCCATCACATACACAACATACTACTTATTGTGCATGTCATACTGAGAGACAGAAAGATTGAGGAAAAAATAAATAGAATATGCATAATTCATTGTCAAGAGCTTTAACAGTAGTATAATTCATTTGGCGATATTGATATATTGTTGTTTTCTTCTTAATCATGGAGAATCTCACACTTTGTTTGAAATTCGGTCCAAACTGAACTTAACTTCCAGCAGTTAGTTTGAGGTGGTTTCATTTTACATATTCTTTGCAGATCAGTCACATTCCTCTCAACTTCTATGCTCAATCAAGGCTTCCAACTCCCATTAATCTCCTCAGCCTCTAGCATTTGGTGTGTGTATTTGTATGCACATGTGCCAGTATGCACATAGTTCTCCCATTTTTAGGGACCAAAATTGTGAAGTGTACATCTTATGTGCAGTTTCAAACAATACCTCAAAACCCACTGGATGGTGCTTCATCTTGCAGCAGGACAATAACCCCCAAAATACTGTAAAAGCAACCAAGGAGTTTTTCAGGGCCAAAAAGTAGAACATCTTGATCTGAAAAAAATCAGCCAACCTGAATCCAAATGATCATGCGTTTCACTTGCTGAAGACAAGACTGAAGGCAAAAATCCTCCCCCCCCCCCAGAGCATCGCCAGGGTAGACGCCCAGTGTCTGGTGATGTCTATGGACGACATTGATCACTGGATATGGATATAAATACCCTTAAATTTAACCTGACTGTTTGCACTTTAACCTCATATTCATTGTTTCATTTCAAATCCAATGTGCTGGAGTACAGAGCCAAAACAAAACAAGAAAAATTGTGTTCCTGGTTAGGCATATGGGGTAGTAAAGGGTAGTAAATTGTGCAACTTGCTCCCTAGCCTTCACAGTACAAACCAGCTGCCCCATACTTCCACACTTTTTTCTTTGATGCCCCTCCGACAGAGCATCCCACCTGCTCAGTCATTCTGTGCCTTTCCTGGCAACAATAATAGAATCAGAGGATGAATGGAGAAGCAATGGCCTTAAAAAGAGCTGCTGAGCTATCACAATGCTGCCTTTAAAACCGACTCTGTTCTCATCAGGGACAGACAAAGCAATCAGCCAGATACGCTGATATGTTCAGGGCAAAAAGGGAGCAGGGGTCAGGGGCTGGGGTATTTGATTTAAGTTGCCTTAGCAGGAGTTCATAATACCTGCGACAAAATCAACATCCCTGGCCCTACCCCTGGCCCCGCCCCACCCCTCACCTCTTTGCTGAGACCTCAGACATGGTGGACATGGACTCGTACAGGCGAGTGCGTTACAAGACAAAATGCCCATGCTACAGTAAACGTGAGAGGGGATGAAAGTGCTATGTGGGTGCCAAATGATTTGGTCTCTTCTCACCAGTCTCTAGTTTGTTTGAAAATTTGGCATCTCACAATCTAAATTTACATTGGAATATCACAATATGTTGCCGTAAATTGCTAAAAAAAGAGTATTAAAATACACTGATTTTTTAAATGCAGTCACAGTGTACAGTACATTTTGTGAAAACAAGAAAATGAAACCACATGAGAAAATGAGGGACAAGCATTTCAAATGCAATGCAGAGGCTGCTTCACAGTTGTACATATATTGGCTCAACATAAATTAAGCAAATAACATCTCAGCATGCATAGTGTTGCACAAAAGCTGGTCAGGC
Source organism: Anguilla anguilla (assembly GCF_013347855.1). Taxonomy (NCBI): domain Eukaryota; kingdom Metazoa; phylum Chordata; class Actinopteri; order Anguilliformes; family Anguillidae; genus Anguilla; species Anguilla anguilla. The sequence continues at coordinate 17,649,629 of NC_049209.1, forward strand.
CTGGTTAGCCATAATTATGGCTAACATGACTACTAGAGTAGACTTCAATGACTTTGCTTGATCAGATTTAGGAGGAGCTTCAGTAAACAAAACAACTGAACTTGCTCACATCTCACAAGCAGTGGCGCCTAACGTGATGTCAGCATGGAATTCAGAAGACATAATCAACAAGGGGAAACACAGCAGAAACATACACAAATTATGATTGTCTGTTCATTAAGTTGAAGCTCAAGACAAAAAAGGCAAATGCCGAATCTTGAAGTCTACTTTTGTCCACCTTCATTCTGATGCATATGCTTATTTCAGATGCGCAAAGTTCCAAAATATTGGAAATAGTCAGTGTAAAGTTTCACAAGTTAATGGAAAGAAGCATATGAATGGAAAGGAGCAACCGTGTCGTCCAGGCTGTGCCACATGCAGGAAGGTTTCTTGTCTAAATTAGAACAGGAGACAGGATACATTTGGAACAAATCTAGGTCTGTCATTGATTGAAGCTACAGGGATCCTTTTTAGTTTCAGGAGCAGAATATGAAGTAAAATGAAATGCTTTTCTAATGTGTTTTTTTATTCTTCTCTGATTTAGCCTAAATCTTGCCTTTGACCAGAGATTTAGGCTAAAAGATTTTACTGACATGCTGAATATGTCATTACTTTTGTATTTTCATTTATTGTTAGATATTTAAAAAAGGATTTGTATATTCTTAGAATTCTCAATTAGAACTTAAGGCAACAAATTTTTAAAAATTTGTAAAAAAAAAAAAGAAAAGTTATTTAACATCTTTTGCCTACATGTCAGAAATAAATATTTAATGAAAATATAAATATTGATAATAAATCTAGGATTCAAAAATAAAAAGTTTCCCAAATCTTGGCCTGCAAACTGCATATTTAACTATATCTATATATTTAGCTATACCTTCACATACTGTAGACACAAACATAGTTACAACTGGCATGATTGCGATGGATAACCCATTTCAAAATAGTGTGTGCCAAGCAGGAATTCATTGTGTAATATTGTAACATTGTGTTTCACAGCTGCAGCAAGAGACCCTTCTTTCTGTTCACTCAAACTATCTATTTCGCCTCCTTAATTCACTGCCAGACACCAATGGGCGGGAACAATGAACACTTTCATTATTACCAAAACAATTTACTACAGCAAATCACTGCAGACCATTACAACAGCCCATCCCTATAGCCAATTACCACAGTCAGTCACAACAAATTATACAGCCAACCGGCAACTGCAGCCAAGTATTACTGAATGTACACATGCCACAATGCAACCATTTTATTTTACATCCCATCCACTTTTTTATTTATCTGTGAGAACTGTTCTACATTCCTGAGGAAAAGCTACTCAGCTGCAAAAATCAAATGTGTGCATTTAAAACAAATGTTGGTTAAATTTCAATGAGATGAAAAAAAGAAAGTTTGACTAACTTCAACACAAGGTCATCATGTGATGAACCAATATATGTAAATCTTAACAAAGGAAACACGGGAAAAAACTAAAACGTTTAACTGAAGCATGAGCTGATGCCTCGGTTTTTGTACACATTATATCTCTCCAAAAAAGGTGTAATTGCTTGTTATTTTCATATATTCGTGCTCAATTTTTGAAATTAATTCCAATTCGGGAATCGCATGAATGTCACTTTCCATGAAAAGGCTTTGATTGTTATTACCACTGCTCAAAGGACTGTGATTTCCAAATACACTTACGCAGAATTACATGAATGATTTTTCTTCCAGCAGTCCAGTGTTTAAAGAGTGATTAGGCAGTAAGTGGACTGCCTTTGAATCGAAGCAAATGCAAACGTCTCCATTTGAAAGACACTCAATTATCCCTGATTGCCCCTGTTGTAAAGTGACAAATAGAGATACCTGCAAGTGCTGTAATTTGAGTGAAAATTAACATGCTGCAATTTCTACTGGAGGGGAAATAGATACGTAATGGAGGCCTGGCTATACTGCACTAACACCCAGGATAAAAAGAATGAGTGAGTCAGGAAGAAAGAGAGATAGATATCTTTCATGATTACCGAAGCAATTCACTACAGCAAAGAAAGTAAGAATGAAAGGAAGAAAGACAGAAAGGGAAATCTGTTAATGTCAGAAGAATACTTCAACTTCAGCCAATAATGTATCAAGAAACATTTGCACTTCCAGGCCTTGTCCTCTAAATAAATTAAATTAAGTCCCTTTATGAGTTTTATATGTGGCATTTTGTACCTGTACATTTCACAACAAAATAAATAGAACTTTATGTGCTCTAACTTCCTCCAATGCACATGCGCTTAAATACTCTGAAGTAGCTTGGGACAATGCCAGATTTGCTGGAGGTGTATTGCAACTGTAATATTTGTGAAATAATCATTCAGTCAATACCCACTCTCTGAAATTAAGAAAACATATCTGAATCTGAATAAGTTCCCATGTTAAACACCTGTACCTCATCTACCTTCATGAAAAACATAATTACCAATTGGGGGAACAAGATAGGTTCTTATTCATTGCAGAGAATAATTTGCATGTGCTTCCACATTTTCCATTAGTATTGTATAGTTGTATACTATAAGTTGCCTTTTATCAAGATATTTTACAAATGAATGAGAATAATAAGAAATGCCACCTCAAATCATATTTTTTTAACAAACAAAGAAGGGAATTAACTCATCAGGTTGCAGTGCTGGCATAGCACAGTGAGCTTCATGCCATTTTAATGGAATACTATTCACTGACACATCCAACGCCACATTCCACACCTACATGGAAAAAAAAACACTGTTACAATAGCTAGGATCAGTAGTAATAAAGAAGGCAAAGTACAAAAAAAAACAATAATAATAACAATAACTGTATGAAATAACTATATTATTACATACTATTTCTTTTCTCAGACGTGATAATGTTGCAGTATAACACTTACATATACAGTACATTGCTCATCTGGAAGAATATATTGAAGCAATTATACATGACCATTAGAGAAAAAGAACAAATGGGGGAAGGTAATCTATTTCTAAGAGAATCCATTTCTAATAACTCTTCCTTTAAGGCAGAACAGTTATATAATTATGCTTGTGAATGTCTAACCTTGACTGTAGATTCATCTGAAATGAAAACCTGTGCCATTTGGTGCATTGCCTTAATGGAATCATTCAGCCAGACCTGTTATTATAGGCCAATGTATTGCCAGTTGACCATCAGTGGCAATTATTTAACTTTTATGTATAATAATATTGTGGACCTTTAAAATGTCGTCAGATTAAGTCAGGGTCATCCATTTAGCATTGCAATGCAAAAAACAAAAGATGCCATGATATAGGGATATCAAACCAGTTATACATTTATTGCCTGCAATAATGCTTTGCCTGCCAAATGTTTCACTGGGGTTCATGTCTCCAATTCAACAATATACACTATCTCTATCAAACTATTTTCTTAGGGTTGCTTTGATGTTACAGTAAGTTATATTTATAAAGGTGTACCTCTGCCTATGTCAGGCATTAAAGTGACTTTTTTTTCCTTTAATCATCACACAATTTTTTTCAATTTCTTAATAGAAATCTTTGATATTTTTAAATTAATTTATTCAACTTGCGATTGCATTCCAATATCTCATTTTTGTGTCATCAGTGGCTTTGTAGTCTTATAGAAAGTGTATTCACAACTTGGAGCATGTAACATTCCATTTGTTTTGTTTGAAATGTACAGGTAGTGATGAATGTGAAAACTACAGTAAACAACAGTTAAATATTAAAACTACAGTATGTCATGAGCATACCATTTAATTTAGAAAATAAAACACTTTTTATGGCCTCTCAAAGCCAATATATGAAATATATTCACAAAAAAACTATTGAGTGTGTTTATACTTTGTATTTATGTTGTAACTTCAAAATTGGCCAACAGATCTTTGTAAAACTGTCCACACAGTTTCAGTTCATTTGTATCGAACTTTGAAAAATTACAATCCTCTAAATTGCATTTAATAAAGAAATTGACTGCTGCCGCTCGCTTATAATAAATATTGCCTATCAATATGACAAAGTTTAAAAGTTGTGTCATTTGTAATAAACCAAACAGTGCAGTACATATCTAAATACGTCTAAGAAACCACAAACAACAAATCCCAGTAGCAAAGAAATCAGGCTTCCTGGCCCAGCTGGACCAGTCAACTATTTTAAGCAAATGCATTTCACAGACAAGTCACAGACAAAAGGTTGTCTCTTCTCCATACTTCCATCATCAAAAGATAAACTGATTTACTCCACCCAGCAGAAACGGGTGAGGAATTTGACAAAGAATGATACAACAATGTACACTGTGTAAATCCTGACTAATCAAAGCTTTCTATTCAGCTATTTGACCTTAGGATCAGAGCAGGATTACCACTGCTTTTTGTTGATACCACTGTTACCATGGTGATCTGGATGCTGAACAGAATTTTAAAAAATTGCTTAACACCATGGGAACTCTCACTACTGTTTGATAAAATGCAGGGCAACTAGTTTGCCCAAGACACTAGAAACATTAGACAGGTGGAATCACTGCACACATAAAAACAATAATAACGGAAATTGACCAAAAAAAAAAACAAAAAAAAAAAAACATGATTGACAGTGTCCAAACCACTGAATCACAATGTCTGAAAAAATTATATATTACATAATTTTAAAATACATATTGTTTAGGCCTAATATATGAAGAAAATGTATTGAAATTATTATTTAGCATAAATGATGCTTTTGTGGAGTGTTTACATAATGTAAAGACTGAGGGGGAAAAAACTCTCTCTGAGTAGAGCACCATAATTCCAGCTCTCAAACAGCATGGGGCTCAAATCAAATCAGTCATAGTATAGCACATCCATATATTAACTTACAAATCGAAATAAATTACAATAACTAGACACTGTACTGATGTCATTAATATGAAATGTATCCTTATGACTGTATTATTCATTCATTTAGACAGTTTATAATTCCTATAATTCATTATACTTAATTAACTTCTTTTCGTTATGATTGCCAGCCGCAATACCAGCATGCAGGCCTCCTCTCACCAGTCAGTATTAAACAGAGTTGGGCTTGGTTAAATTTTAATAAAAGACATGGGAAGTACAGATTGCTCTTTAATGATCTTCAACATCTTCACTATTTTCATTATTTTGCACACTTGTTCCCTATTGACACGGTCCAAACTGAAATGATCAAAAGTTGCGTCATTCTAAGGTGCCTTTCCCGGTAAAATTTGAACGCACCATCGATGCATTCTTCATCAAACAATATATCCCATAAATCTATTGCTACAGGATTTTGTCGGGGGAAATATGTGACTAATTGTAACAAGGCCATTTCTAATGTGGTTTCTAACATTTCTGCTAGTTAAATGAATAAATAAGGCAGTCTATATTTTTATAGAAACATTCGGCAACACATGACTGTACATTACATTAGCTAGCTATATACGTATAAGGAAAATCTAGCTGGTATGCAAGCTAGCAAGACTAAAATGCAGTGAGAAGTTGTGATTAGCTAGCTAACTAAATAACTATTATGTTTCACAAGCTAGCTATCGAGCTGTCTTACTGACTAGCGCCAGTCAGCTGGCCAGACAACTTAGTGACTGGTTGAAATTCTGAAGTCAAGAAGTGTGTTCTCTCAGCCATTCTGTGTTATGGTAGCTAGCTACTACTAGTTGCTCCTGTTTAAAGGAGACAGACAAGTGTCTTCCAAAACAAATAGAAATGTGGCTATGTATATAAACAATGTATAGTAATAAAATAAGTGCTTATCACCTAATACATATTGGCTCATTTTCATTGCTTAGCCTACAGGAAAAAGTACAATTTGGTCAAAGACAACCTTTCGATATGCTGTACTGTAGTGTTGTTAGTTCTACTATCCTGAACTCTGGAGCTGATATAATCTAAGCAGTAGGCCTACAAGGTGGAAATTATTCAAGATGTTATTGCCTAGCGCTTATAAATGTACCCCATCACTTCAACCTTCCAGGTCTATTATGTTTTATGTCTGTGTGTTTAAAAAAAAAATCATGAAATAGGCCTACACGCTAAGAGATATTCTTGCCAGTAATCTCTATTTATGGTTTTTTGGATAACACGGACTCATGTTCCATAATTAGTGAACCTCACAATGTACAACATATTGTACCAAAACAAACTTCAAAGAAATAAAAATGGACACATAAAAATTTAATTTTAATTTAATGCTATTTGAGCATGCGCTATTTCCAATGCTCTATTTGTTAAATTATTGGTGAAAGAAGCAAGCTCTTCCTTTTCATGATGAATCATGGACCAAATTAAGTGGCCAATGTAAATGCCTACCCCTGCTATCTATTTTCACGTTTACTTCTCAGATGGATGGTTGAAGACAAACTACGCATCAATGGTGCCACTTAGAGACTCTGCATTTGGTGTAGTTGTCATGTATTGTGTACTAATAAAGCTAGAACACAGTTTGTTGTTTCCATTCATAGTTTTGTTGCAGGAGCATTGAATGTCTCATTTGAGTAATCTTAGTATGCTGGTGTCCTGGCCACTAGGGGCCTTGTGTGAAGGGGTAAACCTGATCATTTAGCTACACCAGATCACCCTCATGATTTGGCAGTAAACAGATATTGTGGTCATCATTGTCCTTTTGTTTTTCTTGAGATGGAGATGTGTGGTGTGCTGATGTTGGGAATGCCAGGTGCAGTTTGTAGAGGATATCCAGGACATACTGGATGGTTCCTAGAAGAGCTGGCCCAGGTTCCCCTGTGGAGAGTAGCAGGTGCACAGGTAGGCTGGCTGTACAACCATGCACCATGAAGTAAGGCATATAGCCTGTACTTGTGTGGACACAGTTATTGTATCCCAACTGGATTTGGCTAAGGTGACCATCTCAACGTTCCTGTTTTTCAAAATGGCATTTGGTGAGCTGGCCCTTTAATGTGCCGTTAAACCACTCAACCATTCCATCTCCTTGGGGATGGAAGGGAAATGTCCTGGTTTTCAGAATTCCCAGCTTTGCACACAACTCTGTGATGACATCAGACTTGAATTGCCCTTTGTTCTGCTTGTTGCCAAATAATTCCCTCAATTGGATAAAAGTAGCCCAAAATATTTGTATGACTCTCATTAAGACAGGGCAAAGGTCATGTGCGGGAGTGTCTGCAAGACAGGTGGTTAGTGGTGGCTGGCGCCACGGGCGTGTTTGAGGGGGTGAGGTGGGGGTGTCAGTAAGTTACTCACTGATGTTACTTCCCAGTCACTTTCACGGTGAGACTCAGTTTTGTCCATGTGTGCATCAAGGTATATGTGTTTTTTACTGTGTTGCCATTGGCTGCATTGTTGTAGTTCTATAATGAACGCCAACAATATGGCATATTGCAATGTTAATATGACAAATGCAATTAACTATCATAAATATCTCATTTATGATAGTTAAATGCATTTGGTACAATAATACGTGGGTAGATGTTCTTTAAGACAGCTCTAAACCAGTTTCAGAGAGACTTTGAGGTAAAGCATTAGGTCTGCTTCAGGCTAGAAATGAGGCCCAAGCTCGCCTGAGCCTGCGGTTTCTAAGGCAGACCCAAACTAGCCTGACAGGTTCTAACCGTATTTTAATCCGGAACCCGATAGAGCCCGATTGCTGAAATAACAAGCCAATGACACCATAACGCACAATATAAAATATTATATTGTCCTGTCTTCCACAGGAAAGCTGCTTGAGCATGCGATTGTGGAACTGGGGAAGCAACTGGGGAAGTCTGCTAGCTGTTAATAACAATGGCAAAATGTAAAAACAACTGTTCTAGTTTTTGTATTGTATTGTTACACACAACAAGCAAATTAAAACATCCGTAATAGAGCGCTTATGCTTAGGCCTATTTTTTTCCTGTTAAACATGATGTTGAATTTGTTTGTTGCACCTCTGCAACAAACAGCATAGGAGTGAGGTCCTCTTGCTTATGTGTTTGAATAAAGTGTGTTCCTAAAATAGAGGAATAATTTATATTTTAATGTTTGTAATGATAGAGTAGGCAGCTAGCGTTAGTGTCATATTTCCACACGTTAAACCTTGCTTTGGTAAGTTTATCTCTCCTGTGCTGTCAAATACAGCTGTTTTAATTTGCTAGCATAACAGTACACTACAAAAACTAAGCTTTGCTCCATTGTTATCAATTGTCATTTAACAGCTGGCAGAATTGTTGGCAGCAGGAGTTGTACGGTTCAACCCGCAGAGTTGGCAACGGGCCGTACTAATCTGACCCGATGTCACACAGTTTAAAATAGGCCCGATACCCAGCCCAATCACAGCATACCTACGTGCCACGTTGGGTTCGGTTCAGGATGCAGTCTCACAGGAAGAGGTGCTGAATGTGACATAATACATTTATCTGTACCTGGAAATAGGAGATGCAAATATGTAAGTGATCTTTTTTATGGGCTACAACTCACTCAAATAAAAGTAAAGACATTATTGCATTACTTGCTCAGTTTAATGATACAGACTGATAAACTGATGTTTCTTCCATGACAGCAAATTATACTAAATAATACATTTACCGCAATGTTTTTTTTTTTAACCTTTTAATTGAAATTAAAATATAACCATTTATCCAATAAATAGAACTATAAATTGACTGATCTATAAATTTAAATTATGGTATTCCAAAATTATATATTTAAGATTAAATTTTATACATTTAAATAAATGTGTTGGTATTAAATGGGTTTTCAAATTTTTTAATATGTTTATATATTTCTTTACTAAATTAATGTTTATGTGCACAATGTAGAGGTGAGGATGGACAGAGGTTGTTTTCACAGGTAATCCGACTGACTCTATTAAACTACGTCATCAAGAATTATAGAGTACTCCCCCCCCACACCCCTTTCCAAAACATCACACAAATTGGTGTATCTAACAGTAATACAACACTTAGATCAGTGTAGAAAAGGCTTTATTATTACTTTCAAAATGATTACTTTCAGGATAATTGGCTAAGAGGATTATTAACTGAATTCAAAAGGGTCTTGAATTCCACACACAAGCAGAGTCATAATAACATCTAATGACCATTAATCAGGAGGGGTTGTGTGAGCTTGATTCTCTCCCCGTTGATTCTGATGCAGCCTAGTGAGTTCTCACCCCAGCTGCAGTGAGGAGAAAGGGGATAGAGGCAGAGAGATCTTTGCTTTGTGGGCTGTGGGTTGCACCATTTGCACCAGTGTTCCTCTGCTTGGGGTCTGTATCATTTTTCTGATGGCAATATAAATTGCCTATGCAGCCTACTAGCTTGATGTTGCAAGGCTCAAGAGGATAATGAATAATTAAACTGCTGATTAAACTACCTCCGCGACATAGCTCAGGAGGTAAGACCGATTGTCTGGCAATTGGAGGGTTGCTGGTTCAAACCCCGCCCTGGGCGTGTCGAAGTGACCTTGAGCAAGACACCTAACCCCTAACTGCTCTGGCAAATGAGAGGCATCAGTTGTAAAGCACTTTGGATAAAAGCGCTATATAAATGCAGTCCATTTACCATACCCAAGGCTCTCTGCAGTCGCGTCCCATCCCAGCTTGACTGACAGACTGTCAGACTAGTTGTGTGACTGTAAGTACAGCAGCTTATTTTTCATAGTTCTCCAGCACAGATGGTCAGGCAGAAAGACCATCAATGAATCCCACTTAAATACAGCCAGCACAAGCATGGTCTCTTAGAGCAGCCCTGGAAAGTAGCGCATTGGGGCCTTGTTGACTTGGAGTAGGCAGACATAGCTCTGCAGGGTCACGGCTGACCTCTAGGAAGAGAGGGGTACAGACAGGTGGACAATGTCAGGCAGGAATAATGGTGTTAATCTGGGACCTCTGCAAACTGAGACAAGCAGCGCAGTGTCTTGTCAACAGCAATTGACTGACCCCTTCACTGCCCCCCTCCTCCTTTTGGGACAAGGACACGACGGATCTATTTTTGCGCCACCGGCTCATCTCATACAAACTCAGGCATGACTTACAGAACCTCTTTATGAGGTGCCACATATCTCAATGAGAGAAGGGGTTGCCTGAGTGATTATAGACCAGCCCTCTTACTTTATTAACTAACCCTGGCAAGGTCAGCTCCCCCCCGACCCCCCTAATAAACTATAAAGAATAAAGGCGGTATGATTTGACTATTTGTGTGTATGTATGTGTGTGTGTGCGTATGTGTGGAGGTACGCTTGGAGTCCGCTATGGGGGGGATCTGCTTGGAGTTTAAAAGCAATAAACTTCTCAGGTAGTGTTGGGGTTAAGGGATTGACATCCTGGGTGTTGTCTTTCGGGGTGTTGATTAACAAATCAGATAAAAAACAGTGTGAACAAACTTTTTTCTCGCATAGGATTTAGCCAGGCTGCAGCAACAGTTTGTCTGATCAGCTGGAGTGTTCCTTGTAAATTTCTGACTAAATTAGATCCGAAACCAGTTTTTCTCCTATTTCGGGACTGTCATATGGTCTTAGCATCTGTAACCATATTGTAATCATTTGAAATACCAATTTTAAAAAGTAAGGAAGGGCACACAAACACAAGAGTCCTCCAATCCTGCTGAAAGTATAGAATGCTAGTTTAACACTTTGCTTTTATCCTCTAAGCCATTTCAGTCCTGCTAAACTAATTTAGAAACAATTTACTATCTCTCCGTGCAGTCAGATGTATATTCTCCGTGCATATTCTCTTGCACATCAGTAGTATTATTTAGAACAAGGGTCTTAAACTCAGGTGTGTGTGGCTCCTTTTGAATCAGCAGCACTGGAAACAAGGGGTGTGGACTGCTTAGTCAATCAATGACTTCAGCGCTCAAGTGCTGAAACGCACTGAAACAAGCAGAAGAGACAGCGGCATGCCATAATTTGAATCTGAGATCCCCCTTGTTTCCAGGGCTGCCAATTACTGCATTCAGGAGCTGGATATGACACTTTCACCAAAGAGAAGGCAAACGGTGATGATTGAATTAATGAGCCTACATGACTAATTAGATAACTGGCTCTCTCTCTGACTTCAATCCACTTTGAGTTAGTCACAGTGTATGTTAACCTTTGACCCTTAGGTGTGGAGCAGTGAAACAGTGTTTTGACAGTCCAGACAGCTGGGGGATGACTTTGATGAAAGACAAGCAGTTTGACCATGGCCCAGGAATTCTTCTGGGGACATGGGACATGGGGGGGTGAGGGAATGGCAGCAACAGGGCAGTTTAGCCAGAGCTCGTCTTTAAACACATTCAGACCGACACATTCCAAGCCAATGAAAACAAAGGACAGCAGAAGGTCAGCCTCTGGCTGTCTCTATTCTCAAATGGCACAAACTGTTACCGTCCCATACTGTCTTACTGAGAACTTTAATTAGCTTAGCCTTTGAAGCATTCACTCTAAATAATGCTGGAGCTCTGTTAGTGCTGGAACTCAAACAAAATATGCTACCATGTTCACATTGTCAAAGAGTTTACTTTCTTAAGACAAAATGTTACTGCGGAAAAACACTTTATTAGAATTACAATCTGAGAACATTGCATGGAAGACAAAGGCTGGCAGTAAGTCAGAATATCTCTATTCAAGTGACAATTGTAGCTGGTAAATATCTGAACTACCTGGTCACAAACAGTACAATTCACCATGACCTGAGAGACAAGGACAAGTGATAGAAAGGATACTGATTTTGGAAATGCCAACTTGCTGGTTTCTAAAAGTCACTTATAAAGATATACAACTGATAGTTTATTAAAGGTGCAGCATGTAAGGTTGGTGTAAGAATACTTTTGTTCATATTTAGTTAAACTTCATTTGCATCTCATCATATATCAATAAATTAAAAGGTCTATAAAAATGTTTAAATCCATTAGAAGTCACATGTAGCAACTACTAGTTTATGTGTAGGCTTTTGTGATCAATATGTCTCAGTAACATTAGTCTAGTGCTAGCTTGTCATCTTATGATTAAAAACTTTAAAGCTATATGTGGTTCATTCTCTCATAATCAGTCTGAAGTCACTATGGCCAATTTAACATGAATCGATGTTTATTTCAAAATGTACATTTTTGGCTGTTTTTAAGGTTTAATCTTATTTTAGCCATGTAATATATTGCTTTCATAATCTCTATGTCTTAAAATTTAGTAAAAATATAGTTCTGAAGCTTTCAAACATAAGATAGTACTGGCTTCACAGCTTGAGAGGTCTAGGTAACGTTACCTCTCATCTGCTCTTACTACATCCCTGCCCCGCCCATCCAGTTTGCTCTGGAATATGCAACAGGCGGCAGCTGTCCTGATTGGTTGTTTAGATTCAGGTGTAGTGAAATTTGGAATGGCTGATTTCACAGTCTGGGGCAGTTAGAGAGACAGAATTTTTTTCATAGACCTTTTCATTTATTGACATCTGTCGGGATGTGAAGAAAACGTAGCCGAATATGAACAAAAATGTTGCAACAAACTTACATAAAGCGTTTTTAAAGAACAGCTGTTTTTAAGGGAGACAGAATTTTTTTCATAGACCTTTTCATTTATTGATATCTGTCGGGATGTGAAGAAAACGTAGCCGAATATGAACAAAAATGTTGCAACAAACTTACATAAAGCATTTTTAAAGAATAGCTGTTTTTAAGGGTGATCTAATTAGTGTGATTTACAGGTATTTATGGGAAAAAAAAGTCCAAGATGCCAGTTGCAGACACGTTAAATGCAAGTAGCATAATATTAAATCAATGCTAATTATGCCAAATTTGTTACAGGTGAAAAAGGCAGGCTAGTGTACAAAAACAGGCAAAACCGATTTTTTATTCATGAAATGCAAGAATCTAGGCGTTCATACTGTGCCTACTAAAGTGCTGTCTAAAAGTCAAGCATTCTCTGTAGTGTCAGTCCTCCTAGATTTGATGTTCTCCACAAGGTGTCAATCTTTAATGAATTCTGGGATAAGACACAAGGCCTATTCAAGCAATGTAGGATTGATTAGGTGGTAGGAGGAAGAAGGACCAGTGTCTGTTTTTTCCACTTACTTAGAGACAGTCGACTTCAAGTTAGCCACAAATAAGGTGAAAGTCCCATCAATCATTGTGCCTGTTGTATTGAAAATGTGAACACAGCATTTCTTCTCATTGCTTGAACCAGTACAATTTTATCAAGGAAAGATTTAATCTATTTGCTTATGAACTGCCCCCAAACAACAACGAGCTTTCCCTAGCAAGGTAGATTTCCAGAACTGTATAGCTTAATGTGAACTGCAAAGCATGATTTTATTTTTAGAAAAGCTATATTGCCAAGCAAGCTGTATAATGAACCTACATGCAGTGTCAAAAAAAAAAAAAAAAAACCTTGTCAGATTTTACTGTACGTAATTAAGTCACAAGTACTGAACTATTTTTGATACACCAAAACCTATGGAGACACATGCAGACATGCACACATACATATCATAACTATAAAGTATTAAAGATGCTATATATATATAAATACACATGTCAAACTTGCTTATAGACAAGATACCAGCTATTATGGTTGTTCAGCAAGGTCTTGAAACAGCTGAGATAACAGTGGACCAACATACTGAGGCCAAAGTGAAAAGGCACACCAGGCAATACTCAGGCCAACCTGACACAACCACTGCAGTATTCCAGTGTAATGTACCTGACAAGAATATTTCTTGTATGATTGGCTTCCACATAGATTTGTACACAAGCCAGTCTGCCAGGTATGCTGCCAGTGAAAATATATTGGGGATGGTCATTTAATAAGAATGAGGAAGACTTTTCTTAGATTAAGTTAGAAAGGTCCTGAAGCCTACTTCCCAGCCACATCTCTGTAATTAGACTAGCTAGGTAGCAAGAAACACAGGCAGATTGTATAACAACTACTTATTTGGTAATTAGCAAATATTCAGAGTAATAAAAGTCCCTTTGTGAGCAACACAGGAAATTTGATACATGCAGTGGCATACGACTTTTACAAATATGCATGTTAGAAGTGTTATACATGCAAACACATCTCCTCACCTTTGCAGCTGTAGGAATACACATCACAGACCTCAAATTTTATTGATCATACTGAATTGAAATTATCATGCATTGTCAAGCCTCTGTAATAACAAAAATCTGAGGTTAACGTAGTTCCTATGCATGAGTACTCTTGTTTTCAACCACTCAGTAATTACAGGCAATAATTACAATTAAAAAATTACAGGCAAAAAAATAAATAAACAAATTGCCTGTAATGTAATGTCTCATTTTGTTGTTGACAATTAACTGCCCTGTATAAATTGATTTCAGTTTGGAAGGATCAAATTATATAAAGTGTGTTTATTTTATGTTAAGTAGCCTATAAAACTTTACCATAGCATGCAAATACTTATCACCACTGCCGCACTGATCTTGTAAAATGCACTTTTTCCAAATGTGTCCGCTAAATTAATACATTTTAATTATAATTTAACAAAGGGTTCATGAAAATGCATTTACTGATTATTTTCAAACCCTACAGTGTTTAGATAACCAGCCAAATAACCCAAAATATTTGATTTCAGTGTGAAATCTAGTATGAAAAACAATACTTAATGTAGCAGTGAAATCAGAAGTACCAAGTATATAATTATTTACTGAGTAATAGTGGCAGCTTTAGAGAAAGAGCCTGTTTTACTAGTGCCACAAGAGCCTCATTGCCCCTTAGGTGTATCCCAACCCTCTAATGCGACTTCATGTGCTTTTCAACTGAGAAGCGCTGCTTGTAGCATGACGTGAATGAAACTGGACAATAGCTAAGAATGAGCATTAAGCATTATTATGCCATTACTGGTGTTGTGCAAACACCACCAGTTCATCTTAGGTATAATTTGCTAACAGCTGTGGAGAGTTTGTGGCAAAACAGTCAGGGCTCTGCAGATTAATTACAGTTGCAGACAGTACTTCTTGGGACTATGCCAGTGTATGAAGAGGATATTGCCTCCATTTGTAAGGTCTTCACTGTGATTTGAACCAGTTGCCATTCTAAGTAACTAAACAATTCACACAACTTGCAGCTTTCCTTTAATTATGCCAAAAGGATAATTTATGTCCCTTGCTGATACTTTAACCTCTGTGGAGAACTTAGGTTTTTATATATGTTACTATAAATTTGCAATATTTAATTTCTTTGCGACTCTACATAAAAATATTCAATTTCTTCCTGTACAAATGGTGCATAAAAGAAGAGAGTCTGGGGACAATTGCTTGTAAGTGCTGAAACTGTTTCACAAAGGACAGTCATCTGCCCAGAATAGCGAGAGGGCTCCTTTGCACTGTCAGAGTGATATATGGCTGCACATTCATAGCGCCATCTCTGCCATCCTCGGTCTCAAACAGGAGTCATGTTAAGCAGCCGCTATTAAACCAGGCAGGCTGGCGGATTCCATATGGCTGCAGTCATGGAACCGGGTAAAAAAAAAATCCCCATAAATCCCCCTCTTATTTAATATTACCGTCTGAAATCATCTCAGCTGCGAAGCTGGCATTCTGGGCATTATAATCCCTTAAATCAATACCCCCTCTGTTTTATCCCTCACCCTCCCAACCCCAGACTCCACTGCCACCGGTTTTCCCCTCAGGCTCAAAGCAAATAAATTTAAAACAAGCTCATCCAACTCACCTCACTCGCCAAGCTCACTCACCCGCTTAGACTGCTGGCCTCCCTGAAGGACACTAACTTAATCTTCTCATTTAACATGACAGGAGAAACACCACACTCTTTTAATGTCAGGAGTGTTGGGCTAGCCTCTGAAAATCATTAACCCCACCAGAGAATCAGAATCACTGTCTATTTACAACAGTCACAGTATCACTGTATGGATACCCGAAAATGTTTGACTGACCATCACTGTGTGGTTACACAGCCTGTCTATAACACTGACCAGTAGTCACAGTCCAATTTATGGTGAGTAAATGGCAGAGTGAGGAAAGCTTTTTGCCTTAGAATTCCTGTATTTAAAATGAAAATGACTGACCACAAATTAAATCAGAAAAAAATGATTAAATCAGTTATTGTTATCATTATTTTTTATCTTTAAGTTCCTCATGTCACGTACACATGTAGAAATATCATGTGAACTCACATACAAGCACACATACCACTCATAAACTGTAGAACTGACATGCACTGAAACAAACACATAGCGCATACATACGCACATGCACACACACACACACACAAACATGGTTAATGCACCGTACCCTAATTCTTGACTATCTGCAATACCACCATTACACTTTCCTTATAAGTTATAATCCATAGCCATGAGTAAGCTCTCTCTTCACAAAACAATCCTGCATTTACTGCAGTCATTTGACTGTTAGTCAATAAGCATACAAACTGTGAACTGGGGTCAGTTATTTTGTTGGTGCAGTGCCTTGTGTCCCTTGATGCCCACACAAAGAAATAGCAGAGAGCAAGTGCTGAGCTCAGAAGTGAAGGGTCGAGGCCTGACCGGGTGGATTTACATCACCTTGAATCCCTCCTTGAAACATTTACTGAGTTACCAAATCTGATTTTAAATTGATATATACATGTGAAATGTTCCAATTCACCACTGCTCTGATGCTTTCCCCATAGATTCCATTACTCCTCTTACAGCTATTTATTAGGACAAGTGATACTTGGAACAAATTCATATCTAAATGCTGACTGGTGTGATTGTTGCCACAATACTACATGTGACTTTCATGACTGCTTGCAGATAATGTGGATGTGTGGATGGATGTGTTGTTAAGTGTATCAAACCCCCCCCCCTTCAAAAAAAAAACAAAAAAACAGTACAGACCCTCCCTTTTCAGTTCTAGTTGAGTTATGGGTGTAGACATCCCAATAGTATTCACACAGGACTGATTTACAGGGAAGATAATGGGTTTAATTTAACTTTTCATCCTCTGGCAGAATGACAAAGCTGGACTCACAGCGAAAGCTTGCAGAGAGGAGCCAGAGGTTAGAATATGCTCCTATCCAGGACTGTGGCCCTGAGCCATAAGACATAAACTTAACACAATTAGCCCCTCTACCCCGGAGAGCGCAACAGTGCAGTTCTCTGAACCCTGCCTGCCACAGCCACAGAGACAGACTAAATGAACGCCGAGAATAACAGCCATGACTGTAATACCAACCGCCTGTTCCACTTTAAGCTTAACAAAATGGATTCCCTTCCCAGCAGAGGAAGATGTTCTTTCAGCAAGCAGTGTTCATATGACATAATCACAGTTTACAGACAAAGTGAGAGATTAAGGGATAACACCAGTAATTCTCATGTTTTCAATAACGTCAACATATCTCAGACCTTTCAATGGGCCTCATTCACAAAATGTTTCTTAAATTTTTCTTACTTTTGTTCTTTATAATTTTTTTTTTTTTAAATTACCCTCATCAGATTTTTTGTGGTAAATTGTAAAAATGAACTGCTAGCACAGTGCCTGGCTCGGTTAAACAGGACAAGTACATGGGCAGGTGACGTTTATTAGTTGCAAAATCATTCCTCATTGATGTAATCAGTGTTGAATCATAGAAATAAACCTACAAGAAAAAATTGTTGGTGTAATAAAAAGTGAAATAAAATAAAAGCACATCCGTTATGTCCTTCCCCATACTACAAGATTTTATCCTGTTGGCTAACAGAAATCAGGCTAGTGGCCATGTCCAAAGCTATTTATCCTAATTGATTCACAATAAGTGAGCAACTTTTTCTGTTTAGAATTACTAAAATTATGTATCCATGTAAATAACTGGCTTACAAACACCCAATATGCTGGAATTACTTTTTCAGACAGGTATTATGGAGGGCGCAAATGAGATGCGTGGGCTTTTTGCTGTTGTATCAGAGTTTAAAAATTAAAAAAAAAAAGAAAAGTCACATGTTGTTATTTGTATTTTGAAATAAGACTGGCAAGGCTGTACTGTACTAGTGTCCTTCTATCTGTCATCATACAATTTTCAAAGAACTTTCACTAACTAATAAATTATAAAATGCGGTGGGCTACTATGAATGGGGATGCTTCTAATGCCATTATTGCTGCAAGAACAATATACATGCTGTTTATTTGTAGAGATTCACATCATTCATCACAACATCATTCATTCATCATTATGTTCTAGTTCAGTGTCAGGAATGAGACTGATATTAGTATGGACAGTTTGTCACAAAGTGGTAAGAATTTTAATTTCAAAAGTAGAATATGCTGGGCAAAATTCATAAATAACCGATAAGCCAAACTTTTAACTAATGCTAGAATAATAACCCTGATTCTAGTGTAATGGGTCCTATCCTAATATTGGCGTGAATCGCACTAATTGAAAATAAAATTGTTCCATATGATCAGTTGATTGATTGATACCCTACGCAATTGGCTCAGCATACAGCACATTTTGTTTATCGTACAAACAATGGTGTCTATATTTGGGCTGTCACTTTTTTTAGTTCTATAATTGAACTTGTTCTAAT
Source organism: Anguilla anguilla (assembly GCF_013347855.1). NCBI lineage: Eukaryota > Metazoa > Chordata > Actinopteri > Anguilliformes > Anguillidae > Anguilla > Anguilla anguilla. The sequence goes on from NC_049209.1 coordinate 17,668,126, forward strand.
CCCTTGGACATTTTAAAATTCTGAACATTAAGTGTTTTAACTTCTCATCCCGTTGCCTAGGCAGTATAAGGAACACAGTTGCTGCACTCTGTGCTGCACTCATGGTGGCGCTCAACATCAAAGAGACCGATAAACAACAAACCATGTTATTTATTTGACTTGAGAGGGTATACGGTTAGGTAGCCTAAAAATTAAGTTCATGTGTGGGTCGTGCTATTCGCGTAGCCTGTAGGTTATAGCCTACATTCCAAATGGAGGAGCCAAGAATAATTGTAGCTCCACTGTACCACAGGAGTGCCGTTCATACATACTCTAGGTTCAATAAGTGGTCATGTTAGTGCTTTTTATTCAGGAAAAAAGCAAAAATGCAGGAAAAATTCACTGGGAAAAAAATGGGGGAGAGTCACCATAAATGTATCAGTTTTTTGGATTTGTCTCAACTTTGACATGTCAGTAGTCACTATCCGTTTCAATTATATTCATAACTTAATCGACTCAAATACAATTAAACCCAATATCTGAACTGGCATAACACATCCTGTTACATCCCTCCCCTAGTCATTCTGCAAAATTTGTCAGTTCCGAGTAAAATCTAACCTGAGAACAATGCTTCTCAGAACAAATTCCATCACTTTTTATCTCAGTACAGTGCAGGTGCACCAAGCATATCCCCAGAAACCACCCCCCCCCCCCCATGCTCACTGCCCAGCTGACCTACCCTGGCAGCTGGCCTCTCTGTGTCACGGTGCCCACCACCCGTGCTCAATTAATTTACAGCGCGATGGCAGGTTACTGTTTAAAACACTTCTCAGAAAGTGCTCGTGACCCCATCAGTAAACGGTCGCTCCCGATATACGGCCTTGCGGCGTGTCACCACGCTAAAGGCAGGGACAAAAACAGCCCGCACAACAGGGGTCGGTAATTGTGTTAATCTGCTGTTCTGCGTGCCAGACAAGCTGCGGCAACACTGAAAGGTGACAGCCGCTCCCCACCCCCGACCAAAACCGCCACCTCTCTCTCCCTACCTCCCTCCCCATAAGGACAAAAACCAGGGAGCTCCCTCAGGAACAGCTGCAGAGGCTCCCTCTTCAGACAGATTGGTTCCACTGGGCTATTCTGCACTCAAACTGTTTCAGTAGCAGGGACGCACTGTTGGCTGAACCATCAAAAGAGCTGCATTCCCTGTAAGAACCAGAGACTGCAGCACTGCCGCCACTTCCCCATGTGTTAAGCGTGGCATAGAATGATCCTGAGTGTTTTCCAGGATGTAGAATTAAAATGAACACTACAGCAGGATCCCTGTAGTGGGCTCTGACGCTAGCAGGGAGGCTATCTTTGATTCCAGGACAGGTGGAGGGACAGGTGATCACAGAACCGATTAAAAAATTAGTGCATCAACTAATTTAGAAATTCTGAGGGTATATTTGAAAATTCGTTGGTCAGTCCATCTCCCGTTTCAGTGCTTTGTTCCAATTCAAGGGCACACCGACAAAACAAATGAGGAATTCACTGATACAACAGAACATACTGCTGTAAGCCTTTGGTGTATTCTTTCAGTAATAAACTAAAAGCACACACACCAAAAACAAATCTATTCAGAGAGGACATACTCAAATAATTTTTTTAAATCAATGCAATAACATGCACTGATAGGAAATACATGCATTCACAAGCACACAGAAATACACACACATCTTAGCTCTCTAAAACGAGTGCCATTCCCTGGCAGCCAATAAAGGGCTGATAGACCGCACTGACCAGAGCCAGGAACCCGTCATCCCCTCTCCAGCCCTGACACGGCCTTTCTGGGATCACACAGTCTGCTCCATGACGGATCCCATTTCCCAGGGGCAATTAGGCTACAAGGTTGCAGGAAACCTGATTCTCCCATAGGATGGAAAACATTATTGTGCTATATTCAGATTTCACATTTCTTCCGAAACGTCCTGTCATCACTCATTTGTTCTTGAACTTGATGTGTTGGGAGGGGACCTGAAAGGGCATGGTCCCGTCAGGATGAGCAGTATTGAAGTCCCACTGGACCCGTCAGGTTGTTAAGTCACTACTCAGTTTGGCCGAACAGGAACACACACTGTAATGATATCATCCAATGTGTTTAACACCCTGATAAATAACAATGATTGGTGTAGGGATTAGTGTGGCTGAAGAGGAAAGTTTGACTCAAATTCAAAAACAGAAGAAGTGTTACGTAATGAAACAGAATAGTTACATATGTAATAACAATAGAACTGTTGACAAAACAAGCTTGTTATAAGATTAGATGAGAAATAAGATACAGTATTTGTTTTACATTGTGGGCAACCACTGTCACTGTCTGAATCTGAAATTTAATTGGACTGCTGTGATGGCTTCATATGCATTCTTTCCAATGAAGGTGACAAAACCTGTTACCAAAGTTCCAAAGGACAACCTTTTAAGAATGCAACCACAAGTGAATGAAATAATAAGCATTCATTTTCATTGAATGCACCATAAAATATTGTTTATTTCATAATACTATAGGTCTAATCATCACAAAAACATCAATTAGACCAATGTGGAAAAACTGGACTACAGTGAATGTGACTCTGGGAGTTCCCCAAGCGGCAGCTGTCAGCTAAAGCGCCGACTACCAACGTCTGTTTGGCTGGCTAATTCAACTTGATGTAACACTGAGTCATGGGAACTACAGTTAAATTATTTAATCGGTCCAGTAAATCCTATTGGAAAAATAAGGGCCTGTAGCCTTCACTCTGCAACTCAGGCTAAGTAGCCCTTGCCCAGTGATCTCAGCTGTCTCTGTGCTAACCCCTTTCACTGTCTGTGCTTATGCTCATAATGGATCTGATAGAAGGGCTACTTAGCACATTATCACACATATAATGGGCCTCGTCTAGGCAGGTGGTATTGTTGAGGTTGACATCAACCCCAAGGCCGAGCTGCCGAACTGGAGTGGCATTCTCATGAGGGGGAGCAAATACTTTGGTACAAAGAGGCAGTCTTTTGTTCTGCAGTTTTCCTAAAACAACCCAACTTGTCATGTTATCCTCTGGCCTTCCGGGATGTTGCCTTAAAAGGCTTTAATGCAAAAATATGTGCAAAATAATATACAGCTCTACTATGTGGAGAGTTGCACACCTAATATGTTTACTAATTCCCACTGAAGAACCATAACAGTTATAAAACTCTGGATCAAATTTTCGGCTCATCCAACAGCGCATGGAGTTAAAAGACTGTGTAGCCCTTGACCATGAGTAATGTAGCAAAGATATTTGAATGTAGTCCTGTACTGCCCTCTACTGGCTAACTGAAACTATTCATCAAACACAAAATGTTGAAATGTACACAAAGCCTTTACAAATGCATCTCAGGGGCATGGCTTCCATTCACATCTTCTTACCTCATCAATCTGAGAGGTACATTTTGCATGTGTGTGTGTGTGCTTTCCGTGTGTGTGCATGTGTGTGCGTGCGTGCATGTGTGTGTGTAGCTTTGGAGAAGGGCCATTATTTAATGTAACAGACCATCCATAATTTTTTTGTAGCAGAACTATCTCTTGATACTTTACATTTTATCTGTTTACATTAATTAAATTTTTATATATAAGTAAATAAACCGAGCATCAACATTAGATCACTGTTCAGTGAGAAGAATATAACGAAGGATAGGGTCTCCAAAAATATTGCTCTTCTGGGAGGGTCAGAGTGGTGGGAGATGCATTTTTGGTAACACTGGAAGTGAATGTATTGCTCATTTATTTAAAAAAAAAAAATCTATACTGATTTTGCAAGATTTTTAAAAACGGACCACTGATGTAGACATTTGAGCTAGTATTTAAAAAACACAATTGGAATATACCTCATGTACATAGTCCCTTTCTTGAATTAAATATTAAATGTAACAATTTAAAGAAAATTTGTTTTTAAAAAATATGTCTGCAATTAATAAATAAATCCTGCATAGTTGGCCTAATGTCTTTAAGCAACCCGCTGCACATTGGAAGAGCCAATTACAATTCACTATTTGCCAATACAGCATGAACTTTACACACTCCCCTCTCTCGTCACCGAGGTCAGTGGACTACATAGTGTGCACGCTGCACTGCTGTAGGCACTGTGGTGGCAGAACGGAGAACAGAGCTACATTATCAGACATGGTGGGCCGGAGACGCAACGGGGGTCGCGGGAATAGCGGTGGACGGGCGCAGTCCCGGAGAATTGCGCCGCGGAAGGTAAATCACTCCACTTTGAACGCGTCATTCAGAGGAAACCGTCATGACCTAATAAAGTGCATTTACTTTTCCATAGTGTTCAACATTTTTCATATATTAGGGTTAGTTGCAATAAGTGCAGCTGAATACTGAATGGAATGTGCAGAACAGATAACAATTTGAACTTAAAGGATTGCATTGTGTTGTGGGGGCTCAGGGAAGTATGTGCGAGTTCACCTTTCTGTTTCCTTTTTATCATAAAAAACATCCATTCAGTATTATTTAAGATTATTTTGTGGCTGCAGACAGATGAATATATTTTATATAAATGCTCAGATAGGCCAGAAATCACATTTCTGTATGGAGTCTGCTTGAAGGAAATGTGTCTGAGCAAAAGTTTATTCAAGTTATACAGACAATAGGTTAAACTCATTATTACAAAACCTAGGTGATTGTCATATTTTATGTAAATAATCTGAGCATTCCAAATTCAGATTACTATATCAATGAAATCGTTTGGGGATAATTCAAGGTCTGAACCCCTGAACATGTTGTCACAATTTGTAAAAAATGTAGTATTCTATTTGGAATGTTGATAACATATTAACACTATCAACTCCTATTAGTACAATGAGTGAGTACTCTGTACATTAGCAGTGCTATTATGTAACCCAACCTCCATCCATCATCTGATAAAGATGTGATACCAGGCACTCACAGCTGATTCCTGCTGTGTTCAGGGTTCATGCACCTGTCAGTGCTGTAATGCTTACATGTACAGTAAGTGATAATTTTATGTAATCCAGGTAATAAATGGCAACAGATGTGTGAGAACAAATACACACAGTTAGATTAATTGGAATATGGATTTGTATTCTGTTGGGATACCATGCTATCACAAGCAGGATTTGCTATCCTTCTGGCAGAAGCACTGTACCCACAGTTGACTCACAGTTGACAAGGTTATATGTAGATAAAATGCCATAAGCTGAGGTGTGGAATCAGGCATGGTTTGTATTTAGTTCTACAACTTGTATTTCAGTGTCAACTTTTCTAATTCTATTTTCCTGTGGAAGTTATATATTCACATGGCTTAATGTACTGGTATTGCAAAGAACTGGTATTGCAAAGAAAACTTAGCCAGTGACCCCATTCAAGACAGTGCAGTTTGGAATCAAAGTTATTATCTTGCTCTTCAAGTGGGAAAAAAGGAAGGCTGGAGCTGTTGCCTCATGCTCCTTGAGTCTATGAAACTGACAAGGGCACTCCTACACCCTGACAGTTGCTTAATTTTCCTCAGAAGCCAGTTTATAGTCCTCCAATCATGGACCAGATTTCAAACAGCCAAGGGTTCAAAGGATACTGACAACATCACTGAGTGACTCCTGATCCCCTGCTAGACACATAGATAAGATAGTGTACACTCTGCCCCCCGTATGCAGTCTGGACAGAACACCAATCTTATCACACACCATTTTCTGGTCAAGACAGCTGTGTATGCTAAAATCATACCCTTTCACTAATCTGTGTTTACCTTTGTCCTTTTGACTTTGTGGAGAATTTTTCTATTTTCATAAAAACAAGTTTTTATGACCATTCCAGGTAGACAATCTACTTAATTCATAAGACTCATGTCTGTGATATTTAACCCTCCTGTTATGTTGCGGGTCAAATTGACCCTTTTTAAAGTTTGAAAATCTAGGAAAAATACTTAAAATTATTTTTTCAGTATGAAACTTCTTCTACTGGCCTTAATTAGTGTAATCAACATTCTAAATGAAAATGGTTCATTTCATGTATTTGCAAACCCCCCCTGTATGTTTATATCACCCGGGAACATTTTGCTGTACCTAAAAAATGAACAGAACAGGAGGGTTAAAAGTAACAGGCTCTCACACACATAAAGGATTTCATTTTGCAGGCATCTTTACTGAAGTTTTAGTGAGACTGTTGGTCACAGTCATTTGCTTGTTTGTTTTGTTCTACTGTGGTTACCCTTAGATTTTTTACTTCCTCTCAGCCAGCTAGTAAGTGATGTTGAACTGAAAAGCACAACACATGCTTTTGAAGCAAGGTATTCAGTTTTCACAGATACTTAAGATAGACTTCTCCCCCTCTTCAACATAACTGGAGGCTGTCTAATATTGCAAAATGTATGTAAGGTTATTATTGAGTGATATGAAAGAACAAGTAAAAAAGCCATTCCTTATCTGAGTACAGTGATACTCAAACAGCCTCAGACATCCCCAAGCTTGGTGGTGCTATGCAGGTCTCAGCCAATCAGCACGTCTTATGCAAAGCACATTTAGAGCTCCCTAGCTGATTGGATATCAACTTGCCAGCATTTTTTTCCCTTTTGTTTCATAGTTGTTATGGTGACTGTTTTTCATTGGTGTCAGTAGATTTTTGCTCATGTTGTGAGTTTACTCTGCTCTCATTCTCAAGGGGAGAGAGAGTGTGTGTGTCTGTGCGTGCGTGTGTTGGCTGAGGGGGGGGGGGGAGGGGGTCTTGTGAAGAGAGGCGAGAAGAGCTGAAGGGAGAAGGGGGGCAAGATGAGAAGAGGAGGGTGGGGGCACGGCCGGGCTGTCTGCAGAAACTCTTGGTCCAGATGAGGAAAGCAGGTCCATGCTGATGCTGAGTCACAGACAGGTGAACAATGAGTGCCCTGCGGGAACCATGGAGGAATTAGAGCACACCTGCCCCCAGCTCCGGACGGTGAGGGGCTATTTCCTGTGCTTTTCCAGAGGAAAGAGAGAGAGAGATAGCGGAAATGAAAAGCAAGCTGGACGTTATTACACAGCAGTTTTATGAGTGATGCTGGTGCCTGCCTAAGCATTTATTTCCCTTCTTCTATATACTGTACGAAGGGGGAAAACAGAGAGAGGGAGAGAAAAGGAAGACTGTTTGTTGTAACACGATTGTGCTCTTGTGTCTGCTCTCGCTGTTTGTCTCTGTGGGTGATGCTAATTCCTGCATTAAAAGGATTGAGGCAGGCAGCTGACAAGAGTACTAAGAGAGAGAGAGAGAGAGAGAGAGAGAGAGGGAGTGTGTGTGTATGTGTATGTGTGTGAGAGACAGAGAGAGAGATTATTAGTTCATTTAACTTTGTCTCCCTTGCTACAGAGTCACACAAAACAACCGAGCAAACACACATATTGTGGTTCTTTGTGTGACTCCTACAGTAATACTTCTGCAGCATATGTGATGTCAATGCATGTGATATCTCAAGTGAACTCCAAACAGGGCGCGCTTGTTTTGACTAGGCAGCTGACCCCACCCTGCCCCGCCCAAATCCGATGGTGCAGACGTTTGTAATCTCCACTGCCCTTCACATGCTACTGCTCCTCTGCGCTCTCCTGTTTTATCCTGGTGAAGGTCTTCACTGCATCATATAGCTACTGTAGTTATCCTGGCAGCTTCCTAAAGTTCTTTCAGAGGGAAGTGCTCAGTTATATGTGGGAAAGGACATCAGGATCCTAAATATGCCGTTTTGTGGGAATTACCAGTGATGGGAGAGTGAGGCTTTGTGAACCCTGGAATGAGCAGAGCCACCATGTGCTGTCATTCTCTGACTCATTTATACGAATCAGTATACCATACCAAGAAAAATACTATGATTGTTTGAAATCAGAGAGCCAATGACAGAATATGATAACTCCATCTACTTTGGACTTCAGGAAGCCAAATTTTTCTATCCCTAGTGATGGGCATACAAAAAAACCAACTGCTGCCTCCACCCTCTCATGTTTTGAATCTGAGATCTGCACATTTGAACAGCAAATCAATACTTTCTCAAGGAAAGTCAGCCAGACTTGCTCTTCTGCAATCAATACTTCTGATAGGTAATAGATATGAGGTTATAAGGAAGTGTAAGGAACAATAATTAGGTTGTAGGCTACAGTGACACCTAATGTCTGACCCACAGAAGAGAAAGCCAAAAAAAAAAACAAATTCAGTTTAGATTTGAACAGAAATCCAAGAAAGTGAATTACATAGAAGAGCTGCACAATCCTGTCTTTCATCCTAATCCCAGCTATTATTTTTACAGTTTTATACATATTTGTATTTTATCTCACATAGGTACTGAGGAACTGAGGAGCACACTCGTGGAGTACAAACCAGCTCGTAATCGAACGTGTTTCTTATACTCTGACCGTGTGTACTGTTCCCAGACTCTGAACGAGCCGGCCATCTTTGCAGATGAGACGAGCTGTGAATGTCGTGCCCCCCATGAGAAACTGACCATAGCGCAGGCCCGCCGTGGCACACCCGGTGAGCCTCTCATCTCGCTCCTCCTCCCTGAAGATATTGCAGTGAGCTGCTTAGGTTCACAGATAAAGAAATCCTGTTTGACTTTGAGTGTTTTTTTTTTCTTTCAGTGGACCGGCCGGTCCGAGTCTATGCTGATGGGATCTTTGACCTCTTCCACTCGGGTCATGCTCGTGCACTAATGCAGGCCAAGAATCTGTTCCCAAATTCGTACCTCATTGTGGGAGGTAGGGTCACAACAGACCAAAAAACACCCACCTGCAAACTCGCACGCACTGCCTTAATCCTTCACCCATGCTCTCACACACCTCCATTATACTCCCATGCACATAGTTAGTGATTATCCTTCAGACTTTCCCAGTGTGGCCAGTGTCAATTTCAGTTGGACTGAGGGAAGTCAGACCCTGTGATTCACAACTCATTGCGCCTCATTCACGTGTACGATAACATTTGATTGTAAACTGATCCAAGAACATTTCGGTATTCATCATTTTTTTCTGATCTGTGTTTGTTCATGGCTGTTTCCTTATGTTAATCACGTGAACAGGACTGCGCATAAAATTTACAGTCAGCATTCATCATCTCATACACATGAGATATGGACAAAAACAAAGGGATGTGGCATGAATCCCATATTGGTTTTTTGTAAGAACATTTTAAAGAACAAAAGTAAGAACAATTTAAGAAAAGTTTTGTGAATTAGGCCAATTGTGTTCTTTAGGAACTCATATTGGAGGACCGGAGGACTAACTCTAAAACTCTGTGTGATTGTGTGTCTGTGTGTATTTGTTTGTCAGTCTGCAGTGATGAGCTCACTCACAGGTACAAGGGCTTCACTGTAATGACAGAGGATGAGCGCTATGAGGCGCTACTGCACTGTCGCTATGTGGATGAGGTGGTGAAAGATGCGCCCTGGAGACTCAGCCCAGAATTTCTGAAGAAACACAAGGTTAGCACTGATCAAGATCAAGATGTAAAGGAACTGGGTCATATTGGGGTCACTGAGAGAGGCAACATATATTACATTATTCTAAATAGTGTGACTGTAGGTCCAGGGTTGTGGTTTCAAAAATGTTGTATAAGACAGGGAGCTTTATTACTGGATGTTAGATTAATGGAAAGCGCAGCTTAGTCATTTAATGTGAAATGAAAATTCATATGCTGCTCAGGTCCCGCTCAAACACCGGCTACTCAGCGTTTCTGCCAATCGATTCATTTAAGTGGATGAGACATAAAAACTGGGACTAAAGCCCCACTCTCCAGTTCTCCACTGAAAAACTCCACTCTGTAAATAAGATTAATTAGCTCATCAATAAAGGAGATGAGCCTCAGTGCCCTGCCAAGCTTAGCCCAAGCATCCAAACAGCCCTTTTACTGTACGCTGAGGCACATCACCTCGTCACAGCCACCTAATCACCACCACCAATGATTTCAATCCAGAATCATTAGTAATACTCTGTTATTCACAAACTTGTGTTCAACCCTCAGATCGACTTTGTTGCACATGACGACATCCCATATTCTTCTGCTGGCTCAGAGGATATTTATAAACACATCAAGGAAGCAGGTGAGAAGACTAACTGTGTGTTTCTCCAAAAATTCTAATCCATCAGGTCATTATGATGGTTTGTATGCTGAGAGACCTGAAATGCATTTACTACAAGTAGTTATTACAAGCTTATCACACACAAATGTGTTTTTCTTTTGTCCAATATGTGCTCTTAGATTTGTGTGTGGTGCATTCCAGGAATGTTTGTTCCCACTCAGCGGACAGAGGGAATCTCCACTTCTGACATCATCACCCGAATCGTGCGGGACTATGACGTCTATGCCCGACGGAACCTGCAGAGGGGCTACACTGCCAGGGAGCTCAATGTCAGCTTCATCAATGTAGGGAAAAGTAATCAGCATCAAGAACAGATCATATTACATTGACTCATACTGTATGGCACTCAGCTAGGACGAAGGTTAAAACATCAAGTGTGGAGATGTATGTGGATCTATATACACATTTCAATGAAGACCTGAGAAACGGAGAAAGAGTGTGGGGAAAGATGGATGTGACCTACACACCTTTTATGCACTGAGATATTTCTGACAGAATATAGGTCATATATTCTAGGTCATATATATTCCCATATATAAAAACGTAGCTTATCTATAATGTAAAAGCCCTACATATTCTATTCTCAGTGGATAGCAAAGAGACAATGTGTCTGTGCCAAAAATGTCTAACCGAAAGGCTTATGATTGATCAAAGAGAATGTGATAATGCCGGTTTTTCTCTGTCACATTTTATCTTCATCTGAAAATTGTCACTTATTAAGTAACCTATCAGCAGACATATTTTCCTTGTTGGTAATCAGTGTCCTGAAGTGTTCAAAGTCCAGTGTGCTCTGCCAGTTCGGTGTTCTCTTAGAAACCAAATCTGGAATTCCAATACTTTATGTTGTTGCTTTTGCTGAATGACTATCCCTTTTAAAATATCAATTGAATTGAATCAGTTGAAACAAGAACAAAGCTAAACAAAAACAACTTTTATAACAAGGACTGATTCCTTATGAATTAACTCCCATTTACCATAAACTTATTTTAAAAACATGTTCAGTCGAAGTTGTTGTTGACACTGTTGTCGAAGTTAGAATCTTTATTATTAATCTTCAAGGGCAATACAGTTATTTTTGGCAGTTTGGCTCTGTTCCAAAAGCCCTCCCACCCATCCGTACAAGCATGCATGGATAAGGCAGGAAGGGCAGCAGTGAAATCCCTGAACCTGTCCTGCGTGTGGAGGGGGAACACGCAGAACTGATTCAGCACAAAACGAGGATAGACTTATGAACACATGAGGGATGGAGCTGGGGTGGAGGAGGGGATTTTAAACATGCAGCAAGCATGCAGGAGGAATCAACCTTCCTTCAAATGAGTAGGGAGGGGCCGTTTAAATAGATTACACTGGTATGTGAATGGACTGTGACAGGTGAGCCATCAACTTATTCGGTTCAAAGTCCTGACCCTTGCCTACACTGCAGCCAACAGGACAGTCCCCATCTACTTGCAGGACATGATTCGATCCTATGTGCCTGCTCGACCACTCCGCTCTGCGGCAGCAGGGCGCCTTGTAACCCCTCCCACCCGACCAAAGGGATCACAGAGCTTCTCCACCCTAGCTCCCCAGTGGTGGAACGAACTCCACGTCCCTCTCCGAACCTCCCCCTCACTACCCATCTTCCGCCGTGGCCTGAAGACTCATCTCTTCAGACTATACCTAGACTAACCACCACCACGCTGTATATTTCACTCTAAATCCCCCCCCTCCTTTTGTCATGACACTTGTTACATGCTGCCCCATCCCAGCACTTCTTGGTAATTTGTATTTGTCCTAATACTGTAGCTTATTCTTCTGCCTAGTTGGCTTTGCAGAGGTTAGGTCTGAATAGTGTTCACTGTGTGAACTAAACAGTGTTCTTGGCTAGAAATAGCTGTACAAAATAAGTATTGTATCTTACTGAACCTGTGTTTAGTAGTTGTCTATGACCATGAAATGCACTTTTTGTACGTCACTTTGGATAAAAGTGTCTGCCAAATAAATGTAATGTAATGTAATGATTCAGTCGAAGCTGGGCTTGACTCTCAGGGCCTGCCTGAACTAATGCAATGCTCGATTTATATTAAATTTATATTTATTCCTTCACTCCTGATAAAAATGGGATTTTAAAAACTTACATATTTTTAAAATTTTACGTATTGAAAGAAATGCTGTATTGTACCCATTAAATAATACAATAGTACAAATTGTACAATATGAAGATAATGAAAAGTTTGCTAAATCTCATCTGAAAATGTGCAATCTACAGTTATTATAAATATTATCTTTCAGCAGGATTTTCACGTGAACAGCAACATTTAATTTCAATATCTTATCTACATATCTGTGTGGGGTACCGAGAGAGTGGGCAAATGACTAGTGTATCACACCTTTCATCATTTATTTGAAACTAATCACAGGTTTTAATGTCTCCAGCCAATGTCTGACCTCTGTTTGGTTTCCCTCAGGCTGTAATGACTCTTGCTAAATGCCTCTCTTTTTTTTGGTGGGGTAGGAGAAGAAGTACAGGCTGCAGAATCAGGTTGACCGGATGAAGGAGAAGGTGAAGACAGTGGAGGAAAAATCCAAGCACTTTGTCTACAAAGTAGAGGAGAAAAGCCATGATCTCATTGTGAAGTGGGAGGAGAAATCACGCGAGTTCATTGGAAACTTCCTGGAGTTATTTGGACCGGACGGGGCCTGGGTATGTGTTTCTCAAGGAGGGAGGCAGGGAGGGAGGGAGGGAGAAAGAGAGAGTGTGTGAGAGAGAAAAATACTTCAGCTTCAGTCTGCAATGCATCAAGAAATATTTACATACAATGGCCTGTCCTCCAATTAGATAAATTACATTAAGTTCCTTTTGGAGTTTTAGGGGGATCTTCAATCTTTCTGATATGCCACTTTATTGTTAATGGATAATTTTTTTTCGGTATTCAAATACATGTTGAAGTCATCTTTGACCATGAAGTAAATAAATAAGAGTAAGGATATAAATAATGAAATTCTTGCTTTAATTTGTTACTTAGAAGGAAAAAAATAGTATAATTAAGTTGAAAAACTTTTGTAAGCTGATAATAACAAAATCTATAAACAGTCAAACTGTTTAAGTCCTGTTCGATCAGCAGTAGTGTTGGTGTACTCAATTGTTCTACAATTTACATCTACAATGTTATTAGAAGGTCCATGTGAAGGTCAGACCATGCTCTAGCAGGAATTTTAGATTTGGAAATAACTCCTTTTTAGAATAGCTGCCATGGAACCAGTACCAATGACAGAAAGCTAGCTCAGCATGAGAAACAAAATAGTGTTGACTGTCATCCCATAAAGAGGAAGCTCAGATGTGGATTATCCTATATGGCACCCTAATTTTGCCTTTTCATGTGAAAGTTGTTTCTCTTGATTTCACACATCATAACCTTTCCCTCTCTGCTTTTCTCCCGGACTTTCTCCCAGAAGCAGATGTTTCAGGAGCGGAGCGGGCGGATGCTCCAGGCCCTCTCGCCCTATCAGTCACCGCAGCAGTCACCCCGCGGGTCTCCGAGCAGCAGCCCCACGCGGGAGCGCTCCCCATCCCTGTCCCCCTCATCCACCCGCCGCTGGCCCTTCAGCAAGCCCTCACCTCCCCCCTCCCCCAAGGGCGCCTCGGCCTCCATAAGCAGTATGAGCGAGTGTGATGAGGACGAGAAGTAGAGATACAGCACACACATGCATTATATGAACAGACACACAAACACACACACACACACACACCTGCCTGGTCTCTCTCCTCCTCCACTTGTACTTGTATACAATCTCACATATTTCATAATGGCAGAAATACACACAAACACACACAAAGATGTACAAACAGCGACACACTCCCTCTCAAACTGGCTGACTCTTAAAACACATAGGAAGCAGATTGGCAAACATACATAATCATGCCCCATACTGACACCAACACTTTGACTATGCCTACTTTGATCACTTACTTTGATCTAGGTGCCCTTCAGAAATCCAGTGTCCCACAGGGAATTATGGGTAGAAGGGAACGTAGAGGATTCATGGGAACTGCTGCAGGATGTTGGAGTGCCTCTCCGCACAACTTGCTAGAGTAGTGATTAGTAAGAAGAAAACTAGAAAGCAATAACATGTATTTTAATGGTTAATGGTGTTATGTGATAACATAAGGACACCTTTCAAGTTTGGGCTATAAATGTTGGCTACATAGTATACAATCCAATCCAATGTTAAATTCCTTGTTATTACCAAAAAAGTTTGTAAAGTATTTTTAATTTTATTTTCACTATTTACACCACGTAGCATCAGCTGTGAATAAGGTTATTAGGTAGCAGTAATAAGATAATGCATACATTAGATTATGCAGCAGAGGTTTGTCCAACTAAAGTTGGATATGACCCGACTTCACCTTTAATGGCTGTGATTAGCTGAATGACAACCTACTGTAAGCTTAAAGACTCTTCCTTTAGTTGGGGCCATAAGGCTATGATTCTAGCCCTCAAAATGAGGGCTGGCAAAAAACATCCCTAGGGCTAGTGGGACTGTGATGTCATTCTCTCAATTGTTCAGGATTGATATATTTAATCACTAAAAAGACTGTTCCTGCAATGAATGTTTCCATACTTTTATTTGTAGTCATTCATGTTTAACTAAATCCCAGTTATAAATATAATATACATGGAAGAGCAGTTTAATTTTACAACAAATGCTAATTCGGTACTTTGTGTTTCTGTAAAAACGTAAACTGAATGTAATTGTACTGTACAGCCAAGCTTGTGGAGGGACCTTTGAGGACAGTCACTCAGAGGAGGGAATACAGGCCCTGATAGGCCACTTGAACTCAATGATTTTATATGTGTGCGTATCTGAGTGTGACCAAGTGAATGAAAACAAACCTAACTTCAATACACATGCTATTGATCCGTCTGCTTTCCACTCAGGAGGAATGAAAGCTCATTCACTGGCGAAGGGCCACAGTACACACCCGGGAACAGAGCCATGCTATGCCTATGCTCTGTTCAACGGTATTGGTTTACTTTTTCCTATGCGACTGAATGAGGGTACTTTGTTTACATGTCCATTCCCACTGTATTCCAGAACAAACCCTGTACTCAGCACTTCCAAAAGTCATGTTCTTATTGAAAGAAACTCTTTTGATCGGTTTTATTTAATTACAATAGACAGTGAAAATAAATGACTGGATATGTAAATAAAAGATACAAAATACTCACTGCAGTGATATTTTTATTGTATTTTACAAGCTCCAGCAGTATATGTTGGACTTTGAGTAAGGGACATAACCTCACCAGACTGCAAAGGAAACAAATATCACCAGGATCTTTTTTGTTTTAATTCCCGTTTTTTCTTATCCTCAATTTGGAACGGCCAATTGCGCCATACAAGATATTGCTGTGAAAAGCACTAGCACTGTATTAATTCTCTTACAACAGACCACACAGTACTATAGTTTGTGCTGTTTGGAAAAGAGTTGTATATCTCATAGCTGACAACAAGCAACACAAAGGTAGCTAGGGCATCACTTTGGGGAACCTACACCACAGTAACCGGAGAAACACAAGCCAACTTATTCTCACCCTACCCACGGCAGACCGAAGACAGTCATGTCCCTTTACTGGACTTCTAGTGACAAATGATAGCCCAGACTTGAACCTAGGGCTATAAAGGCCAAGCATACATGCACTGTGAATGCCTTGACTGGATGAGCCACCGCAGAGTCTAAGACTAAATAAGTACCTTTATTGCTACTCTAGGGGAAAATGAAGTGCTTCTTAAAGAGGGGACGTAGACAGAAAACTTCAGGAACACACAACACACTGTATAAATTGTGCAGAAAGATGTCTTTATTGTCTTGGATACACAGGAAACGAGTACAGGAATTATGAGTACACATCTCACGTCTGTTTAGCAGGAAAGTACTATTGTTCCTTTATAGCCGAGTAAGCTGCATAAATAGATAGTGCTGCGATACAGACAAACAGCATGTGGTATGAAAGCAAAATGAATGTGACCCTAAACTGGTAAAAACCACCCCTCACTCTTCCCTGAGCAACCAATACCAAGAGAAAGTTGAGGAAGAAGCATTTTGACCAGCGGTTATAGAAAGTGGTTTTAGTGTCCTTTCCAACCACAAAACAAAATAAAGACATTTATAGACTGTATATAGTATAGAATACAGTAGTCCCTTAGGTAAACATATTTAAAGTATTTTTTTGGAGGGGTAATAACATGCAGCGGCTAATGTGGTAGACGGCTACACAGGTAAAAATAAAGTTCCAATTTTTGAAGTCTGTTGTGTTCAATGACTGCATGCATAGCACTGAATGCATTATAGAACATATCTGTACAGTGCAATGCCTATATGCACAAATCATACAATAGATTATGGCATAGGAAAACAATTACTACTTAACTCTCCCGCATAAGCGATCAACCAGATTATATGACACTCTTTTAAATGTCAATTTGAAGTGGATACTGACATCAGTCAGTGTCAACACTTACGTGGTTGCAGGACATTAACGTTATGTCCTTGCACCCTTGATTCAACCTAGGACTACTGGATCTGCCTGGCATTTGATTGCCTGTCTATGTTCACCATAATACGAAAACAGGAAAAAATAAATGGGTTCATTTTGTTGGACAAAAGATGCTATAGGAGAAGCATGGCAGTATAATCATGAATCGATGCTACAGTGAAAATGTCAGGGCAAAAAGACATGGGCAATTACCCAATCAAGAGCTACACAGCAACCACAGTAGATGCCAGCTGAACCTCTACAGCATGAAGTCAGCTCAATAAAGATACCAAAAGATACCAAAACACACTTTATATATATTTGCACAAACACCAGGAGAAAGCATAGGTCACAAGGTCTGAGATGTGGGTGATGAGACCACAAGGCCCCAATCGACTGGTCGCACATTTTTTCAATGCCTGTTCTTACAGGTCTTCTGCACATGGCACTTGAATTCTAGTCAGCCATCTAATGATAAATCACTTTGGTTCACAATCTGCTTTTACGTTGCTAGGTGTTTTCTAACTAAGGTGCATGGTATAGTTTTGTCTTTGAATTCCCAGCATGCCCATTCACCTCCCAGGAAGAAGGGTACAACCTAAATAACTTTAGCTTAGCGGTTTCACAAATTACCCCCAGAAATCACACGGAGTGCACATAACTCAAAAATGAACCACATATTCTATTTTTGGTTAGAAAAAAAGAAAGGAAAAGAAAAATACAATAAATTAGAAAAATGATCATATTTTAACCAATAGAGTACAGAACTTGTGCAGAGGGTGCATGGATTAGAAATGTGTTGAAGAGTCACCTAAAGAGTCATTTAAAATATCTTACTTAAACCCAATCTTTGAGAACAGGCACATTGGCGGTTTCTCTCAGACCTCAGTTTACAGAAGGGCTCCTCCACCACCTTCATATTCAATCATGACAAAATATGTATGTGCTGAATGTAGTTATATCTCAAAAAAATGCATATGCATCACCATAAAGTGCAGACAGGAGACATTCATATGAGGAATGGATAGTATAAAATATAATTTTGTCCCTGATTACCAAAATCAAAGGAGGGCTGTGCTCAGCCAAAATGTGCGAAATAATCTGAGAAAATTCACAACTTCCACCCAACCACCAAACATGAGAATGTGAAACTGAGCTTCATTGACAGTAGAAAAACATAAATATGACTTAAAGGAAGACTTAATGATGAAAAGATATCTGTCTACATCAACTGCACTTTACCATTCAGAATGTTATATTGTATTTTTATGAATACATTAATTTTAATAAATATAAATTAAAAATATATTAAATATCTATCTGTCTCATTAAGAGAAATAATAATGCTTGAGTTGCAAAAAAAAATGCAACCAACTGCAGTTTTTCCAAACTCAAACTAAATAATATTGATGATCCAAGGCCCTTTATCAAAAATATACATTTTTATTTATCAATCAAATACATCATTCCTAATCAATTAAAAAATGATTTTGGAATTCCTTATAATTTTTTGGGGGGGGGAGGAATTATTTATTTCAGGTGATTTCTTAGATTGCCAAGGTAAACAGTTTTAACCTTTTGGATGTGAATGTCCCAATTACACACATCTATCCTCCAATTATAACTCAAACATCTTTTTTTGCATCATGCACTCACACATATATTTAGTGGAGCTATTGACAAAAATAGCTTTCTCTAGGGTACAACAACAATGTCCAACACAGAATTTTAATTTGCAAGCTTCAGGTCACATGTTCATATTCCCTCATCACAACTACACACTGCTCAGCTAAGCATTTCATGCTCAGCATTTCCTGTCGACTTCATTTACTGTACAGTCTACCAGAAATCTGGTCACCCTGGCTGAATGAATGGATCACAACAGAGTTAACTAAGAACTCACACAATGAGCACAAGCTAGCCATCTTTTAAAGGAGGAGGCCAGATTGGAAAGCCATCATCTAATGTTGTCAGATCCCCCTGATTCAAATGACTTGATTGGACAGGTACAAACTTTCCCACAGTGGACAAAAAAGGGGGGGAAACCATATTAGATAGGCCTGACATTCCAATCAAGTTTGTGGCCTTTTGGAATGTGAACACAGAGTGCAAAGAATATAAACATTTTATGTTCTTGTATAATTCAAAATATATATGTTCAAACATTCCATTCATTTGAAAATAGTATACCAGCTATGTAGGGCAGTGGACCTATATCGGCTAATGGGACAAGTAACAAGTGAAAAGACAGCTTGCTCAAGGGCACAACATCAATGTTCAACACAGAATTGAACTTTGCAAGCTTCAAGTTGCACGTTCATATTCCCTCATCACAATTCAGCACTGCTCAGCAAAACATTTCATGCTTAGCATTTAATGTCGACTTAATTTACTGTACAGTCTTCCAGAAGTTTGGTCACCCTGTCTGAAAGAATGGATCACAAAGGAGTTAACTAAGAACTCACACAATGATCACAATCTAGCCATCCTTTAAAGGAGGAGGCCAGATTGGAAAGCCATCATCTAATGATGTCAAATCCCCCTGATTCAAATGACTTGATTGGACAGGTACAAACTTTCCCACAGTGGACAAAAAAGGGGGGGAAACCATATTAGATAGGCCTGACATTCCAATCAAGTTTGTGGTCAAATTTCAAAAGTATTTCCACAAGATGTAAATTATTGAGGCTGGCTGGAATGCGAACACAGAGTGCAAAAAATCTAAACATTTTATGTTCTTGTACAATTCAAAATATTTATGTTCAAGCATTCCATTTATTTTAAAAGAGTATACCAGCTACGTAGGGCAGTGGACCTGTATGGGCAAATGGGACAAGTGAAAAGACACTACTCCTAAAGCATGTATCCCCATTGCCAAGCATTCCTGAGCTCTGAATCCCCGTATTCTCTTGATTGAATATAAATACCTATTGGTGTGGAAAGTCTCTGCTAAGCACAACTGATATGGTTTATTGTGACCTCATTTCGGTCACTTCTAAAACCTTCCCTCATGTGAGATTCCCAAAACCATTTCATTTAAAAATCAGTTTGACTAACACTGATGTCATCGGGCCTTCAACCACACATCATAATTGTAAATGAACATATAGCTATATTAATATATGCTTCTATATTTTTGTATATATCCACCATTGTTCAAAACGTCTTTTCTATATCTGTACAGACCTTACATTGCACAAGAGAAAACTCTATGTTTTCATTCCATGTGGCGTGAACCCGACAAGTAAACAACCTAATTATACACATACCTAGGGAAAAGTCCTATTTTTTACGCTTGGGAAACAATAATATTTTTTCATCATTTATCAGTGGCTATAATAATACCACAGACTGGATCTCCCTTCCCCTCCCCTCCCCTCAGGAGGTCACATTGTATGATGCTAATTGTTGATGTGTGAGGGCAGGAGACTGTCACAAATGATGCAACCAACATGCAGGCTCCTGTTAGTTACAGAGGAGTCACTGCCAGCTGCAGTGTTTACAGGAAATTAGAAAATGGGTGAAGCTGGGGGGGAAGGTAAGTTATCGGTTGGCCTTGTACTTGGAAGCATCTCGTGGTTCACTGCTGGGGATGCTCCAGTCGTCTGCCTCAGGACCTGTCTGGTAGTGTCGCCAGGCAGACTTGTTGAAGACAGGGAGGCGCTCAAAAGACTCACTGGAAAGAGCCTGAAGGCAGAGACCAATAAGAATCAAGCATATGCTCAAACTAGTCCCACACACACACACACTAAAGGCAACCC
Organism: Anguilla anguilla; assembly: GCF_013347855.1. Taxonomy (NCBI): domain Eukaryota; kingdom Metazoa; phylum Chordata; class Actinopteri; order Anguilliformes; family Anguillidae; genus Anguilla; species Anguilla anguilla. The sequence continues at coordinate 17,688,487 of NC_049209.1, forward strand.
CAAACTAATAATTCTCTATTCATTATTGGTTAAAAGTGATGTCACACCCCAGATGTGCCACTGTGCGCGGTCTCAATGTGAGGCCCCTGGAAATAAACTATCCATATGTGTAATTTAATATTTAATATAACTCACCAGCTAGCTCATCCATTTTTCTGCTTACTAGCGATACTTTTAGCAATAAATACACCAAATGGAATCTCAAGCTCAAATAGCCAACAAAACGTGGATTAGTCAGAGGCAGGCTTAAGCTGCTCAGTCCAAACTAACCAAACACATTCCTAAATTACATGATAAGCCGATCAAACACAGGCCTCAACTATGAATGAATCAGATACAGGCAAGAGCAACTATAAGGAGGTCACACCCACCTTCAAGTAAATGACAGCATCTGTCCCCACCCCCTCCATAGAATACAGGTTCAGGTCTCCCTGGAAGTACCGGGCATAGAGTCTAGAAATAGGCAGGCCATATCCAAAACCGGCCTAGAGATAAGAGACCACAAGTAAGAACCTACTGCAAACCTCCACACACAAACACACAAACATACATGCGCTCATGCTCCATGCACACACATCATATGTGCAGACCCACCCACCCACCCACCCACCCACACGCACACTCATACACACACAGCCAATAATTAAAAGTATTCAACTGGTACATCACCCTCCATGGACCCATGAATATAAAGGCTAGAGGGGGGAGTTACCAGTGGAGCAGCGTGGGAGGGCTCAAGGCTGGGAGTGGGTGCAGTGGAGTACATGTAGTTAAACAGACGGTCTATTTTCCTCAGTGGGACCCCTCCACCCTTGTCACTGATCTGTGGAACAAAGTCAGTTAAGTGAGGTTCCCTCTGACCCCCAGTGTCACCACAAGGCATTCTGCAGCAGTCATAGGGACACACAGAAAATAGCACCACCTGCAGGTGAATTACTGGAATGTATGACGCAATGCATTAGACTGTACTGCTTGGGCTACAGCTGCAGAACCCTAGTCCTGGTAGAAGCTGATAGAAACTGTTAAGAGTCTGTCTTGCCATTTAAAGGAGACAGTATTTACAGAACTCAGAAACAAAGTGTCCTTACACTGTAAAGGCCAACACTTATTACAACAGTGTCTTTGTACTTGTCTGTATGTACAGAACACTTCCTAACAAACACAGAAAATCTATTTATGTATATCTCTGAGCATGAGGCAACAGTGCACACTCCACAAGGGTTAAAGGCAAGTATTCAGTGATAAATTACCTGGTGTGGCTAAAATATGAAAAATATGCAGCACAACCAACTACTGACTAAATTTGATTTAATTTTACCTGGCCACATCAATGTAAAACATTAGCCTTCTTCGAACTGAAAAATGCCTTGCAGTCAATTTTGTGTAGCAATGATATCTTGAGCCAAATAAATATTACAGCTGACAGAGTACTGTAGCTCACTAAGACTCATCCTGCCTAATCCAGTGATGGTGCCATTTCTTTACTGCTCGAACGAAAAAACCTTTTTCTTCTATCTAGCAACAAAATAATTATTATTTATTCACTACTGCAGGCAGTGATTACACAGTTCAAACATAGACAAAGGCCAATTCCTAATGGGACACAATGACCACTGATCAGTGCGAGTTTAAGTGTGATTAGAGTGCGGCGCACAGAACAGAGCCACATCCTAAAGTATAACACTGTCTGGCAACTGACCTTTATAGAGAGATCTTCCTTCCCTAGGGTCACCAATGCAGTTACTGGAGGAACATCCCCTGGCTTGCCCTCATGTAGCTCTACAGTGGCCCGCATTGAGTTCTACAAACACACGCACACACACAAATTAAAAAATTTGATCAGCAAACATAGTTAACATACAATACTGTGCAGTCAAATTCCACCAAGAACACAGTGAAGACAGCACTTAATGTCTTAGGTTTGACAATTGCTCACTTGGCCCAAGACATTCATGAATCACACATTTGCGGCCCTATTTTCCAGAACCAATGGCATACAGCGCATTAACACAGTGAATGTCGCAGCACATGGGCCCAGTGGACGTGGATACAGAATTTTGGTATTTTCGTGACATGGAGGAAGAGCGCACAACACACTATTAATGTTTTCAGATCTTCAGACAAATACTTTTTCACAGCACTGTATATTGTCAGTGAGTGTGTTGCAGCAGGATTCAATCATAGCCAATCAAATGTCCTCTTTTCATTCCCTTTAAGAGCTGTGCGATTTGCATCCTTGCATACTACCAATTTCCATGGTCTTCCACTGCAAACTGACATTCTTGAGCAGTAGGTAAGAGTAGGGCTGTCACACATTTTCCAAAAATTGAGTTCAAGCGAATCTCATAAATAAGAGAAATTTGTTCGAATTTGTTCAAATTTCCTACTGTCAAAATTGCAATAAAATGTTGCTTAAATGTATAATTATTATGGCCCAGTTTTAATTTCCCATTAAACCTGTGACTAGATGGCTTAAATGTGCTACACTATAACTAAGAAATAATGACAACAATGCCAATGATACTGTTCACAGCAGGAAAATGACTTGGTAGATCAACCGTTGCTCAAATTAAAAAAAATATTTATAATGCAGGAGTCCATCATTAATTCACAAAAATGGCATGGCTTCACTGAAATAAACTGGACTGCAATCTCCTTTGGAGGGGAAAGTGTCAGCCTTTGGAGGGCTGGTAGGGCAATTTCCACCTGTATACCTTACAGGCCACTTTACCCTTAGTTATTATTTCGTCTCCAATGGCATAGAACCTGTAACATTTCCAAACTGCACTCCTGAGGTGTGGGGGAGTTACAATTTTTCTTGGCTCCTCCATTTGGAATGTATAGCCTACATGCTATGCCGATAACATGACCCAGACATGATTTTTTGTCGATACAATGGTGCACCCTCCAGACAAAACAATAACATGGCATGTTGTTTATTGGTCTCTTTGATGTTGAGCGCTACTATGAGGAACAAAGATGAGTGCAGAGCGCGTCCTCATTTCACCTGAGCAACAGCATTACAAGTTTGAACCCTTAATTACATATGTACATTTTCCAGAGATTCAAAATGTATTTTTATTATCGAACAAAAGAGTGACAGCCATAGTGCAGTCGCCGTGGAAAAATCAATGGCACCTCAAGTCACCACCAAGAGCAGCGGGTATTAATTTAGCTTGGGAGGAGATAACAAACGCAGTTAATGCATGCAGCTTGCATGTAGCCACTATTTTAACTACAGTCACATGATTAAAATGAAAAAAATGTAAAGTATGCATTTCTCCTGCTTGAGAGATTTATATCAAGTCGAATTGAACAGCGTATGATCCACAATAATGGTTGACTGGACCTTGAATAGGTTATAAACATTACTAGGGAATAGCGCCCATTGCTAGGGAAAGCCCTGAAATTAGCCATAAACTTCAAATATGCTGGGAAGTGACTTGCCCCATACACCTGGTCTGAGCAGGCAGGCATCGCAGGCGCGAATCACTGATTTCTCTGACACCAAATTTGCCATGCATTGCTCAAAAATTGCAGTGCGCTGTTTGATCTTCACAGACACACCTGCAACAGTGCCTCTTTTACCACTTCAGTGCATGGGGAGTCACCAAATTATCAAACGTGCTCAGGCGCTTCACAATCCATGATATATATGCCACTTCCCAAGTGCAACTGCTCACCACACGCCATGCACCAGCCGCGAAACAGAGCCCTCAGACTTCAATAAAACTGGATTTTGTGCCTCTATATCAAGAAAGAGTTCAAATTCATGTGGAACAAGGCTCACCTTAAAGAGCTCAAACAGCATGTGAAACAGGTGGGAAGGCACATACACTGCCTGGATAGGCTTCTTAGGTGCTTTCCCTAGAAAACAGGGGGAAAAAAATACTGAAGACTGAAAACTATCATTAACCCTCTAGCACAACTGCGTTAAAGTTTCTGTGATGCGCATAACATGGCTCATCTTCACATTACGCTTTAATAAAACAAATAATCTCTCACTTTTTACGTTGGTATCTCTGTATTTACAATGTCTTTTTAATTATTTCACTTGGATGTTAACATGACATTTACTTTGGATAATTTAATGTGGTCCCCTAGTTCTGTTCATAGAACAAAATTAATATTAATAATAAGTATAATTGTGTAACTTTAAATACTTCAGTCAAATTCTCCCTCAGCCACTTGAAAATAAAGTATGTACTCTTCGTGTGTCTGTGTGTTGTAGCTCAGACATTTAAAAAAAAATTACAGATTATAAATAAATAAATAACTGTAACCAAATGCTTTAGAGGGAATAGTAAGCACCACATGGTTAGCTTCTGTCTGACCCCTGAGGCATGGACAGGACATTCCCAGGACAGTCATCACTGAGTGGAATCTCTGACACAACATCTCCCTTAAGAGACTGAAACATGAGGAGACTATTTCCAATCGGAGCAAACAAATACATGCAATGGACCCTCCTGCCTGGGACAGTCCTTGGACGTCTCTCTGCTCTAAAAAGAGCCCAGGCAGACACAGCATGCACAGATGCAATGAACCCAAGAAAGCCAGAATGAACCTTGTTCCTATCGGCAAATGGACAGGACACTAAATAAAGCCCATTTCTGAGTTGTTATTCAGCTGATTACTACAAAGAACCCTCACCCTGCAGAAGGTAGGTGCTCCTGGCCTGATCTGCATCAAAAAAGTTCACTTACCATTGAACTCCTGGACCTTCAGCTCTGGTGCAATCAAGTAATACTGTTCACAGAGCATCTTTGCTGTCTCATAGGCATCTGTGGGAGGAAACAGTCACATTACATGAAAAACAGTTCAATGCTATTCAGTATGGAGAACAACAGGAAGTGGCTCAACAGATTTCAGACACTGGACTATCTCAAGAACATAAAGACCTACACAAGTACCACTCAATAAGGGACCAACACTATACTCAATGAATGTGTCATTACAGAAAAAATTATGATCAGTCATCCAAATTGCTGTGTGTCATCTGAAGCATAAAACTGAAAAAATGCAAATAAAAGTGAAGGTATGTCCTACCGCAATGATTTTTTTGATTTTTCAGTTCCATATATTGACATAATTGAACTAATAATACACTGAAGAAGAGAAGTACATGATTTGCTAAATATGCAAATATAAACATTTCACAAAACTGCTTTTATTGTGTTATTTTACTGTTCAGTTTAAATGTTTTGGTAATGGAAATGACATACATATTTTTGACTGGGACTCAGTTTTACAGCCTTTTGAGTCCTGGGTTTCACAGACCTAAATTTTCAGATGAATCACTTTCATATGCAAGCATCTTTGGCTGAACGCTGCAGGACATGAGGTCGTAAGGACTCTTTCAAAATTCTGAAGATACTATAGCACAGACCAGACCAGAAAATGACCACCAGCTCATTCCAGCAAGGACAGAAGGTTGCTGCAAGGTTGCTGTTTTTTTGAAGGTTTACTGCTCTGTGGGTTATGACTGAGGAACAATATCTTGAGAAACCCAGTCCAATATTTATTATTTACTAGGCACATGAAAAGATATATCTGTGTTTACTGTACCTTTTAAACAGTTTTCATACAGTAGTCAAATATTTCCATGTAGTGTAATGAACACATCTGTAGTGGTTTCACTTCTTTCAAATTTAGCAAAACATTTAAATGCATTTGTTCCCTAATGTATCCTGTCAGACTAACTTGAGGTCCCACACCATACAAACCACTGCTAAAAGGAGAGGAACATCAACCATACTCACCAGTCACCACCTCTACCACATTGCAGTTGGGGTCAATGCTGCCAATGTGTTTGGGATGTGCAGGGTTTGTGTCATTACCAAACAGGAGGGCTGCAATACAAAGTGTCTCATTAGAGAACCCCTTTACAGGAAGACTGAGCTCTCATCAGATTATTCCAGACAGGTATGCAGAAATAAGTGATTGCAGGTTAAAAACAGAAGCTGGATGAATTAATTAACTTTTCAAGACATGACTTCAGAAAACTTATGAAAGTATTAATGACATCCACAATACATAATGCTTGTGCAGGCTAATTTGAGTGACAATGATGAAAAATGGAAGGCAAAGGAAAAAAAAGAAAAGAAAAGAAGATTTAGTTTGAAGTCAAACGGTCTCATTTCAAAAAACCCACAAAATTCAAATCCGTTTTATTTGTATTGTGGTATTGTCCTTTTTACAGAGAACTGTCACAAATATGCTTTACAGAGAAACAGAAGGAAATTAGATTTTATTTTTTAGTGTTTACCTTCACTCAAAGACAGACACATTTAAAATGTAACTATTGCAAAAGCCTTATAATATTTTCACTAAAAATATTTTTTATAACTTAGCTGTCATTTTCTCTTTAACCTTAAGTTCAAATAAACAAAGAATTAGGTGTTTCTTGAAAATACTTTTCAAGTACCCAGACCCAGGTGAGCTACTACAGTTACCATCAATGAGTACTGAGAAATTACTTCTTGTATGGAAATGTTATAAACAGATACATTTGGAAATTGAAATAATAAGCTAGCTACTTTCACAACTGGAAAAGGTGGACATCACCTTATGTAGGAGCAAACCCAGCCTCTGAGGTCATGTTCCAGGTCATATAATGTTTTGAGGAAGATTATAAGACATATATAAACATAAAAAATGTTACGTGTCACTCTTCATTTACAATGACATCTATATTACTGCTGGTACTGGCCGTGACATCACTGTTGATGACCTACTGTGCTGGTTGATGAGCATCCTAAAAGAAATCCGGCTTGTGTAGAACCGGTCCAGAAAGTACTGGATGTTGCTGCTGATGAATGGGTCAAAGCCAAATTTCTCCTTGTACTCGAGCAGGCCCTGGGCTATGGTTGGAACCACATCATTGTGCCGGTTACGAATCTTGATCAAAATATCCAGGAAACTGAAACAAAAAAAGGTGCTGAAAAATTGGGCTTTCACTTATTGCAATATTCAAAACAGAACCACAACCAGCACGAGGCAGAAGGTGAGCCAATCTATTATTGGTTATTAATTAATCCATTAATACTTAAAATTTTCATTGTCCCTGATAGGTAATTCATTGTTGTTATCAAACACAACAAAAAACTATAAAAAACACAGTGCCATTAATAACATTGTAACACCAAAGAGTGCCAAGAGATTACTTCTCTCACTCTGGGAATTCCTAATAAAAAATATGTATTGTAGATTGACCTAAATCAATAATTATATAAGGAAAGTACTTATAAACTCAGTACTCCTTGGATCCTCTCTGATCATTAATTAAATATGCACAAGCCAGGTCCATCCCCCACCCCCACCTCTCTTTCACTAGATAAAATGCAGCTTTCTTTTTCTAGCAGTCAGTTTTTGAGCAACTTGGCAAGAAGTCCGTTTGTAACAGTTTGTTGGAAGTGGGCATTTGAGTCTTGCATCTAGGCCTGGTATTCTACAGTCAGGTCCATAAATATTTGGACATTGACAAAGTTATTGTTATTTTAGGTGCCTACCACAGATATTGGAGTTGAAATTAAATAATGAATATGAGCTCAAGTGCAGACCTTCAGCTTTAATTTGAAGGTGTTTATATCCAAATCGGGTGAACAGCGTAAGAATTACAACACTTTTTATATGTGGTCCCCCCCTTTTTAAGGGACCAAAGGTAATTGGACAATTGGCTGCTCAGCTGTTCCATGGCCAGGTGTGTGTTATTCCCTCATTATTTCATTTACAAGTAAGCAGATAAAAGGTCTAAAATTGATTTCAAGTGTGGCATTTGCATTTGGAATCTGTTGCGGTTAACTCTCAATATGAAGTCCAAAGAGCTGTCACTGTCGGTGAAGCAAGCCATCATTAGGCTGAAAAAAAAAACAAAAAACCCATCAGAGAGATAGCAAAAAGGTGTGGCCAAATCAACTTTTTGGTACATTCTTAAAAATAAAGAATGCACTGGTGAGCTCAGGAACACCAAAAGGCCTGGAAGACCACGGAAAACAACTGTGGTGGATGACAGAAGAATACTTTCCCTGGTGATGAAAAACCCCTTCACAACAGTTAGCCAGATCAAGAACACCCTCCATGAGGTAGGCATATCTGTGTCAAAGTCAACAATCAAGAGAAGACACCATACAGAGGGTTTACCACAAGATGTAAACCATTGGTAAGCCTCAAAAACAGGAAGACCAGATTAGAGTTTAGAGTTTTCCAAAAAACATCTAAAAAAGCCTGTACAGTTCTGGAACAACATCCTATGGGCAGATGAGACAAAGATCAACTTATTCCAGAAGGATGGGAAGAATACAGTATGGAGAAGGGAAGGAACTGCTTATTATCCAAAGCATACCACCTCATCTGTGAAGCATGGTGGGGGTAGTGTTATGGTGTGGGCATGTATGGCTGCCACTGGAACTGGTTCTCTTGTATTTATTGATGATGTGACTGCTGACAAAAGCAGGAGGATGAATTCTGAAGCGTATAGGGCTATATTATCTGCTCAGATTCAGCCAAATGCTTCAAAACTCATTAGACGGCGCTTCACAGTGCAGATGGACAATGACCCGAAGTATACTGCGAATGCAACCCAAGACTTTTTTAAGGCAAAGAAGTGGAATTTTCTGCAATGGCCAAGTCAATCACTCGATCTGAATCCAATTGAGCAAGTATTTCACTTGCTGAAGGCAAAACTGAAGGCAAAACGCCCCAAGAACAAGCAGGAACGGAAGACAGCTGCAGTAGAGGCCTGGCAGAGCATCACCAGAGAAGAAACCCAGCATCTGGTGATGAGTATTGGTTCAAGACTTCAGGCAGTCATTGACTGCAAAAGATTTACAACCAAGTATTAAAAATGACTATTTAATTTATGATTATGTTAGTTTGTCCAATTACTTTTGAGCCCCTAAAATGGGGGGGGGGGGGGGGGGGGGGGGGGGGCTATGTATAAAAATGGTTCTAATTCCTACATTGTTCATACAATACTTTTGACAAAACCCTTAAATTAAAGCTGAAAGTTGACACTTAAATCACATCTTGATTGTTTCATTTCAAATCCATTGTGGTGGCGTACAGAGCCAAAATGATGAAAATTGTGTCACTGTCCAAATACTTATGGACCTGACTGTACATTTAACAAATATAATTGATAATAATTACCAAATTCAATCAAATAAATATATTTTACATGGATAAGTAACTGTTTTAACTGTTGATTGATGCACCTGTGTTTGGTATTCAGAGTGCCAAACATCAAATGAGGGTGTTAACTGTTAAAAGCTGGGTTTGTAAAATTAAACATATTTTACTTAGTCCTCCCTTCACTGACACTCTGTCACACAAACAGATATACAATCTGGACAAACAGTTAAATGAACATGCAATAACAAATCTGTAAAAAAAGATCTTTTGTTACCACAAGAACATGTGAAAAGCAAACATGAAAGGACATGAACAGCACACCCACTTACTCATTCAGGGTACGGGGATCCTCTGGACGTCTGTTCTCATATTCCAGCAGTTCCACAAAGCTCTGCATGTACCTGAAGCACAAAACACAGTACACAGCCTAATGTACACATATCCAGCTGCTTGTTCAAAGCCCGTTCAACGTAACAACATAACGTCAAGGACAGACCATTCAGCCCAACAATGCTTTCATTTGTCCTACCACTAAAGGGTGCACACCATTCACCTACAAACTAGTCCATATCAAGCACGGTCTTTAAAACCCCCAGAGTTTCTGCCTCTACTACATGACCTGGCAAGTTATTCATCACAACATGCCTTACTGACAGAACTCAACCTGAAGAATCTCTTGTAGTTCACTTTGTTAATCCCTCAATCAAATTGTGCCTGTCTTCTTTTACTAAGTTTGAAGAGATTAAGCATTTTCAGTCTTTCCTCATAACATATCTTTCATACCAGGAACCAATTTACTTGCTCTTCTTCAAACCTTTTCCAGAGCCTCTATATCTTTCTTGTAGTACAGTCCCCACAACTGCACAAAAGTGTGGTCTGACAAAGTTATTGTACAAGTACAACTTCCTTGGATTTATACTTAGTACATTTGCCTATATATCCTAGCATCCTGCTAGCCTTTTTCACTGCTACAGCACAATTCCTAGAACCTGAAAGGCTTTGATCAACTATTACTCCCTTGTGTAAAACTGCCTTCTATATACAACCCTTCTGTATGTACATGGAAGGTAAAACATGTATAAGAAAAAGGCAAGGTATGCACACATATATAAAGCATTTTTATAATGACACATAATTGTAGTTTTGTGAGGCAAAAATAAAAAGACAAGGAGATGCAATATACGTACACAACTGCTGCTCCCAAAGGTGAATTTGTGGGACAAAAAAAGAACAGCTTTTCTACTCATCTGTTCTTTGTTTTCACTGTATTTCATCTATTTGCTTTCACAATAAATCATGTTAGGAAATAATAACAGTGTGTAGACACCACTTCTCATTAACAGGTGAAACATCCTTTGCAGCCAAACTGCTAATATACCATTGCCTTTTTATTACGAATAGAGGAAACAACCAGTTAAATCTACAACTACCACTTCCATCCCTTTATCTCACTCTTAAGCCACTTCAAACTCCATCGCCTCCCTGCATGCCCTCACCATGTCTGTACCAGTTTGACAGATGGCTGGCTGAGCAGGTTATCAGGAAGTAGATTGACCTCGCGCATGGTGTTGGCCAATCTCACGGCAAGTTCCTTTCGCAGGAACATGTAGGAAGTCTTTTCACATGCATTTTCTTGACCTGGGGAACAAGGAGTGAAGGGGAAGAGAGAATAAGTCAGAGAAAGCAAGGAGACAGGAAGAGAGGGGGGAAACAAAATGGAGAGAAAAAATAGAGAAGACAGGGATTAGAGGGGCTAGGGCCTCTCTACACATGGAAAAGATTTTCTGCCTGTGATGTGCTGCGGAGATACCAGTCCATCACAGATCACACCCCCTTTGGAATTACTATGTTTAGCACCAGAAAGAAAGGTTGACTATTTATTTGTGTCAGACATTAAAGTAATAATCTCGAAGATTTGCATTAAAATAAATGTCTGTTAAGTCACTATCTATCGCTGAATTAGGTAACACAATGGTGATTGAGCCTTTTATTATATGAATTTATATTATTATTATTACAATAATTTATGATTTAAGAACTGGGTGTCTGTGGCGACATTCCTTGGAAAAAATCAAAAGTGGCGCATAGTTAGTAACGCGTTTTCCATCACCCATCAGTGGTTGGTACGCCAGAGAGGATAGGCGGAGCTAACGCAACAGGCTCGCTCTTCAACTCACTTGTGTGTGAGCAGCGTACTGCTAGCGTTACAATAACAGAGAAGGGGGCGGGGGGGGGGGGTTATGGAGCCCTAAAAAGTTTTTGTGTAACATAAGAGGTCATATTATTTGTTGATGTAGATTTCGTATTACATTTGATGACAATGTAACGTTACTAAATTATATAGCTATTTGCACAGCTAACACTAGTTACCCATGTCAAGAAAAGCAACATTAGTTTAGACAATGTTGCACACAGTATCCATCTCTCATAGCAGGTAACATTGCGTTAGCTAGCTAGCTAATGTAATTAACACAATCTAATGTCAGCTAACAATTTGAAAAAACGCTAGCTAACGCTACTGACCGGTACCGACCTCGCAAACAGTCTTTCGAATGCAATGCTACCTTGTTGCAACATTGTAATGTAGCTAACTAAATGCCAGTTCAGATCAATGATTCGCAACGAGATTGGATGCAACTTGCAAAATTCCAAGATGTCTGATTGTAAACGTTCTAAAACTGCACATGGCGATTTGACAAGGTGGGTCTTTTGAGACCCCAGGCAACGGCTTCAGACGCTCTGCAACTAACCAGTTCACACCGCTGCAATTTTCTCGGCAACATTCTAAAACAGTTTAGTCTCGTTGTGAATCATTGATCTGAACTGGCCTTAACATTACCGTTATTTACATAAAATACCCTTTAATAATAGGTGAGAATCTGCATTTTAACCACATGTGAATTGTTGATTACAAATCTAGAGTTGTGGAGTGCAGAGCCAAATCAAGAAAAAAAAGTCTTTGTACCAAACATTATGGAGCTCACGTTATATTCTTGTATATGTCTATTTACATGAGACAATATACAAAATAGCATTACCAAGAAACAAGCATTTAATTTTAAAGTCCAGTAACTGCACCAAATGCAACACTGTGTCCTACCCACCAAGTTGGGAGTCTATTGTTGAGTGTGGGAAAACTACAAAAACTGAAGTCACTAAATCGGCTCTAGCAAGAATGTTTCTGCTCTTGACCTTGTCTTCAATGAGGAAAATCTGTCGACAGCATGTACAGAAAATTAAACAAGTGCAGCTAATCACATAACTGTGCAGTGAAACAGCATGTGATAGAAATCTGAAGCCCACTGTCTGGATCCCAACATAAGGTGACCGACCACATCTGAACTTAAAGCTCAGTTACAGAGACCGGCATTTCCTAGAAGACACAACCTTATCATCAGGTCACGGTCTTCAAGCTCATTGGCTGAAAGGATGGAAAACAGCTTGACAGTTTGCCTACGCGAATGCTTCCATTTTGCAATCGTGATTGGTTGTGGAAGGTCACACCCACACCCATAAATTTTCTCGTGTAAACTTATGAAACACTTTTCAGAATTCACAACAGGTCGTCTGCAGATTAAGTTACAACACCCAGCAGTGGCAGTGCCAGAAAATTTTCAGTGGTATGGACAGGATGGCAGCAGTCGTCACTTGGGGTGGCACAGAAATATGAACATAGAAATGTTTCTAAAATGTAAAAAAAAAAAAAAAAAAAAAAAGGCTGTTTTAGGCACCTACAACACATAACTACAGTATTTCACACATTAAGGACCAGGCAGTACCACCCATCCATTCAAACATATATAAACACATCCTTATAAATCCAGTTCATCAATTCAGTCCCCATTAAATAGAAGGTCAACCTTCTATCAATAAGTACAGTCAGGCTGTGAGTCAGAAAAAAAACATTGGAATGTGAATCACAATAGCAAAAGCCCTTAAAAACATTTACTACAAATAACAGACCACTGTGCACATATTAAATATAGATAGTATTTTTTATTTATTTATATATTTTATTTTTGAAAAATTAACACCACTACAATGAGCTCACAACAAAATAACAATTGCCCTTAAAAAGATGTACTGTACCACAACGGACAGACTTGTTGTTTGTATATTGCATTCATTTGGATTTGGTTCATTTAGGATTTAGATTTTACATATAAAATTCATTTGGATTTGGATTAATTTTGAATGAATGAATTTGAATGGTCCAAGCAATGGTTCTATCCTGCCTGGACTACTGCAACTCTCTTCTGGCTGGACTACCGGCATCTGCCACCAGACCCCTGCAACTCATTCAGAATGCTGCAGCTCATCTGATCTTCAACCTCCCCAGACACTCCCACGTCACTCCCCTGCTCACTACCCTCCACTGGCTGCCTGTTATAGCTCGCATCAAATTTAAAACATTGGTCCTAGCATACCAGGCAGTCAAGGGATCAGCCCCAGCATACCTCCACAAGATATTCAAACCCTACATGCCAGCCAGATCCCTCCGTTCTGCTACCTCAGGACGCCTGGCACCTCCCCCTCTTCGCACCTGCACTTCCAGAACACGTCTCCTGTCTGTTCTGGCCCCACGATGGTGGAATGACCTCCCCGTGGAGGTCAGAACAGCTGAGACACTGACCCATTTCAAGCGACGACTGAAGACTCACCTCTTCAGGCTGCACCTCTCCCCATCCCTCCCTACCCCCCTGTAAATGACTGTAAGCTTAGGGTTGTAACTAAGCAGCTGTTTCGTAGGTGACTTAGGTGCATTAACTGTCTTAACTACTGCTTGTATTTTTTCCATAGACTGCGTTGTTGCCGTTCTCGTTGTGTTAGTGTTAATCAGTTTAACCTTCAGGGTCCAAGTTGAACTATGCAGTTGTTCCCTGCACTTGGACCGGTACTTCTCTCTAGGGTTTTCGTCATACTTGTTCCTGGTTATGGTTATACACTTTGTTGTACGTCGCTCTGGATAAGAGTGTCTGCCAAATGCCTGTAATGTAATGTAATGAATGAATCAATGCTGTCAAATGAATCTAATGAGGTAGTTTCTAGTTGTGTTTAAACATGTTTTAAACAGGCCACAAATGGCTGCCAGTCCGTCGTGAGGTTAAGTAATCAAAACATGTACATACTACCTATTCCTGCTAAGTGACTTAGTATGTAGTAAATAGTACGCAGTATTAATAAACGTAGTATGTAAATATGCGATTTCGAATACAGAAAAAGTGTACGGCAAGAGGGGATCATACTCATATACAGCATTCATTAATTTTCGCGCAACAGCCCCAACCCCCTCCCCACCGATTCTACGCCACATTCAAATCAGACATTTTTACAGATCCACAATTACCCCAGTACTTCTTCGATCGTGGACAAAACGGAATACTGTTAACGAATTCGTAATGAGGTGTAAGAACAGAAAGCAATAGGCTACTGTATGCCTATGTTGAACCTTGACGGCCAGTTTCAAGATCGGTTGCATTCAGAATTATTCTCGCAGCGTATTCTTTCAAGAACAAATGACAGCTGACTGAAAATGCTGACATTGCGGAACCAAGAACTACTTCGATAACAGCACATAAGCAAATGCGTCATCCACTTCCATGGACAAGACATAATTGGCTCCGTAGGCTACAGTAGTGTACACGATGTCCACAACTTGAAAGATGTGTTGTCGGCGAAAGCGTGATAACTTCCGTTTTCTTTGATACAACCACCGCTCGCCGCACGTTAGTTTGGCACGTACGCTACCCTCTAGTATGATGGAAACTTTTGTGCAGTTTTGACCAATACAAAATTACAGACTAAATAAAGTCTGTAATTGTCAACATAATCGTAGTAGCATATGCTAACTAAAAGGAATGCCTGTCGTTTAAATGGACAGATAAGACAACAACATATTTCAATAAAAAACAAAAATATAACTGGATCGTTGAAATATGAGCAGATCACAACTTTCACAGAGTACATGTCTATATTAAT
The DNA here is from genome assembly GCF_013347855.1 of Anguilla anguilla. NCBI lineage: Eukaryota > Metazoa > Chordata > Actinopteri > Anguilliformes > Anguillidae > Anguilla > Anguilla anguilla. The sequence continues at coordinate 17,703,598 of NC_049209.1, forward strand.
ATTCTGAATATTCATGCAAGTTAAACCATTAATCTTCATAATCAAAGTGCGTTGGAAAAACAGCAACCACCATATCCAGCTGTAGCACTTCAACTGTAATGTGACTTACCGAAATCCAAAAATTGCTTGATAGACAGCGGCGATGGAGAAAATCGAGAATAATACTCTATCTTCGGAGTAGCATTTGTAAGTAGAAACCTAAATAACCGCATAATGGAAATTAAATAGTAACGAGTCTCACGTACACAAGTCGCAAGCGATTAATTATCCTGCGGAGTAAAGTAGCCTAGCTATAATTTTACTTGGCTATATAGATTCATGGCTCCGTTCCAGGAAACATCCTCCCGTGGCGACCATAGTAAATAATTCGAAGATATTTAGAATATATATTGTATTGCTTGTTGAGAGGAATAAGAATATTACGCTTGCCATAAGCCAGCTCAAGTCAACCGCACTGAAACTGATACCGCTGTGGAGCGCTGTACGCTATTGGTCTCTTGAAACCCGGAAGAAGGCCAACCATTTTTCGTTGGATATTTAACCTGTCTTTTTGAGAATCCCTGTGCGTAGACCGTAGGTGTCCACCAATCGGTTTTCGATTCTTAGGCTGAATTCAGTTCAACAAAAGCAGAAAGGCTTCGCTGGAGCTATAGATGGGTTAGACGTAAGGTTAGATAATAAGTACGCAGAGATGACACTTAACGTCAGAGACCATTTTGTTGGGAAATAACGTTGCTTAAGACTTTATGAAAAAGTTGTCATAACACTGTTGGTTTGGAAGACCATCGGCTGGGGACATCTTTCACTAGCTTACGCCAAATTCTGGGGAAGCTGCTGTTATATGTTTGTGTTTTGGATACAGTTGGTCATGAAATAAATAGCCTACTTTACAGCAATACTTGACTTTCTGTGTTTAAACAGTGTATGTTTTCGATTGGCCCAAATATATTTTATGTGAGATTTAATTATTTATTATATTATATTATTTAATTCATTTTAATCATTGTAAAGGGGGTCGTAGTCTAAGGAAAGTAAGCTTGATGTAACTCAACTTGTTTACCCTAGTGAAGTTATCCAGACGTTACACGTAGCCTAGTCTTTGTGGCCATATTACCCGATAATAAAATAAAAAAATAAAAAAAATAACGGTTATGAACTATTTCTTAATACCGCACGATATAAAACTGATATTTATATTAATAGTCGTGAATTAACGAATGTAGGCTATCTGGTCCTTGGTACAACCCCTGAGAAAATCACAGGTCAAAACTCCACATTGGAAGGCGCTGTAAAACCGCGCTTGAGTTAATAGCCTACTCAAGCGGTTAGTCAGAATTTTAGGCAAGTATAAACCTTTGATCTTTAGAACTTAGGAAACATGAGCGTCATCCACATTCTCGTCTTTTCAGGTAGGCTATGATTTGTATGGGGTAAAAAATACAGCCGCTGAAAATATTTTATTGTTAGCCTACTCTTATTTTGTATAGCCTATTTTAAAAATCATGATTCGTAATCAGCAAAGTCAAGAGAATAATTATTGTACTAGAATTATAATAATGCATATTGAAAATGTCATGACAAATTGTATTAAAATACAATGAAAACGCTAAAAACAGTAAAAAAATCAAGTTCTTCTGATCCTCTTCTTCACATCAGATGCAGCTGAACTGTCTAGTAATGTTTGATCTGCAACTCCAAGTATATTTCCATTGCCTTCAAGGTCCATTTTTTTCAAGCTTGTGATTAAATGCATAATATTTTATAGGGCTATGTAAGTGGAATTTATGGCTTTTGGCATAATGAGAAAGGAGAGGTTTTTACAAGTGTGATGAGACATCATTATACCTTCCCAGATTGGAGTGCTGATCTTTGTGCTCTGCTCTTTTTTCTCCTTCCTGGAAAGAGCATTATGTACTCATTAGTTTCCTCATTTTCTGAGGGTCATCTGCAGGAAGGCTTTTACATGTGATTTTTTAAACTTACCCAGGTTAATTAGATGGACAGGGTACACATTTTTAACAATTTTTTTGTTTGACATCAGAGATGAATAATCTGATGAGATGTGTCTATATGAAAGTATTCTTACTGTGACTACCTAAATTTGAGCATCTACACCTGAATCATATCTATACCATTAATAATTATGCATCTCTAGCTGATATATCCAACGTTGTACTTATAAAGTTGTCGTATAAAGTTTCAGATCTGTCATGTGGAGGAACATGTCATTGTCTTTTTAATAACACCAAATAAGATGAAACGGCGCTATACATGAAGCCAAATTTATAAATGTAACCACAAGCAGCAATTAACAGGATCTAAGCAGTATGCGGCTATGGTTCAATATGAATAAATGAAAGAAAACAGAACTATTGTAATGAATTAAACCACATTCAGCTTGATAAAGGTATAATAAACATATGGAGTTGAAAGGTTAGTAAGACTGACATTAGTAGAACAGCTAAATTGGCTCAATTTGGCCTTAAATGGGTAGATTTGTATGAAATCTGGAAGGAATGTTCCCAACAGAGTGTATGGTGAGCTCAGCATGTTTCATTATGGGTTGTCCAATCACAAGCTGAGTTTTAAGGGAACATATCTCATGCCATGCCTACTGGCAGTAATTGTAACCAAATTTGGTATTTTGAATAATACTTGGCCCCATAGCACGTGGAACCAATTTCATGACATTTGGTCCATCCAATTATGAGATATACAATTTTGCATTTGTCTATGGGTTTAGGTTGGACTGCTGTTGCACACATGCTTAATTTAATACTTATTGATAGCAATCAAGCAGATTTTCATGGAGTTATAGCCATTTTTTCTTTTAGGCCATGCCTCTTTTCAACTTTATTGGCAAATATCTTCAAACTGACAAGAAATTTCTAAAAATCTGAGAAGAGGAACTCAAGAGCTAGGTCCATAATTGCTTCTTGGTGGAAATTGATCAAACTAAGCAGAAGTAAGGTGGAAGTTGACAGTCCATGTTGTAGAGAATGCATGCCAGAAACTGTGTACCAATTTTAGCCTAAATTGGAGTTAGAGAAATTGGAGAAAAAATAGAAAATGAGGATTGTTAATTATAGCACCATCTTATGGCCAATTGGGAAAATATTCCTTTTGTTGTATTTGTACATCATAACTGTTATTGATGAAAATTTCATGTCTCTAGCATTTACCATCTTACAGGAATTTATAAAAAGCTGGAGGAAGAACCTGAAGAAAATAAACAAAAACCAGAACTAAAGAAAATGGTTCCAGCCCTATGAACTTGGACCCCTAATGATGAGAGGAAGCTTGCTTTAAAATGTTTTAATGTGAATTCACTAAATGGTGGTTTAGAATTTATAAACACATGCATTCTGACACATTTTTAAAACTGTAGTTTACAGGCATTTAGCAGATATTCTTATCCAGAATATACTTATCCAAGGGCGACATAGCTCAGGAGGTAAGAGTGGTTGTCTGGCAGTCAGAGGGTTGCTGGTTTGAACCCAGCCCTGGGCGTGTCAAAGTGTCCCTGAGCAAGACACCTAACCCCTAACTGCCCTGGTGAATGAGAGGCGCTCATTCATGAGATGCAGACCATTTACAGCTGGATATATACTGAAGCAATAAAAGTTAAGCACCTAGCTCAAGGATACAACGGCAGTGTCCTACCGGCGAATTGAACCTACAACCTTTTAGGTTACAAGACCAACTCCTTAGCCATTATACTACACTGCCACCTAAAACTTTGCGAGTGTGCTTTTTTCACAATGACATCTGCAGGTCTCTCTCTCTACTACCAGTTATATAAGGTTTGCATGTGGTTTTAAACACACAAACATGCAGAATCTTTGCAACTGTGAACCATCTGAAACATCAGTGCAGTGGTCTGTACTGTGACAGTTTGCTCAAAATTGCACAGAACTACATGGCAGAAAAGTACAGTACAGTACTAAAACATCATCCAGGGAGTTCACTGTTCTGTTTGTTGGAGGACAGAGTGAAGCTCTCACTGACTGTATTACCTCTCCTACAGGAGGAATCCCCCATAAACCCCCAATCTGAGGGAAATGTCCATAATTTACCACAGTCTTCTTACCACAGCTGCATAGTGAGAAGAACAGTTTTATATAAAGACAGAAAAGTTTCAGTCCTCACCTGAATTAAACATCATTCTATTTACAGCTTGTTTGTACTTTCAACTTAAATGAACTCAACTCTCTATTTCTGTTCTTTAACATAAGATCTGTGAAGATGACAACAAAACACAGTTGAAACAAAATAGACACACTCACACATTTTTACACAAAAATATATGTTAAAAATAAATAAAACATTGCCTATATAGCTTTGCTCTAATATTTTTACAGCTCTGAGCAGGTGCACTGGAACATATTTTTTTCAGTGGGAGTGCTGGCAGTAGTGATAAGTGTATATAAAGTACTACTAATAAGGCTAACCAAAGGATCTGATACAATATTTTAAACATTGTGATTGTTTAACTTTTTAACAATTAATTTGACACAATTTCATTCTGCAGGAAAATTCCTTCATACATGCCAAGTTGGTTGTATTTGAAATATTTATTTTACTTTGAATACTTTTTTTAAAGAGATCTACCTTCCAGAATCAGAGGGGATGTTCTCCAAGTAGTATCCTATAATTGCAATAGGCTAATACAGATGAAAACCAAAGTTGAACCCAAGATGAGATACCATTGCAAAACACTTTCTTTCTCATTAAAGTCTCTAAGATTAGGCTGCACATTTTCAGACTTAGGTAAGCACAGAACCTTATGTAAAAATAATGTAAATTGCTGGATATACAATAATGTGGGAAAATCATCCCACAAAGTTTACAATAAGCTATTCTATGAAATTATTACAAACGCAGTCATTAAAACACATAGGCAACATCAAAGGCAGGTGCATCAAGTGGTTCTAAATGAAATACCAATTCTACACCACTTCAAGGGCATCCTCTATTAGTGGACAAAATATATTGAAAATAGCAACACAATAGATTTTGGCATTGACACAATAAACAAAGGTTTACACATTATATTTAAATCTGACATTTTTCTTTGGGGAAGCTATTGCTTTTGGTGTTCTCCACTGCACTGTCCGTGCACTGCAAAGCACTGGTCCCTTTTCCAGACTGGGGTGCTGCTGCACCTGCAGCATCCCTTGTTCTCTGTGTATGGTTCTGAGATCCAAACCTACCTGTGCATACTGGGACACACTCAAACATAAATTCACACACGCACACTCTCTGACAGCTTTTCACATTCACGCCATGTTGTCCCCATTCTTGCTGTGCAAGATGATTGTGGCATTATCAGCATTGTCCTTTTCGTGCTGGTCGGCAGCAGGGAGATTGTCATAGTGCCGTCGGTACAGCGCGCGATTCACTAACGTTATGATGAACATCTCCAAAATCAACAGCTGCTGGCTCATCACTGCACAGAAAGGATTCACAAAGGTCAGAGGTCACAAACAGAGAAAGAAAGCACAGGGTCAGAGGTTAAAACATTCCAATTAGATGCAGGGCCACATACAGACTCAAAAGACCAGGGTCATTTCAATTCACAGATCAATATTTATATCCATACAATCATATACACAAGCCCCAGTTTCATCGTGAATAGGTAAGCTCCCTTGAAGAACTAATCTGTCCATTACAGTATGAAAATCTGTAGTAGATCCTAAGAAATGTATATTTGTGTTCTATTAAGTAATGTATTATGTATTTTAAGGCGTACTATGCAGAATTTCCCCCTTGAAAATATTATAAAATAACCATGCTCAGTCATTACTATAATGCACTGGCAATCTGTGTCTGTGTGAACTTCTGGCCAGCCCTTGCTTGTCTGCTTGTATTTGTTATTCTAAATAGTGTTTAAAATATTTCTGGGCATGACCCTTTTTCTTTGCGTGCTGTATCTGAAAAGCATGTGGTCAGTAGAAGAAGGAGAAGAGGAAACATGCATGGTTTGGGTACAGTGGTTTTCAGCTGGGTTAGTGCTGGAGAGATAACACTACCCAAGCAGCAACATTAGCTAGCTGATGTTCTCAGATAAGTAAATTCAGTTATGTGCATCAAGTGGTTCTAAATGAAATACCAATTCTACACCACTTCAAGGGCATCCTCTATTAGTGGACAAAAATATATTGACAATAGCCGCACAAAGAGGCATACGCACTTTGCTGCAATAGATACACAAAGCTAGACTATGTAAAGATGCAAAAAAATTAATAGAAATAAAAGCGACAATGAATTTTGTGTTGGTGAATATGTGTGGTTATGTTACAGAATTTTCCTGTGCTTCCAGGCAGGCTACAGCAGACTGAAACCTGCTGGTGCTGCTCCGATCCATCACCACTAAGCAAAAGGTAGCCACCCCATGACTTTGCTGCAGCGAAGTGGGAATTTTTTCTATTGGATATTTGGCATACTGTACATGTAACTGTCTGACTGGTATGAATGCAACTACTGCTACATTTCTGAAAGAGTGATTCCAGAAGTCTGCAACAGAATGTTATAAAGCTACCAACATAGCCAGCCAGAGCAAAACATTTAGTTTTATTTGTGGGTGAGCTTCTTCATCTTGGGGGTGTAGATCGGGCTCAGAATGAAGGAAGAGATGTTTTTGATGTAAACACAGGACCAAAGCAAGGAAAGAAATCATGCATAGTATGCCTTTAAATAAAACAACAAGGGGATCAGAGAGAAAGAGAGGGTGGGAGGGACCCAAAGAATGCAATTAGGACATTCCACACAGGATTACAGAATTTACACATTTGTGCATAACACAGAGCACCAATCACTGAGAAAAGTCACTACACAATCAATTGTCAGTTACTAAATTTTCTGTACACAAACTGTGACAGTATACAAACTATCCTGTCAATGAAGGACTACACAACTTTGTGTCCGATTTAATTCAAAACAGTGACTTGGTTCCACAGGTGATACTGTTGTTCAATCAGAACCTAAAATTAACTGGCCTTTAACTGAGGCTCTCTCACAAATATACTTCTAGCACATCGAAAACATTGCGTCTCTCACACCAGGAGAGTTGAAAGAAAACACTACACTACAATATTCTTATGAAAAATACCAGTGCCTTGCTGCGACAAAAAACTATTATATCAACTTGACAATAATTCCTGCGTTAATGTGCTTCAATTCTCCTTTTTTTCTTTTTTTTGCTGTGATTAGTCTCTCCTGCCATGCTCCATCTCCCATCATTAGCAATTTCTGTTTCACATCTTGTCATCAACCTTCTTCTACCATCTCCTATTCTTCTGGTCATTTCCTGTCCAGCACTACCACGTGACTGAGTATCTGCTCTGTAAAGACAACTCTGCTATTAGCTTCATCTATAACTCTCTAAAGTGATGATAATGAACGGGGCTGCACTTACAGTATCCACGAACTTGGGAGGAGAAGGGTGGTGCACAGGCAATAGCTCCATTCAGGGCCAAGATGTTAATAATGGCCGTCTGTAGCTGACTTAGGACTAGAACCAGCTGGGGTAAAATAAAGCATAGTATACTGAAATGTTTCTGAATGACAAGTGGTTTTTTCCCACATTCTGAATGTATGGGTAAATATATGTGAATACATACTTTACTTTTCAGATCACCAAGTAAAAAGAAACATTGTTTATAAGGCCCATATGGTTTGTTTGATTTTCTATTGTAGCTGAGCTTGTCTGAGAATAGTTTTAGAATGGGGCCATATGGAGAGGTGTAAAATCATGTAACGGAGAATGAATGTTGAATGACTAGTTATAAAGGACAGTCAGAGCTAGGTTTACATGTTTACAAATTAATATTAATCACAATCTCACTAAGCATTAAGTTACTAACAAGTTATATAAGTGCCATTAACCAGCCTGAAACACACTATTGTTGCACGTCATGTTCCACATCATAATTGCACGTGCTAATGAAGAAATATGGGCTAATTAGAAAAAAGTACAAAAGCAAAATATTAATATAGGAAATGTTTCAGTAAGATAATGCATAAATACAATTGAGTTTTTAGGGAGACCAACAAATCCAGGAAGAGGGCCAGATTTGGCATCATGAATAAAAGGCTAACATGTTAACAGAAGTTGTTTGGTAAATTTATTGTGGTATGCACTACTTACATTTAATGCACTAATATTTATAGACTATTCATAAGGAATCTGAAGAAGCTCCTAATTCCCATACATTTTCACACTGATCCTTGAATGTGTTCTGATCAGCTATGGCCACAGTTGGACTCACCTGGTACATGGCATATTTGGGAATGATCTTCTGGCTTCTCAAGGTGTTGCGGAGATTCATAAACATGATGGCAACAGGCCAGAGTGCGATGATGGTGAGAACCCCCACAAATGGGTTGATCCAGATTGCAGTTCCAGTTATCGTCAGCTGCAAGCATAGATATTGTTCATTTATTGTTACCAGATTTTAGTTTCTGTATGTTCAAACATACAGACACTAAGTCCATTGTTTTTGTTTATAGAATGCCTTTATTGCAGCCCTGGAATTCACCTCCCATGAACATCGCTGTACATTTCACAAAGAGTTGCATTTCGTATGTTAAACTCAGCTCTGAAATGAATTATATAATCTACATGCACTCTGCAAAAGTGTTTTTGCATTCAGCTGAAAAAGTTCTGCTTTTCTATGGAATTGCTATACAGATTTTTTTAAAATTTGGTGAATTTTGTCATGCGTAATGATGATATAGATCTTACTGGTGTGTGTCATGGGTTTTCATCCACAGGCCCACAGAGAGGTACTCATAGTGGGGACAGAGATACGCATAGTGGAGAGGATGAGAGAGAACAGAACAGTACTCACATCAGAGAGATCATAGTTCCCATTAGTCCAGAGCACTATGGATAAGATCGTGAAGACAGTTTTTAGCAGAGCAAACTGGAGTGATCCAAACTTCAATATGGTCAGTGTCCGCCTGGGGAAGAGTCAGACATTACACTGTAAAGAAGGCCCTTCCACCAACCAGGGAGCACTTGGTACCTGGGCCCCAACAGCCAGGAAGGAGGTGTAGTCATCTTGGGAGGGGACCAGGCAGCAGAGAGAAGGGGTGGAGTTACAGTGATATGGATGGTGTTGTGCATTGCACTACAAATCTTACTGACTACAGATGACAAGCCACAACTACCATTAATTGTAACAGTCATCTAATCATACTCGTAACTAAACAGCTTTTTTCTGAACAAACTATGGAACACAAGTTGCATGAGACTGCATAGGAGGAATGCAGTAAACACTATGAGAGCAGTTTTCTCTCTCTGATTTCAGCAATGCAGGGTAAAGTAAAAGCCTTTACCATTACACATGTACCACACATGAACAGAAGTACAGGCAGTAGTAATCACTATAGAAATCAAAGTGGTGCTGCTGCTATGTTTAGTTCATCTGGAATTATTTTAACAGTATAATTTAAACACATTTAAATTCATGAAATAAGAATATTGTTTCAAACCATTGGTTCCTGTTTGCATGCTAACTGCAAATTCACTTCCACTGATTTTTTGAGAAGTACATATGTGCTGTTCATTTTTGGATAATGTATGCCAAAAGTACAGCCTCCACCTTTACTTTAAAACTTTGATTATGAGCAGAAACTGACCAGGATTCTATATTGCGCCTCAGCATATGTCCCTCCCCTGCCAACTAACATTGCACACCTGGGAAGTCTTAACGGTGCACAGACCAGTCATAAAGGTGAGTTCAACAAAGTAGTTAATTCTGTTAAACAATGGCTCTGCTCACTTGAACCGTAGAACATTGACCTCTCTTATCAGCACCACTATACTGCACCAATTAACAGCACAGACACTCACCCCTACAGCAGTGACAAAGTGTTTACCACAGAACAGACACTCAACCTGACTGCACAGAGATGGGATCCCTACCACAGGATAGACATATAGCCTACAACCAACAGTGATGTCAGGGAACTAGCTGACTGGGCTGTTGTTTCATGCATCCAGGCATGATTCAACTATGGCTCCAGTACCCTTTTATAACAACCAATGCGTGACCTTCCACATCCTGCTGTGACCCAACATACCGTGTGACTGGCACATGCGGCAGACAGGGACAGCAGCAACAGCAGGGCCCTGTGCTAATCCGAAACCGGTCCTGCGCACAACGTCTCAGAAACTCCTCCTCTCCTCCACACTCCTCCAACATCAGGATCAAGAACTTGTAAACAACAATTGCAAAGTACCTGCAGAGAGAGAGAGAAAACATTATATTAATGTAAAAAGACATACATAGTCAGTACTGGAGGGCCACAGCCTCTGCTGGTTTTTAATTTCCTTTCAATCAGCAGCCAATTTCGGCCTTGAAAACAAGGCATGCTGACTCTTCTGCCAATCAATGACTTTAAGCACTTAAGTACAGGAACACCTGAACACCCAGCAGACATAGTGACCCTTCAATATTTGAGTTTGAGATCCCTGGGCTACCCATTCAATTCAACACAACTTTACTGAATTGAAAGGTAAGAGACTATCAATGGATAGAGGCTGTATGTGCACAGTATGATAGTATGAATCAATAGTATGAATTACTGGCAGACTGAGACGTATTTATGACAGTGTTGTGACAATGAAGTATGCACCCGTTTTTAATGCCTGCTGAATTAATACCTGTTTAAATAACTGTCTCATCCCTGCATTATGGCAATTTTGATTGTTTAATTTGCAACTTTGTTCCATGTCAGGTCCTCCTTGTAAGAGATTTAGATTTCAGTGGGCCCTTTGAAGTAAAACAAAAGGTAAATAAAGTTTTAATTAGCTTGGGGCTTAGTAATTCCTCAGCGTTCTATGTGGGTTTAGTGCTTCCTATGGGTTCTCCATCTCTAATTCATGCAGCACAGAAGTGAGCATGACTTTTTCATATGTGGAAAAAAAAAAAAAAAAAAAAACTAGTCAAGGAGTGAGTAATCTAGGACCATGTGAAGCTTCTAAACAAATTCTCTGCATATTCAGAGGAAATTCATTGCTGGATTTTCTGCACTGGCAGTTAGGCTGACGAACCCAACATTCGTGCACACACTAATTTATTAGATACTCATGAAACTAACTACAGCTTAGGATGGTGCGCATTTAAATTATCACTGTTAAAAGTATTGTTTTAATAAACGACAGTATTGCATATGGATGTACACTTAATGTTTTTCACCTAAACTGGAAAAATGTTTACTTTTCTGAAAGATGTGCCCTCAAGAAAATGTGCACACTTGTGTATGTCCTGTTAATGACACTTTAAACATACATTTAAAACAAGTTCTTGTCACTTTAACCAACATATGCCAGAGAAGCTGAGCTTTGTGTACAAGTCAGTGATGCAGCTAATCTTTTTAAACATTGCTAGACTTTATAGAACTGTCAGAGTACGGGGTTTAGGACCCAGGCGCAGAGTAAGGAAGACAAACTCAAAAGGGAAAATTAACAAAGACTTTACTAACAAAAGGGCAAACACAAATGGGGAACAGAAAAGGCCAAGATGGGCAAAAACACAAACTCCAAAAATATCTAACAGAAAACAAGAGGAACTCAAAAACACGGGCAGGGCAGAACACAGGCAGGCAGAGTACAAGGGTAGGTACATATGGTCAGAAACAAACACAAGTAGGAAACAAACACAAGGAACCAGCACCCGAGTCAAGCGGACCAAGAATTTAAATAGACAGGGGGTAACAAGACACAGGTGAACTCAAAAAACAATCAAACCAGAAAAGGAGGGGATAACAAGACACAGGTGGGAACAATGATAGAATAACGAGACAATAATGTAAAACAATACAATTAACAGGGGAACGAGCAGGACACAAAACGGCCCAACAAGGAAACAGAAACAGTAAAACAGAACCATGACAAGAACAGTAAATGATATCAAGTTCATGAATAACCGAGAAAGAGATCGATTTCAATTACGCTTTCAATTACGCTCAAAGAGACAAGTTCATACTTGTCAATGAATTTCATATTTTTAAATCCAGGCAGACTTACGAGGCAGAGGTCATATCGGTGAACATTATCGCTTTTGGAATCCAGAGCCCTAGACAGGACATGGTAGCAATGACCTAAGAAAAGAAGAATTCCATTTACATTGTAGTTGTTATCATTTCCACTGAAATACTACAGTGGGTAGTACTGGTGTAGATCTCATGAAGAGCCAAATTTACAAACCAAGACAAGAAACAAGATGAACTAGATGGCACTCAAGAGTGCATATCGCCACCAACACTATGCAATTGTCAAGGTATGCCAGTTTCACATGTTGTATATTCACAAAAAGTCAATCTCTCAAATCAGGCATGATATATTATGCCCATTTAAATTCTAGCCACTCTTAGGCCTATGCATTTTAGTTAGCCTTTGCAACACCACATGGACAATCCATGCCCCCTTTGGCCAATTGGTCTGAAAAGTAAATCTGTTCTTCCTTGACACCAATCAACCTTTACACATTTTGTGCCGTTATGTGAATCGATTCAGAAGTGATATGCTGTTTTGGCATGCCCACTGGCATGGCATGCCTCCTTTGGCCAATTGATGGGAAAAGTTAATCAATTCTTTCTTCCTGGCCCCTAACCAAGTTACCAAGTTTGCCCACAATGTTTCATGCAAATCTTCAGAAACTTTTGAGATATACTGCTGACAAACAAACAGACAGAATGGGGTGAAAACATAACACCCGCCAACTCTATTGGCCAAGGTAAAGAACAAACAATTGACTCCAGGGAACTGAATGGCACCCAAAATGTCCGATTCACACCCTCATTTGGAAAGTCCAATTAACTATTTCCTATTTGCTGCTGTGTTCATGTTCACAATTTTAGACTTGCAATCAAACAATTCACATGTGGATGAAATGCACATTTTCGGCTTTTACTTAAGAGTATTTTAAACACTTTGGTTTCACCATGTAGAAATGACAGCACTTTTTATACTCAACCCCCCTCCATTTCAGGGCACCTGAATGTTTGGGACATATTAATGTTATGTAAATGAAAGTAGTCATGTCACCTCTTTTAGATACTTCAAAGCAAACTGTAACCTGGCCATCCTGTTTTTGCAGCTAACTGATGGTTTGCATCTTGCACTGTAGCCCGTGTTGTTCGGTTTGTGATTTATTCTGCAAACAGTAGTCACTTACACATCCACACCTGCCTCCTGAAGAGTTTCTGATCTGTCAGACAGGGGTTTTTCCTCAGTATGGTGTGAGAATTATTCGGTCATCAACTGTAGAGGTCTTCCTTGGCTTACCAGGCCCTTGTGATTACCGAGCTCACCAGTGCTCTTCCTTCTTAATGATGTTCCAAACAGTTAATTTGGGTAAGCTTAAGCTTTGCCCAATGTCTCTGACGGTTTTATTTTTTTATTTCTCAGCCTCATAATGGTTTCCTTGACTTTCATTGGTACAATGCTGGTCCTCACATTTACACACACCAATAAGACTCCAATGGGAATAAAATGCCTAAAATCAAGAAAGATACTGAAAGCTCTCTTACACCTGCACTAAGGAAGCAACTGAGTGTACCTGACTAATCAGAAACATCTGTGAATGCAAATTATGATGCCCTGAAAAGGAGGGATAATGTATAAAAAGTACAGTACTTTTTGCATGGTCAAAAATGTATACAAAAATACCCATTACTAAAAGTTGAAAATCTGCACTTGTGAAAAACACATGTGAATTTCTTGATTACAAATCTAATATGAAGTACAGAGCCAAATGAAGAAAAAAATATGCCTGTGTCCAAAACATTATGTATCTCACTGTTCATGCCACTTTACACTTTCGTATGATTTCTATGTACTTACTGGTGCTGCGCCGCTCACCCATATGATGGTGGTTTTCTTGGGAGATGGGACTTTTCTGTAGACGTACACAGATTCTTCCAGGTAAACCAGCAGAGACACAGCAGCCATAAGGGTCAAGATGGAGTACAGAATGATCCCAAAAACATCCAGTTCTGCAGAGAGACAATTTTGGCAACTTTCAATTGGGCCAGGCAATACTACTAAGCCAAATTATATTCCAGTTCAGGACTGGTTATGCCACATTTTGGGAAAGTAGGCTGGTTAAAAATGTCCTGATTTGTAAAATATGTTTTAAAAAGTATTCACGGTACATCAGTATACATCCTAGCAATTATCTACTTTTTCTGAAACAAAATGTCGTTTTTAAAACCGCAGAGGTGAAAAGTCCAGGGGTCAGAAAGTAAAAGTCCTATAATGCTTTTCTTCCATTCATCAACTCAGTCAGCTGATTTCATAAATTAGTTCTACCTCCTGGCTGGAGAATTGTGCCAATTGGCAAATTTAGAGCAGGTCCTTGCCCGGCTCGAAGGGCTGCAACAAACAAATCCAAATGTATCAAAAACAATCCAAAAACTGAACTAAAAACAAACCCAGGCATTTATTAATCTAAATTACAAACTAAGGCACAAACTAAATCAAACGAAAACACACAAAGTTCACAAAATAAAAGGATCTTCACAAACACCAAAAACATAAAGCAAACCACACGCAAAAGAAACTCACTCCAGAGAAGATCTCTCCAGCCTCATACTGCAGGGCTTATATTGGGCCACAGGCAGTTGGAGGCAATTAAGCAATTAAGCAAGTAGGTATTACCTCCACCTGCACTACCCAGGCAAGCAGAGGCTGGGACGTAACAGAGACATATTCTTAATCTTTAAATATTTTCCCATTCACCAAATATTTTTATTTAAAACACATGGCTTATTACAATGTTCATGAACTAACATGACCTCTTGTATGACTGATTAGTCCCATGCACAACACAGCATCATTCATACAAAGACACACGTTTTCATTATATGAGCATCACAAAATCGGGTCCATCCTACCTGCTACACAGAACTAATTCTCTTCTGAATGAAGTAAATTGTAGATGGTACTACACATCCTGCGGTAATGGTTGTTTTAAAATACTACATAAAACCCAAGCTGCTTTTTCTATGTTATGCACTTTCTTAAATATAGCCTACCATGTCACACGTTTTTTCCACGATTCCATCTAATATAATGCTGATGAACAAACTGAATTGAACAAAATGAATTCCCAGAAAAACCCATCCATTCCCGTAAAAGTCCTTGGAAGGTTTCCAGGGTTTTCCCATTCCACTTCCAGGAAATCTTGCAACACAGTGAGTACCATATGTTGTGCCAGTATCTAAAAATGTAGTAGGTCACAACAGTGCAGAACTATTTCTCCTTTAACTTGTCAACATGGTCAGTGGGATGGCACTGAATGCAAACTAAACAGGGAAGGTTTGGGAAATCCACAGGGGAAGTAATTTAATAGAGTTCTTTACAAGCAAGACTTCTCTTATGAACCACAGTTCACAAGCCACAAATTCATTGATAAATTAAATGCTGTAATGAAATTCCAATTTAAATACATGAAATAAATAAACTCAGTTAAATTTAGAATTAAAATATAAAGAAAAATGGAAATCATATTTGCTATGTATTTACTTGGTGCTTCCTGCATACTTTACCAACTTATTTTGTTGTTAAAAAGCCAAGCTTATTTAAGAAGTAAGACAACATTTATTAAATATATTATATCCAAATATACATATTTAAAGCTGCCTTGCAATGTACATGCACTCAATTGCCTGACAAAGCAATTTGTCTATTTTGGAGAAAATGAGGTTGAGGTTATTTACGAGACATAATAAAGATGCTACATGAAGAACGATATGGCACTCAAACCGGTTTGAGTTTGGCCAAGTAACGGTCCTTTCTTTGACTGGTAACCCCAAATAATACTGGCTTGCCATAGTTTTAACTAGCTAGCTAACATAATTTACTTGTTATTTATTTTGCTTGTTATCAGAAATAGTCTAAAGGGACTCTGTTGTTATTGATTGTTTGCGGAAGTTAAGTTAGGGCCAGAACAATGCACATGCGCAGTAACGTTTGTTTATGTTGTTACCGTTGAAAGCGTCTATACAACGACTTGGTTGAATACTCGATTCTGATTGGGCATTATTTCTCAGTAAAGGGACACCTTGGCCTTTTAACAGTTCTAAAATCAATGTGCTACAAAATCCAGCATTCTAAAGCAGTTTAAACAGCAACTTTCGCTTTTGAATTGTTGTTACATCCCCTCCCGTTTTCAATGTCCAATTTCACAATTGATGGCAACGTTTAATCACATTTCTAGTTACTGTTGCTAGCTTTACCAATCGGAATCATCCCTTATTTGGACAGTAGAATAGGCATTACGCATTTAACTCATGGCTACGGACACATTTTCATCCGTATGTTTGTGAACGATTGAGTTTATAGTAACCGCTGTTTTGAATACAATTCAATAGTTAGCTAGCTAGCTAGCCGGGACAACAAGCACGCCGTGAGACAATTCTGACCTAAAATCAAGAATTTTAATATTGGCTAGGTGACAAGTGACGGCGAACCTGTCATAAAGCTAGCTGGCATTCAAAACCCGTTTCAGAGGGTCTTAGAAAGACGTTATGTAGGCTATAGGCTACAATGCGCGACCACACCATTTAAAGAGCAAGACAGTGCTAGGGAGATTAATTTGATTGACTTGTGGTTTCATGCAGCTTTATTAAATAATGTAATGAGAAAAATGACCAAAATTGGTGCTAATTGTATGGTATAAAACGAGAAGGAACTATTTTTTCTTGATAGCATCATTGTTTTCATAGAATTAACGACCAGAGGTTTTTGCTTAACAATGGTGCAAATAGAACTACCAACCAGAGTTTTTGCATAACAATGGTCCAAATAGAACTACCAACCGGAGTTTCGCTTGACAACGGTAAAGCCGCTACACTCTCATTCATGGGCTGTCATTATGTTCCACTCGGGAGCGGCTGAGTCATGTGCGACGTCTAGTGGTAAAATTTGGTAGGCTATTACCGGTCCGGTCCGGTATTTGGCTTAATATCAAACCGGTTTGAAAATTTTTACATCAGCCCAACTCTATAGTAAAAGATTTGGTAGTGTACAGCGCAGTCTCATTGGTCTTTTCAGTCGATTTGTCTATGCTGTTATAATGAATGTGCTGTCCAGGTGATTTAAGAAATTAATTGAGCTAAAACTTCATTCTTGATTTTCTTTTCTCTACATGAGGAATAATAACTGTAGTTTTACGTTAAATCATGTTATATTTCAACTTTCACATTCTCTCATTCTTTATATTCTAATTATTTTAGAAAAAGACCGGATGTTGCCATGAAACACAGAAAAAACATTTAAAAACTGCTTTTATTACTAGAGATCCTGACAACTTGTAACAAAAAAATAGTTTTACCAAATTACCCCTTGAAGAGATTGTACATAAAATCAGGGGGACACCAAGCAGGACCACTACATTTCAGCACTTCTTGATCTGTACTGTGGCAGTGTTTCTCTTATACACAGCTTTTAAAAATAATATTGGTATTATTGCATACTCTTAGTTAACACGGAAAAATAGTAACTCTCTGCCTGACAAGTGAGGTCATGCGTTGCCATGGATAGAATTGCATGTGCAACACTTTTCTGCAAATAGCCATTTATGTTGATTGTAAGAACATTAGAACCCTTGCCAACCCAATCCACTGATCGGTCCAATTGCAACATTGTTGTTTTAAATAGAATCTGCACCTCACAAGTTTAAACCAGGGGACTCTATTTTTTGAGGATAATGAATTTGGTATTCTATGTAATTTCCTTTTTTTTAACTTGAAGTTATTCAACAAAATGCATTTTTGACAAAAGTACACTTGTTGCCAATACCTATTTACTACAATGTTGCTGTTGCATTTTGACAAGAAATAACAACTGCACTTGGATTTGTAGCGATGTGAAAAGTCTGAAAATTTGGCAATGCTTAGCACTGGTCCTATAGGCATGTGGAATATTACAGCTCTTCAAAACGAACTATGCAATCTGCCACAAAAGCTTCCAATTGTTAGTGTAGGCTAGCCCAGTACCAATATAGGCAGGAATAAATATGTTTCACTTACGCTTTATGACATCAACAGCCAAAGGAGCTTCCTGTAGACAGCTTGGATCGATGGTGAAATTGAAGTCGTCCATCAGGATCCTGATATGTGGATTTTAAAACTCTGTAGACCACTTAAGAAGTGTAAGAACCCCACAAAAACACAACGGCTTGTGGTCGTATTTGCTGACTGGAGATTATGAGGTGCTGAACAGCAGTTCTCTAACTTCGCGCCTAAATAGTTGTTTACTGCAGTAGCTACTGAAGTTATGAACAGATGTAGAACCATGTATGCAGCACAGATTGCAATTTATTTGAATACCTGTAATACAGTCCCACCCCATCCGCCCTATTGTTTAGTAGTCCCTCCCAACTATAAATCGAAAGTTTACCAGAACGAACTTGTGCAAGGGTAGACTAGTAGTACCTGAAAATACGACTGTAGTGTAGTGTAGCCTAATCCGTGAATGACACGCAATATTCGTTATCTCAGTAGGCGCCTGGCATAAAAAGGTTTTCACTGAAAATACATGCTTTGTGATTCAGATGCACCAAACGTTTAAATGTGTATGCATTTGTAACCTACTGTTTTCAGTTTGACTACTACACTGGGATAAAATGTAGCTACTGAACATATTAAAAGGAGTCTTTAGAGATTAAGAGCCATGAAGACTGCGTTGCTCCAGGGTACACCGGCCGAAACAAGACTACCCGAAGAATTTCTACCACATGATTGCGCGTTGCCATGACTAGCAGTTCGGCGGTCGTGTGATTCAAGCATAGAAATACACATTCAAGTTTAACTCTTGGTCAGCTCAATCAAACTTTGAACGAAAATCATTCTGTCTCCTTTCAAACCAAACGTATTGTAAAAGATGGGATAATTTAACCACCTCATTTTTAAACGACGATTTATTATAAAAGAGTTCTGATAATTTGAAGCAATATAAGGAAAGAATTAGGCGAGATGGATTTAGTGTATACTTTGCTGATAATAACATTGACTGATACGTAGTATTAAGTTAGTAGGCTACTATATTATAAACTATAGAGACAGGACACAATTACTATGGAAGCAATTACAGTGCCAATTTCATATTTTACAACTTCCGGCTACTTCTCCAATTCAATTCTTTGGAATAGCGCTAGGAAACTGCGTGTAGGTCAAGACAGACACGTGAAATAGGCAAAGTACAACATTTTATTATACAACACAGATTAAAAATTCATAAAAACGCATCATGCAGTAGGAGGAGCATCAGAACCAGCCTACCCTGCACAATTGCCACTAGTATTAATTTACAGGTTCAACTGGGATGCAAGGTATGCCATCCTGCCAAGTTACACCTATGCACTGAGCACTTTTCTGGGTTTCCTACAGAAATAACCACAATGACCACAGTCTCTCAGCCCCAAATTTAGGGGATTTTCCTCCTCCTCCTCCTCCTCCTCCTCCTCCTCCTCCTTCTTCTTCTTCTTCTTCTTCTTCTTCTTCTTCTTCTTCTTCTTCTTCTTCTTCTTCTTCTTCTTCTTCTTCTTCTCTACCAGATTAAATCATCACAAATGCTCCAAGCCCACAAACAATGTGTTTCCCCATTGGACATTTAGCTCCGCCAGCCAATCAAAACATCATATGCACACGTAGATCGTGCACGTAGATCATCAGATGCACCTGCTTCGTAGGTGGCACACTGGTAATAACGCCCTTGCATTGGGACCGTTGAGGCTCAGGATTGAATCCCACCTAAGGCTCAGGCAAATCTTTAGTTTATTATACACGCTTATTTGCTTACTAATAATTGTATATTACTTTAAAAATATTGTTTTTGCAACTGTACAATACAATGTACATAACCAGCAGTAATTTACGCAAAAAAAGGAGAGTCTTTATTACATTTGAGACACTTGTTGATCATCACAAAATGTCTACATGTCACAGCTGTTACCTATATAGTTCTGCCTCTCAAATTGTAATAAAGTCAGGAAGCTGGCTGAGGAAGACAGCAAAGACAAGTCCTGCCTACAGCTAAGCTTATCTTATAGCCTAAACCTTATTAACACAGAAAACAGAGCAGGAGAGAAGGCTAAGTTGCGAGCTTGGGAGCTGAAATTGAAGGAGATTGCTGATAATTTTGTGCACGCAGGATCGTTGGATGCCTGTCAAATCAGTGAGTACATAAAGTGCTTTTTGAAGGACATTTCTGTTAGGTTTCTAATGCTGCCAGCCTGTTGTAGTTTCAATAGTGCCACCACACCGTTTGTCTCAGCGATTGTTTTATATATATAGCAAAGCGCAAGTGCTAACCACATTGTCTGGCCCTATTCATTGATTTCTTTCCCATAGATCTAAATTCTCACTTTAGTCACTGTTCCTATTGAAACACTAACCAGTTGAGCAGCCTTTGTGACTGAAGCTCCTGCCATCCCTGCCCCGATAATGAAGCCTCTTTCAAAGTCACTGAGAGCTTTTCCTTTTGTTGTCTTGATCCAAAATCAAGTTCAACTGGACCTGCTCAGCAGTTGTGTACATGTCACAGAGTATGATAGGATGTTAATAATGTATCGTGCAATACACCTGTATAGAAGCCTCTGCATTTATGTTTTGTCCACTCATTTATTTGGGTTTTTCCTTTGTCACTTGTCTGTACATTTAGCACCATACAACCATTGAATGAATTATAGTGATCATAATATTATCAATGGCATATAAAAAGGCTTAGGAAATAGAGAAATATACATAACATATTTTTAAATGAAAGGTATTTTTATATTTTATTAAGACCATTCTGATTATTTCTTGCACTCCCAGGAGTCAATGCAAACACAGAAAAGAGGAAGAAGCTACCAGCCACAGTGAAAAATCTCTACCTTGCACAACAGACCTGTAGTTTACTGTTCAAATGTGTGGCACAGAGGTCATTCATCCTGAAACTTAACCAAATGCCCTTCAGGTATACTCATTCAACACATAAGTATCATTCAACACAGGTGTAAGTCATTCAACAAATCTCTGTCCCGGGGGTCATTGAAGTCATCCTGAGACAGCAAGATAACCATTATTGTCACAGCCAGGATTTGTCACCTCAAAGCAATTTGTCATAAGCAAATATCTTTATTGACAACGTGTGACAAAGGTGAAGGCCACAACATTTCCAGTTAGCTTCAGACACTCCGTTCCTTGACCTGGGTGGATTTATGAATGAATAGCATTCATTTCCACAAGTCTTTGTATCATAAACATGCAAGCCCCTAAGCTCGCATTTTCATGAACTCTAGCATTAATTTACCAACTCCAGCAACTCAGATGCTCACCTTGCGAATTTAGCTGTTAATATATTAGTCAATGCATACTTTAAGGAAAATAAGTAGTTTTGCATTTTGTAGGTTTGCGAAACTATTCTATTTCCATTTTGCCCCACGCTATCCATCTAATGTATCCCAATGAATTATAAAACAATAAAAAACAAAAGAAAATATTTCTTGTTCATAAATTTATTTATTAATTATTTATTATTTTTTATTATTAATTGACATTAATGTCGACAAACACAGACGCCTAATGGCTACAGAAAATAGGCACTGTAGCATTAAACAATGTCATTTGTAAACAAAATATTCTGTTTGAGACTTTGACGTTATTTCAAAAGAACAGTGTCTCCCAAAGCTTTCCGATTTGGAGAAATCTATATGTGGGTCTCCAGTGTCACGCGCTTTATAAATAAAATAAAAATGAACGAAAATGAAAAACACTGGAGGTGCAGTTTGCTAACACTAACCTTTGTTCTTTTCCATGTTTAACAAAAGCTACATTAGCAAGACAAGGGTTCGACTGCAACAAAAATGTTTCTGCATCATCAAATATATTTATATGTTTACAAAACAGAAGTTGTTTGCTCTCAACGTTAATACAAGCAAGGTGCAGGAATTTGTGCGTAGGATCCACGGATAGAGGGCTCCATAGCCTACATAGATTTTCTTTTCCCCCTAGTAATATTGTAGGGTTGGATCCACCAGATACTGATACCAACAAGTAACTAATTTAATACAACACTACAATGAAACAATTTAACCTAACATTTGTGGTACCAATACAGTGGCCTAAATTAACAGTCATGACTCATATCGCTCTTCTAATCTGCACTTCTCAGCCTACTTTGCTGGCACATCCATCTTATCTCTGAAAATGAAAAGATGAAGGCAAAGGTCTCTCATAAGCATGCACACATACACACCCTGGTGTAGGTCTGCCTGCCTTTGTACACTTGTGCTAGGCAGGCAATTTAAACAGAGCTGCTCACGTGAATTACAACAGTCTAGGCGTTCAAAGAATCAAACACAGTCGCTCCATCAAAATTCAAATCAAATGTATTTATATAGCGCACAAACAATTGTCACCATACACTTCACCAATAACCCTGGCCTAAACCCCCACAGGAGCAAGCCTGGGGAAAATCTCCCTGGTAACAGAGAGGAAGTAACCTTGGAAGAAACCAGACTGAAGGGGGGAACCTGTCCTCCTCTGGTCAGGGTGCAGGTTTAAATGACCAACACGGTCAGTGAGTGAGTGGTCATGTTAATCAAATTAGTGGCACCTTGGTGACAATCTTGAGGTGGCAGCTCAGATGATGGGCGGGGCCGGGTGGCGATGCTGAAGGGGAGGCCGGACCACAGAAGTGGGTTCGTCCAGATGACAACATTCTTGGAATTCGGGGGAAGGGCCTTGCTGGCAGCACGTGGAAGGAAATTGGCCAAAAAGGCCATTAGGAATGTGCAGTAGAATAACGGAGAATATAATAGTTACAAGTTACAGGGGCACAAATTGGGGATTACAAAGGGGCCCTGCCAGGAGTAATCAAAAGCTGCATAGCTACTAGGACAGGGATTGAGAATCCTAGCAGTCAGGAGAGGGAGACAACCATACCCACCTATCTAGAACCAGCCCATATAAAGTGGGGGTTGCAACTGATTAACAGATGGCAGTAAGGAAAGGAAAGAAAATTAACTGAAAATGAACGAGAGATTCTCTCAAAGCAATAGTCCTATCGGACCCTCATTGAACTAGCTCTGCCTAAAAATTAAACTTTTTAAATACACTTTTCCCCCTTTGCAGTAGATGGCAGCAAAATACAATTTAAATTTAACTACATTTGTTTTTACATATTCTCAAGGCCCTTGATTTTGCAGGGGATATAGCACTTACATGCATTAGACTGCTGTGTGCTTGCATCTATAGGGTATTGAATGCTGGGCTTATGAGAAGTTCAAGTCATGTTATGGGCATCAAATTCTTGTGATAATGATTTTGGCAGTATTTCGGACAGACTTGTAATGGAAATATCTTAATCTCACACAAAACTGTCTGGACAAGCCAAAAACAATAAAGCCCAGTAAGTGAAATAGTAGCACAATAAGTACAGCTAAATCTATAGGCTGATAATGTCAGAACAAAACATTTTTCTACTGGAATAGTGTATTTCAGGCATCTTTAACTCTGGCACTGAATGGCTGCAGGGTCTGTGAATTCTCGTTGTTATTCAACACCTAACTGATGAAGTAAAGGGGATGGTTACACGTACAGTTTGTTCACCTCACCCTGCGCTTCTTGGGTTTAAAACTGGTAAAACAGAATGGGTATTGCAACTGATTTTCAGGTGAAAATACTACCAGGGTAGCCTGTGGCTCCTTAGGACCATAGCTTAGGACCCCTGGTCCATATAATAAATATGCTGATAAGGCTGACAGTTTCCCTGCTGTTCCGTATGGTTATATTAGAGCTGCAGAATGACAGATACTACCTTTTAATGCTAGGTTGAATTTACATTACAGAATTTCCACAGTGGGCTGCTGTGGGTCAGTATGCACCAGCTGAGTTTGTAAAACAAAGTACAAAACGCTAAATAATCAAGTGTACTCCGCAGTGCTGGTAGCGGTTCATAAACTCCACTTCCATTTTTGTGTAAAAATTTCCTCTTGAAAATTTTTATGTGCATCCATTCAATTAAGGAAGCTCTCTGTATGGCTGATAATGGTTAAGCCAGACTTGTAAGTATGCAAGATAACTCACTGAAACACTTTTACCTCTGAACTTTCATTATGTAGTGTGTTGTCAGAATAGCAAAGTCAGACTAGAGAATGAAAATCAATATTTATTGTTATGTCTCAACATTCATATGTATACTTTACCTACAAAATATGAACATTAAAATTAATTAGACAAAATATGTGCAAACCTTAATTTCCTTTTTAACTTTTTTTTTAAACAAAAAGCAAACTGCGTTGCAGTATGAGCAGAGTACAAAGACTTTCATGGTAAACCGTTCATGCAAAAATGAGTTCATTTAAAAAAAGCTTTCACAAAGATTACAAAAACATAGTAAAATGGTCCAAGATTTTCTTTCTTGACATATGCTTTATGGCTGGAGTTACATTTTGATGGAAAATTTTCAATGACACTAAAATTAGAAAAATCCTTGGAGGTTATGATGGTGTTAGGAGTGCAGTTACTTTGGAGAGATAAGGCCATTTTGTTTTTTTTTGATTTTTGTTTTTAACAACAGGACAAGATCCCAATCATCAAAGGATGGTTACAGTCTCTCCACCTTTAGGCATCAGTGCCACAGAGGAGTACAGAATGCGCAGGACAGATCCCCATGTCCATCAGAAACAGCAACTCTCCCAAACTGACACAGTGGATTAATGAGACTTGTATCGTACAAGAGTCAAAGCAGAAATAAAAGCTCAAAAGGTCACTAGGTCCACTTTTATACACACTAACAAATTATGATAACGGAACCTAACTAAATGTCATGGTTTGGAGGTGGTGGTTCTAGACCTGACTGAAATCCTTCTTCAATGTTTCCCTCTCAGCTTCTTGTCCAATCTCATGTAGGAGGAAGCAACCGTTGCAACGAGAGATTTTGTGCTCTTTCACAAAATTTTATCAAAAAATAAAATAAAAAACAAATTCACAAAAGCGGAGCTTGAGGGGCATTTCCCTCCATTACATTGCATTCAGTCACAGATACTTTGTCGACAAATCTGTACGACACACAAATGTTCAATAATGCTGAAAAAGGACACAAACTTCAAAAATACCTTGATCAATCACAGATAAAGATACATCAATACATCTTTCCCTTTCCCAGGAGATTGCAATCTAATTTTGAACTTTTAGTTGGGTTGAGTGACATTTAGCTGCAGTTTCTGCTTTGCAAATAATCAAATGCAGCTGTGGGCTAACAAAAATGCTCCTGTGATACTGCAGCATTGCCGAATACGCCATCTGCAGCAAATTATTTTTTGACCTTGGCCAGGTTTGTATGTGGATACACTCCAGATAGAATCAGATATTAACTGTTAACTGAACTGAAATATCCAGATATTAACTGAACATCTCGGCTATTTTCAGCGGAAAAAGAAAATGTAGCAACTTACACTGCAGCATGTTTCCGTGGGATAGGGGGCAATACATACCATAAGTCAGATTTATACAGCAAACTTGGCACTATACACACTTATGTGGGAGAATACATGTAAACAGATCCAGTCATTTTGAGTGTTTTTGAATATAGACGTTTTCCAGACCCAAGAAATTCTCTGGATGGATTACTCAGCCAGATCTTTACAGATCAAAAAAAGTGATGCATTGCCTGAGGTAATCAATACGAATAAGATAAAAACAAAATAAAGGAAAAAAACCATGTATTTGTATCCAGTGATAATGAGGGCAAAGCCAGAATTGGGCAACCAAATAGCATAGCTGTCCACCAGCTGTCCATGTCTGTATAGGGTTGTGTGTGGACGAACCCTGTCTGTCAGTGAGGTGGCCAAGCAGAGCCCCAAGAACTCCCAAATGCCAATGCCCACCACCACTTCAGTTACAGTCCTGCTGACATACCATGTAAAATCTATTCCAGATCAACACTGAAGCGAGGGGCAGTAAAAGCTTGTACAGATCCACACAAGCGTGGTAAAGCGCACTGTGCAACATGTACTATGAAACCGCACTGTGCGCAGTGAACCCAGTACCAGTCTGCACAGAAGGCACAAAGCAGGACAAAAACGCTGACTGTTCAATGATTGGACTGTCCAGTGCTGGATTATGGGAGTAGGGCAGGAATCAACCTTTACGCGTGTTAAAAACAGGATGAAGAGCCCAAGCCAAATGCACCAAAGATTTAGCGGACAGTTAGTGACTTTTAAGCAACTAGAGTGCTCCGGCTATAGTTCAGAACCGAGACGTACATGAAGTGTCTCTCACGGTATTAAAGTGCAAAAATCTGAAACGTCTGCAGTCTGCTTGTGCTCCAACATTCAGCCCATGCTCCCCACTCTATGTGAGCACAAGATTCCCTTAGGCTATAAAACCGATCATGCATCCCTTTACTCATCCTGTCCAAAACCATTCACTACAATCTGATTAGGGCTGTGCACTTCGAACTAGAGAAAATAGTCATTTTTGTACTCCCTACATCCCATTGTTGAAGGTTTCAAATTCTATGCAGCTTTTACAATACAGTAATTAAAGTCTTTAACGGTTCCCATTATTTTCATTACTGTGCAAGATAAAATTGGCACAAAGAACTGTTGATGGGTTCATGTTAATAATAGATGTGCTGCATGTAACTAGCAATGGATGATTGCATTTGCACAAATAAAATTAATGCGCATGTTAGCTTTTACAACACCAGTGAAACTACACAGCACAATACCAATGCTTATCAAATGTCACCCTCTGTTTGTGGGAAATGCCTTGTGGGAATTGCCCACAACTGTGTAGGCACAAACACTTTTATGAAACTCATATGTCTTAACTAAACCATGTGATGTGACATGTAATTTCACTTATGTTGGAAACAAATTATGGGGTTCACCATTGCCAATGTGTCTCAACAGTAGCTAATCTGAAATGCGACTAAAATTCAATAACCGTAGGCATTCAAGATCTTTAAATATTCAGGTGTTTACAGATAAATATTTAAACTGAAAGTACACAGCCCTAAATGTGATTAAAATGAGGATTAAAAGTTTCCGTTAGAGTTGTAGTAGTGCATCCCCCTAATATTGTAAAAAAACAGGTCATAAAAAAACCACTGATGTTTGTCTGATCCGTGAAGAAGCAAAAAGCTGTGAAGCCTGCCTTTCCCCCGAGCCACCAGAGCACCAGAAACACACCCTGCCCTCCAGTACTTTAGCACGACAGCAAGTCCTAATGAGTGATGACCTGATTCATTCTATTTTTCTCCAGAACACATTATGTAGTGTAACCAATCAACCCTTCAGTGTTTCTGACAAATACTGACAATGTGTTCAAGTTTTGGAAAGAAAAAGAATACAAATCTAATAATTTGGCCTAGAGCAGTTGTGTCTTTTTTGGTTTGAAAACAATGCAGAGACAAGGCGGTCCCAGAGAAAATCTGCTGTGTAATCATTAAAAATCATTGGTGTGTCTTTTTGGCAAGCTGTTAAGACAGGGTGTGTACGCCCATGTGTGTTATATGCATGTATGCCAAATAGGGTGCCGGCACAGACATTGGGGAAGGCTGACCGCTGCACTGTTGACCAAAGACAGGTTGTCCGTAATGATACAAAAGCCGTTCTGCGGAGATCAGGTCCATGGCGAAAGGGATGGTGTCCATGGCAAACACAGAGATGCTACTGTGCGGAGTTTAAGGCATCAGATTTGATGGCTCAGTCATCTCTGGGCTGGGGGTCTCCACTGAGTATGTGCAGGTAGTCCAGGCATTTCAAAGGAACAGTCTGACAACCCACCACCTCACTCCCCTGCCGGACAAGGAAGAGAAGGTAAATCAGAACATCTGTGCACGCAAGCACAAACTCTAGGCTAAAGAGTGTCAAATGAAACTGTAGTCAGAAAATATCAGAAACAAACATTTTTCTGTTGGAATAGTGCGTTTCAGGGATCTTTAACCCTGGCACTGAATGACCGCAGGGTCTGCAGATTTTCATTGTTCTTCAACACTACAAAACCTGGGTAAATGGTAAATGGCGATTCTAAATGATTTTAAAGGTAAAAACATAACCAGAGCAGTCTTGCAGCTGAGGACCCCTGGTCTATATGATAAACATGCTGATAAGGGACATTTATGGTGAAATAAATGGATAGAAACAGACATTCAAGCTGCTCACCTTGTTATGACTCGCTTTCCATGGTAACTGTGACTGTCTGGGCTTCTTCTAAAATGGAGGTCAGAGGTTAGTCATGGCACTGTCAAATAAATGCATATTCCATTTTACTGCAGTGTGTAGTTTCTCTCATTTCAATCCCAGATTTGATTTGCTCTTTTTACGTGCATAAGCTGGTTACAAGCAAACTTTCACAACAGTGCAGAGCTTGCAGTAAGCAGGATATGACTGTATGTCTTAAAAGGATCAGGGTGTTTCAAGTACCAAAGACAGTACCTCAGCCTCAAACGGTCACTGACCCTGTCTGCAACATTCTACATGTTTGTCCATCAGACACAGCCAAAACACCAGAATCAGAGCTTTATATCTGATTTGCATCTCCGTTACCACAGTTACAAATAGGCTGCCTGTTGAGCCAAGATATCTTCTCTGTGCCTTTTACCGTTGGCAGAAAAAACAAGCAGAAGGGAAGGTTTATTGGTAAAATCCATCCTTCCCCAGAGAAGCACTGCTTTAGTGGGTTGTGTGATATTACAGGGGACAGTACCTGTCTTGGTGACATCTCTGTCCGGGTGGTCCTCAGCATAGTGCTGGTCGTTGCCAAGAAGGCGGTTCTGTGATTCACTCAGGGGTCTAGGGTTGACCTGCCCGTCTATCACATTGCTGGGGTGGATGCAAAGGGTAGAGGGTTAATCACACTACATTTAGAATAATATCACTGATCTGTGGCATGTGCAAACATATACCTTATGTACAGTCCTTTATTAGGTTGGGTAACGAAACTCGGTAGGACTATGACGCCAGTTCCCATACGACCTTTACCTATAGAACCGAATCGCAATGCGGATCTCGCTGCCATTCTAAAATACACTGCCTGAGCTGCCAATTGAAATAGCAAGTTTTTTTTCTTTCTGATGCTCCAAAATTACAGGCAACGGAACCATTGCTCATCCATACCCTCTCTGCACGCCTTCACAAGGTAACATTACACTCGCTGAGTCACTGACAGAAGGTAACGTTAGCAAGCTAGCCAAAGTTAAACTCGACCAAAATGCCAAAAGCTAAACTGTCTAATAACAGTACTTTGCATGTATTTATAAGTATAATTTAACCAAATGAAAGTAAATATATTGTTCAATTTCTTCGGACTCTGTGTTCCCATTGATTTGGACTCTGCCTAGCACCTGCAGCTATGGTATATTAGAGGTGTGTGTTCGAACACATGAGCAGAACAAAGCATAATGGGTGAGGGGGCAGGGCTTCACAGTGCAGTCGATTCGATTGCATGCATGACTACAAGATTGAATTGTGTGAAAAAGAATGCTTTACTTTGACCCTTTAAAGGTCTTGTTTTTAATTGCCCCTGGATACAGAAAACAAATAACACAAGAAACGCATGCTGGCTGTTTGCACAGTGTTATAACAGATGCACATAGCTATAGGAACTATAGCTTAATTTTTTGGTGGCATCTCTTACACTGCCACACTCATTTCTCCTACTTGCTGCCAGCCAGTTCCTCGTGGTTACATTAGTGCAGAAGATTGACATATAATACCTTTTAATGCTGGGCTGAAGGTCCACGGTTGGCTGTTCTGGATCAATATTCACCAGTCGAGTCGGGAATGTGTGTCCATCGCCCAGACTAAATAAAAACAGAAGAGCTGCCATTTCAAGCAATGAGGAGGAGGAGGATTATGATAATTATGATGGGGAAATGGATGAGAGTCCAGATGTAAAGGAGGATGAAACATTAGCTAAAAAAAGTGGAGGGACAGATGATACATAAATAGGTAGGAGGAGGAATAAAGGATGAAGACAGGGTGTCTGCAGTCATCATCAAGTTAAATTTAATATTTTTTTTACTACCTTTTTAATGCTGCTTCAAATGGAATTAAATGCCAAATTTGCAGCGAAGACATACCCAAAGCAAAAATCTAAGCCAAAGAAATGCAAACTTTATATAATTAAGCTAATGTCGGCTAATTAACCTCAAAGGAATGCGACCCATGCATAAAAAGTGAGATATACAAACCACGTGGCATGTTTCATGAAATAGTCAGATAGTTTGGAAACAATGCACACAAAATGTTTACCAGTGAATCAAATTTAAACTGGAATCTAACATTTGTCAACAATTATTTATTAGCTTAGAATATAGACATATGTGGCCAAAAATATTTTAAAATCTAATTTCATACATTTTAATATATTAAGTTGAATTTAAGACAAATTAAGACTTAAGGACCTGCAGACACCCTGGAAGAAGAGATTTAGTACAGATGACTAAAGGGGAGGAAGATGATGGGAGAAAGTTATGAAGAATGCACACCCTCCAGCAAACCCAGCTTCTCACCTTGTGTAAACAGGCAGCAACCAGAACTTCTTTTGATCCCCAAACACCTGTGCAATGTTTTTACTGAACCCCAGAGAGAAGCCATTTTTATCAGGACCGTTTCTAAAGACTGGTGCCCTGAAGGCCTCTGTGACACGGAGGACGAAAGAACACTGATTAGCTGCATGAAATTGTACAATTTTCCAATCAGGTTATTTATTTATTTGCTGACAACTTCAGGAATGACTTCAAATTCATAATGTTAAAATCAAGACATCCCCACCATCACAGGTCAGATAAACTAGGCTTGTTATAAACAAAAAGACAGGTAGGACAGATGAACTTGTGATTGTTACCTATGGTGGATCTGTTCTTTCCTACAAGCCACAGGTGATAGCTGAAGAGGGACAGAATGCTGATGAAGAACATGGCCGCCACAAAAAAGAGAAATAAGACATGGAATTTGGCGTGAGTGTCGGGCAGCTGATTCTGAGAGGGAAAAGAAAGAAGAGAGTCACAAACAACACGGGAAGGACGCATTCAGTCATTTTCACACCACATAACGCAAACTCAGCCCGGCCTTGGCAGGCTTGTGTGGGCCAAATGGCCCAGATTAAAGCAAGGAAATATCTCCATTAACCACTCAGCTGATAAATTTACTTTATTACATTTTACAGTTTCCAGAAGGAAGTAACACAGCTGAAATTTATTTGACACCTGACTCATGCACAGGGGGGTGTGCTGCAGAGATTCTGCACGTTTGCTTCCTTGTCTACAGAGGGATTTCAGTCACACAACATCGGTGCAATATCTGCACAGCAGGTGAGAGAATTAGACCAGAGCAGACTCACACGAGGGCCACTGCAATAATCCCTGTACTGCACATTCTATATCCTGCAACCAAGGGATAGCTAAATATCACAGCCTGACTAGCCCTTCAAATGCGATGCAATTAAAATATAGCTCACTGAGAGGGGGTTATTTACAAATAAGAAAGAAACCCCAAAGCAGACCAACCGAACACAACCGCAGTTTACCTTCGGACAATTCTCTGCAGATTTCCTCCGGCAAAGCTTTAGTGCAAACAGAGACAGACTGTTAGGCACAGGGAGAGGAAGGAGGACAGGACAAGAGAGGGCCACAGAGCAGGGTCATGAGGAGAGGGTATGTAACACAGAGTGATTCGTACAGTAAGGAAGGACTGCAATATCAACAGTGAAAGAGAAGTGAGAGCAGAAGAGAGAGCGTGAGAAAGAAAGAGAGAGAGAGATGATGACGATGTTAATGATGAAAAGCACATTACTGGTGAAAGCAGAGATTAGCAACAGACACAAAAGGAAGGATTGGTCACACTGATAGGAAAAGCAAGTTAGTACTCGCTCTCACTCTCTCTTTCTCTCTCTCGCTCACACGCACGCAGCCGCGCACGCACGCACACACACAACAATCATAAAGACCCCTTTGAAACCCCATAGAAAACAGCTAAAGTACCAGATGTGCTAATTAGGTAGCTTGGGTTTTTAGATGATACTTGATGCTTACTCTTATGACTCTGGAGTTTTCCTGAATCCATAAAAGTACTCACAATCATCTGCATGCAAGAACACATGCACAGGCCCAAAGGATGCAAGCTGAAAGAATCTCTGTTTGAAGCACAAAGCAGCAGTGTCCACATCTGGATCTCTTCTCTCCCCTCCCACAATCCAATGCAGAGCCACTCACCGCTGTCTCCTGAATAAAGAGTAGCCCATCGCCTACTCTGACCTCACATACCCTAAAGAGGACTACAAATCTAACCCCAGACACTCACAAAGACTACAACTATGACCCAGACAATTACAACTCCCAGGGAATGGCTTAAAACCAAAATCCTCAAACCATAACAAGTCTAACTACAAAAACTAACTAAACTTTGACCTTACATCACACCTATACCTACTCTACCTTGACCCCACTCTGAACTATAACTGTGACATCACCCAGGCACACCCAACCTTAGTGAAATCAGAGTAAATGGACTGAAGAACAGAATTGGATTTTAAAAGAATTGCTGCTTTGGAATGGAAAACTGACTTTGAATCTAGGACATTCAGGAGTTTTTCCTCATGAAAGAAACTCAAATATGGCCCTGGCAGTCTGACTGTATGACACTAAATGCATTAAGAGCTGAATGAAATGACAGATGGGCTTTCCACACAGCTCAGCTGAACCCTACAACTGCATACTAATCACCCTGCACCTCACCAGCCAGAGAGAGAGAGGCCTCCATAATAGTTTTTATTTTCCCAAATACGATTCTTTGACATTCTAGTGATAACCCAACTCCCCCCCACCCCCATCCCACCATCACTACGTTCCACCGAGCCTCAAAACTTGGCGCCGCCCAATATCTATCCCTCGCACACGACAGTGGGGGGTCACACTGTGGCTTTGCGATGGAGCATGAACGCGTTGCACGTCGTCTCGGCGTGTACTCACTGTCCAGAACTTGATGAAATACTGCAACACGGTGGCGGCGATGAACACACAGTACACCATGGAGTAGGCCAGGAACAGGATGAAGTATTTATAATTGGAGAAGCCCACACAGTTGTTTACCCTGAAAGTGTGAAGGCAGAGCAAAATGCATAGTTTAAATCCCGCAAAGAACACAGAGGCGGGCTGAAAGCCTGTGTCCTTCGCAATCGAGCGCATTTGCGTACAGACATATTCCTAACCTAAACCAGCATGAAGGAAGAAAGAACATGCAAGCGTTTGGGTTTCTGATGGAATATCAGCCTGGTTTTTCTTGGCAATGTTTCAGTTTAAGTGCCAAAAAAAAAAAAAAAAGACTACTAGATCAAACTAGATTAATTCAACCAGTCAAAGATCAAGCTAAGGAGAAGCACCCCCTTCTTAAATGGCCTAATTTACTTGAACTAGAAAATCTCCAAATTTAATTCTAAAATTAGCCCAAAATACTGATACAGCACTGTGTAAATCAAAAACCACTAAGGACGGACATGCAGCTCCGATATAATTCTTGGCAGTGTGATGTGGAGACCTCTTATGGAGCCTTTCCTCACATCGCTCACACTGGCACACATGGACATGACAGGATCCCTCAGAGCTGCCAGGCTCAAAGTAACATGGCCGCAAACTAAATCACGTGTTTGCCTTGGACAGTATAAACTTTATTATCTTTATTACAGCAGACCGACAACATCCTCTTACCAGGGACAATGATGATCCATCTTCAACACACACCTGACAGAGAGAGGAGGTCATAAAGAAGGGGGGTGAGTTGGCACAGGAAAAAATGGGTTGCCAGAGGTCTCTACACTTGAGAATTGTGAACTGAAATAGAAACTGCATTT
Organism: Anguilla anguilla; assembly: GCF_013347855.1. NCBI lineage: Eukaryota > Metazoa > Chordata > Actinopteri > Anguilliformes > Anguillidae > Anguilla > Anguilla anguilla. Next base: position 17,737,456 of record NC_049209.1, read on the forward strand.
ATTACAAACATTAGCACACACAATTTACATATCAACAGATGAATTCTAAGAAAAAACAGATGCACCCCAGCACACACAACTAAATAACAGAAACATGGCTCACTATACTGTCTAGAGTCTGATTTCGCATTCTGTAACACAAATTCAGAGGACCGTGAAGTATGAAAATATCACGATAGACGTTTATAATCTCGTGTCGGACACAAATTGATACATAGAAAGTAGATGCATAAAATACTAACAAATCTGAGATGAAACTGAAATAATTATAATCCCAGAAAAGGTTGAAGACAGGAAATAGCTATACTCACATATCACAGGCAGAACAGTGATGGCAACGGTCTGGTTTGATCACCTGGCAACGATCACAATACCGGATGGCTGCATAAGAGAGATCAACAAACCGGATGAGCACCCATTTTCTGGAGTTCATATTAAAAATGGAGGGTATAAATGTACAGGGTGAGGTAAATTAAGGTGGGAGGGTAAACACTCACCCCCTGTCCCAGTGTGTCTAGATAGGTCAGGTAAATTATGGTAGGGAATGGATACACTAACCCCTGGTCCTGCTGCGTGTATACAATGGAAGCTAAATGTGAGGGTATACAGTCACTCCCCAGATCCAGTGTGTGTGTGCAGGACCAGGTACATTAGAGGCTCACTCACCTCCAGTCCCAGTGTGTGTGTACATGGGCAGGTACATTAGAGGCTCACTCACCCCCAGTCCCAGTGTGTGTGTACAGGGGCAGGTACATTAGAGGCTCACTCACCCCCAGTCCCAGTGCGTGTGTACAGGGGCAGGTACATTAGAGGCTCACTCACCCCCAGTCCCAGTGCGTGTGTACAGGGGCAGGTCCTTGGCCACCCTTTTCAGAATCTCCTGCTGCGTTTCGGGCCGCTCCTCTTTCTCATACTGCTCCTTATCTGCTTTGGGCAGACAGAACTGCACAAAGGGTGAAGAAAGAGAGGACACAATAAGTCTGTCTCTGTCTCTCTCACACCCCCACAGTCTGACAACAGTATCCCAAACCTCAAACACGGAAGCTATACGTTTAAAAAAGACAAACCACAGCCTGCTCTGTCATTACACACTGTGGTGACATAATTATAGGACACAGGGGGCACACCCTTGGGCAAAAGAATCAAAGCTGAGAAGCAGTGCTGTAGTCACTCTCAGTACAGCCCCAAAATGAACCACAAGAATAAGGAGAAATTCATGTAGAGACAGAAAGCAGCACAGAGCAGCAGGCGGTTGGTACCTCTTTGGAGGGGTTGGCAGGCGTGGAGAAGATAGTCTTCCAGTAGGACCAAACAAACATGATGAATGACAGATGGAAAATGATCAGGTAGACGACTGGAGGAGGCAAATAGACAGGGGTCAACATTCAGGAGCAGCTGGGACTTTGAAGTAATGTAGCATAAATCACAACCACAACAAACCTATAATTTCACAGTTAGAACCATTTTCTAAATCAATCCTTTTCAGGAAGAAGAGATCCTAACCAAAACCACAAACAGTTATATGCTTATACAACTGCAATTACCATGGGACCTTTTTTCCCTACAATTCCTAAATATACAACAATGGTGGAACAACAATGAAGTCTACAGTTTGAGGTCATATTCATTTAAAGATTCACACAAATGTTAATGAACTTTATTTATTTATTTTTTTTTTTTTTAAAGAAGTAACAAATATTTTTTTCACAGAAAAAGCAACCAAACTACTTGGGTTTTCTGTATCATAATTTCAAAATATAATTTTAATTATATCCCATAAAATTAGTGTAAATGACAGCTGACTGCATTCTTACGGCGCCAGTATACTCCAAACAATATCAAACGTTTTGTTCAAAAGACCCTTTTCGAACTAGAGATGAACAAAAAGAGGCAGTGTTTTTCGTTTGTGCAGGCCCCCTGTGAAAACTGTTCACAAGCAGTGTGTAAGTGGCAGACCTCCCTCTGTCTGCAATTGGTCCATCCAAATATCACATGGTTGGTTGCGTCACAGTTGACCGGCCGGAGGCAAAGTTCAGCTTTCTTATCTGGTTCACTTCATCACTGTACTGTGAGAGAATAGTCCTGGTTCTGGGAGCATTGTCTTGGTTGGTTGAGCGAATGTGTCACTCTCTCCTCTGCCACACTATTGCTCAGTGGCAAGTGAATGACCAAAGCTTTGATACAAATTGCTCGAAACTAAGCATATTGAAACTAATTTTGCATATACAATCACACAAAATAAATGTGTTGCAATTGTGTGATGAAGCTGTTAAATACTTTAGGGTGGGGATGAATAATTGTGGGTGCTGTAGTTACAGCAATTGTGGGTGCTGTAGTTGAATAAACTGAATAGACTACATGACAACTGGGTGAAATGTAACCAGTTTGTGTGTGGTCCATGACTGAAGAACTAACTTGTTTAAAAAGAAGAAAAAAAAAACTGCAGTATTTAAGTACTTTTTTCCATTTTGTGTTCGAAAATGCCTTGATACACTTTTCCCTTAGCCTATATAACAAAACCACAAAAATGTAGAAATACAACTGTTGAAATTGATTCAGTAGTGTCCTTTATTTCAACAAAATAGTTTAGCAACATATGGTTTCAAAATATTTATGAAATTATGTCGCAATGGGTGCATAAATCGATGCTGTAATGCTAGGAAGTAAGCAGCTTGGAGTGTCATAAAAAAGTACATGTTCCTTTTGTTCCTTTTGCATGAATTGACCACGATGTTCGCTGACGCGTTCGTTGATGGTTCTTTTTCTAAAAGATTGCACGTCGTTTAGAGTATACTGCCTACTTTATGGGTTACTTTTAATGTTCCTCAGTGTGCACACAATCCAATAATGCCAATTAAAGCAGTGCACAGGCGTTTCCCAGTTGATTTAATTAAATCACACCGTGTACATTCAATGAAATAATGGCTCAAAACTATCAATGTTTCAATGTCTATGTTGTACAGTGCGTTCAAATGTAAAAGAATTTTGGGTTCAAATGTTGAATAGGAGTAATTTCACAAACGGCAAACAGAAAATGCACTTACTTTGTTCTCCAGTGTTTGGGATTGTGACTGCAGAGGATGAAGAGGAGAGGAGATAAATTAGAAGAGAAGAGGGTAGGACATGAGAGGGGGGAGAGAGAGAGAAAAAAAATGTTAGTGATACATCTCTTCACATTCATCAACACTGATGGTGTGGTGATCATCACCACAGCCTCCTGTAGCACGCAGCTGCCAGGCTGATATTCACAGCGGGAGCTTTGACTGCAAAAAAGCCACACCACCTCCAGCATATGAGTGAGAGGGAGAGACAGTGCAATGCCTGTGGTGCCAAAAGTGGTGAGACACCAAGTGTGACAACAATTGCAGACACTCTGTATGAAGATGGAAGCTTTCCACTTCATCTTCTGGGGCCAAGAACTACACATTTTCACAAATATGTCATCACAAGGTGTCCCACTTTGGATTTCACAATCACACATTATAAATATTCTTATGCATCCCTTATGAACTTCTTGCTTTTCAGCCTTTGAAGCATTTGTTTGCATGCATCAGTCAGACTGGATACATCATTCCAGTTTATAACAATGGCATTTCTTTACGTTGGTCCTGTGGTTGTCCTAAATGCTTTCTTGGGAACTTATTTTTCCCTCTTCTACTGTACAAATATAGACAGCAGCGATGACCCAATCACTAAACGTTAAACACACACACAGTGATTGGCGAGCTCTGAGAAGGGCCAACTTCTTACAAACAGGACATTCAGTGCAAGCTATTTGGTCATCTTTGTTTAGCTGGTAGGGTTCAAAAAGTAGAAACGAATGTTAGTGTATGTCATGAACAGCACAATGGACAGGAGGACTGCTTCCACAAATTAAATCTGGCCCATATAAACCTCTGTTGCTTTCTTCATTGGAGTAGGAAAGCAACTTAAATGATCACTCTCCATTTGTATGTTGCACTTAAAACCAGAATAGCTTTTTACAGTCATCAACCAGATGCACATAAAACTGCGGCGGAATTTCGCATTGATTAATACCACATATCATGTAGCTACACTGTCGCGATATTAACGTATACATATGGCTTCCATTATGAAGCAAACAGGCTGAAATCTATCGGCTCAGTGGGTAGCTAGGACTAGCGTGGCACACGGACTGTCGATGCAAATGCTCCACCTGAATCCCGATGACAAAGAGCTTTAGGGATTATTCAATTAAGCGTTCTATCATTTATGCTCTAAGTCCATTGCATACCGTACATCATTGAATGTGTGCCAACACATCGAATTACCTTTAAATTAAAAACACTTGGCTATCGGCATTAAGAAATATCTGGCTATTCGAATATGTTACAGTTGTTAACAGCGTTGCATACCCGTTCAAACCGCTGCTGTCATCTCGTTAATGTGTTAACGCCGCACGTCTTATTGAGTACTATGAGCAGGAGAAAAGTAACTGCTGGCCACCAGTAAGCTGGTAAACAGCTATGCTAATTAACCACCTAAGAATGCGGGACTATATAATGTGCCATGTTATTGTTAACATCCAGTATTGAAGAACACTAACAGAGTTTGGTGGCCAGATAACTAACATCAATATGCTTTTAATAAATCGCAAACACAAAAGTGACAGGTAGCTAACACCACGGTGCTGGGTTAGGGCGGATCCACATGACACAGCTGACATAACTTAGCTGGCTGGTCATTAAACCGTATATGCTTCGGAGACTCACTCACGAGACTAGATGTACATTTTGCCAAACAAACTTCTGTATGGTTGGCAAGCTAAATAACTAGCTTCGAATCAGCAAAAATAGACAAGGGGTGACCACGTAAGCTAGGTAAGAAACGGGTTCACGTTGGGTGAGCAGTCAGCGTTGCAAACCAGCGTTTGAACAGTTACATACTGGCTACAATCTGTTGAACTGATTAATAATAACAACAATAGACTATATACTGCAGTTTTAAATAAACCTTATATCATCCGGTTAGCCGACCAAAAACTACTACGTCTCTTTATTAAACGTTATATGTATTCGCGAATGACTGTGTTGACCAACCCGTGAAAACAGTTAGGATTAGCTAGCGGCAAGCTATCTTATCCAGTTCTTAGGAGCTAAAAGTGTCGCTAACATTATGAACAGTTCGTTAGCTAGCTGCCCATATCAGACGAAGTAACAGAAAAGCTACAACAAAGAGACATGTCTATCTAGATTATAATCATACAGTCTGTCACAGATCTTTCTCTCAAAGCTTCTCTCTCATTTTATAATGTTAAGAGCGAGTTCTTGTGTTACCGAGAAGCTAGCTAACCAGCCTGCTCGGCTTCAATCACTTCCTGCTCGCAGGCTAGCTTCCTCATTGCTTTTTTAACAAGCAAATATGAATCCACCACTACAAAAGTAATTTGATACTTACAAATACACAGCTCGACAACATAAGCATAGTAAGACCAGCATACGACCAGAGCGATAAAAATAACAGGTATCCAAGCTAAAACCCGTTGACAGCATCTTAACACATGAGACGGCGCCATCTTTAATCAGCCTACAGGATGGTGGTAGTATGACGTCAAGGCGTCCACTCCTATGTTGAACAAAGAGCGCTTCTTCACCATCCGCCTGGTACAAGGCACATCTGCATGAGTTACAGTGGAAATTCAACCATAGTGTTACAGTGAGCTACACTTCAAGCTGGAACATTTGTAGTTTCTTTAGGATGCAGCCATACCTTTTAAATAAGGCATTTCAAACGGGAGCTTCATTCATCATATTATTAAGAAGATAATAATAATAATAATAATAATAATAATAATAATAATAAAGATACCAAACCAAGATGCTTGGAATGAATGCATAGCTTACCAAATATATTACATAGAATAATACACAATTTGCTATACAGAATTTTTACATTACATTACAGGCATTTGGCAGACGTACAACAAAGTGTATAACCATAACCAGAATTTGGTATTCCAGGAACACAAAACCTTTCAAATGAGCTTATTACTAATAGAAATCATCCCTGTCTTTTCATTAAATGAAGAGAGCAAAGTCAGTGGGTAGCGAATGCAATGGGAAGAAATACTAACAGTGGGATAGCATAGAGAAAATCCAGTCTGCTACTCTGTACGAATCAAAAACACAGACACACTGTGGTATGTCGCACTGCACAGCACGAGTAAATGTATGAGGACAATAAACCTATTCTCTCTCCCAGTAAATGAAAACTGAATTACATTCACCTGATACAATCTTATGCACAATGTGCAGCACCTGCATGAGCAGGCCTCTGCTCAGAAAATATAAGTTTATATTATACGTTATCTGAAAGTCTTCTTCTTGAACAAATGCTTAAAGGCAAGCTCATTCTCCACTTTAAAATAAAGAAAGCTTGTTAATGTTGCATGGCACAAAATACCCTGAGATGTGTAGCCATGCATGCCTTTTCCCTTAAGCTCTGCTGATTTGTATCAGCAAAATATTCTTGTATACAATCATATAAAATTATTTAATTCTAGCTTCACATTCTTAGCCAGGCATGAATCATCTCACATCTGGAGCCCTGCAAGTTTTTCCGTGCTGGCCACCCTGCCTCTGCCATCAGACCTCTGCAGCTCATCCAGAATGCTATTGCTCATCTGATCTACAACCTCCCCAGGGTCAGCCATGCCACTCCACTTTTCATCTCCCTCTACTGGCTACCTATATCAGATTCAAAATCTTGGTGCTGGTCTATTAAGCAACTAAAGGGACAACTCTGTTATATCTTCAAAGTATCATCAGACCATACACACCTAACAGACCACTCCTTTCTGCTACCACCTCCACATACCTGCATGTTCATTCTATCCAGTTTATTCTTTCTCTTTCTTTCTATGGATTTCCTTTAGGATAAAGATAGGCTAGCTGTCCAGTGGCAGCTTCTTTTGTTGCAATGAAAATTCTTGTTTATTAGGTTAACATTACAATTATTGATTATAAATGGGCCTTGGTGTCTTCTTGGTGAACATCTTTGCATTCCTGAAAGTAACAATGATGTTCTTCGATACTGTGCAGTGCTCTGGATAAGAGCATGTGCCAAGTGATTGCAATGTAATGCAATGTAATGTAATGTAAAAGGGAATATAAAATGCAATAATATATTATAATATATTACATTACATTACAGGCATTTAGCAGACGCTCTTATCCAGAGCGACTTACACAAGTTCCCAGTTCCTTACCCACTGTGCTACACTCCGTCCTATATATGTTATGTTGTTCCATGTGACATGAATTGTTCAAATTCCTGCACAATGTTGAAACAGGCATAAAATTAATGTCACATTCTAAATATCATAGGTTTATGCAGAAGTAATTGGGTCATTGGTCTCACTTGCCCACAGGCTAAGAGGTTGCTCTATACGCTGAAATAGGTCACATCTGAAGTGAGCTGTCACTGCCTTGTTAGGGTCACAACCACGGTAACAGCTGCTACATTTGAACACTGGTGAAGTGTATGGGATTTGTTCTGAGTCACTGGCCACTCATGCCTTGTCTCATTAGTCAAACCATTGGACTCAGGTTCATCTGTAGTGCTCTTTCACCTCAAGAAAAAAATTATTCTTGTGTATTTTTGAGTATTTGGAAAGAGACAAATGGATCAGAGCATTGTGAATGTACTTTCACATCATGAATTAAAATACATAAAAAAGAAAGCACCTGACTGTGGTGCACAGATGCAGCTTTACTCTTATCCAGTGAAGAATTTTTTCAATGTCTTCAATGATAAATACATTTATTTTATGTGGACAATCGTGGATTTACAAGTTGAGCTGTCAGAGACATTTCATGTGTAGTTTGTATGGGCAGACTGTGGGAGGAGGACCAGAGAGAGTCGCTGGCTCAAGATGAGACAAAAGAAAGTCCCACCAGCTGAAATCTCTTTCTCCACGGGAAACACTATGGCATGTTGTGCACCACCCAGCGGGCAGATGCACAATCTACATCCAGTAGTGCAGCATGGAGTCCAGCCGTGTACTGGAACAGAGTCTGAACAGGACAAGCCACCCAACAGCCCCATTTTTATTTATAAGGCATGAGCACACACCCACACAAAGAAAACAAGGGTCTGTAAAATAAGTACTGCACAAAGTTGATTGTGAAGTGTACAGCACTTGATTAATTGTTCAGTGATCACTCTCCATGTGCAATTGCATCATCAACCTCTTCATAACTACATAACAACCTCATCATAGGGAACAAGCAAACTTTAAAACCGTGAACCCAAGGCAACTAGATACAATTTCAGATAGATACCTCACTCTAGAGATAGGATTTTTGTGTTGCCGTGAGGCATAGGGTTACATTTCATTACATTACAAGCATTTAGCAGACACTATTATCCAGAGTGACTTATACGGCTTTTACGTAGCATTTATATTGCATCCATTTATACAGCTGGATGTATACTGAAGCAATGCAGGTTAAGTACCTTGCTGAAGGGTACAATGGAAGTGTCCTACCTGGGAATTGAACCTGTGACTGGTTACAAGACCAGTCCCTTATCCATTGTACTACATTGCCACCCCATTACAGAAACTGAACAATTGATAGTTGCATTGTGTTTTACTGTAGGAAAACCAGCAAGAGGTTGGTAGTACATTTGTTGAATTCTATGGTGAATAACTGAGTTATTAAAGTGGATAACTGCAGGTTTAAAGCACAGAACAATTTTAGTTGTTCTCTCCACAGACAGCACATTCCCATTGGGTTCTGGGCTGCTATAACAACAAGTAGACAACAGAGGGCAGCAGAACCACAAAGAACACACGCAGTGGCGTGGGGCTCTAAAAGCTCAAAACATGTCAGTTTGGAAAAGCCTGGCTGATTTGCTAAGCACCATGGGTATATTGTTTATTGGAGGCAAAGTGAAGAGAAGGTGCTGAACACAGAGTGCTTAAATTAAATATCCTGTTATATAAAGTGCATTATATAAAGGCAAGGCAAGGCAAGTTCATTTGTATAGCACCTTTCATACACAAAGGCAATTCAAAGTGCTTCACATAGATACAGAATAAGACACAGAATAAGAATGTAAAAAAAGGAAAAGAAGCTCTTTCAAATGAGGAACAGGAAGTGGGGGTTATGTACTCAAAGGGGAAATATAAACATGCCATGAAAGTGTGCTGAGCAGCTGTATAAGCAAGGAGACATTTACTAGAGTTACTGTGTTCTCACTAAGGATCATTCTTTTCAGTATAATTTAAATAGCATGCCACAAGAAAACTACACTGAAACACGTTTGCATGCTTTCTTGCACAGATTTGCGATGAAGTTTGCTTTGCTGTTTAATTTCTTCTGAAAACTGGTGCATCACATTTGAACTTGCATACATACCTACAATTGTAATAAATTTCTTGTGTTTACTTGCACACCAGCTCTTCACTTTGCGAAAGCTCTGTCAAGCAGTTTGTCTTGAAAGCAGTTTGTTTTCAAAGGAAAATAATGACAAATAAAATGAATGAGCACATATATGTTGTGACAAAGGGATTGTGCAATCAATGGACAGCTTGGAGAGTGACTATTCCAAATCAATCCTGTGTAAACAGTCAGTGACAGAACTCTGAGTGACTATCCCAAATCAATTTTGATCAGGCCTTTGGATTAGAGACCGCCAGATGGCAGGCACCATCGAGGAGGGTTGTCCCTCTAATTGGCTGACTGGAGAAGTTCCTTAATTACAGAGGTACATAAAAAGTTCAAGAAAGTAGATAAAGAAGTGAAGGGGAGGTACATTTTTTTACCAACTGAAGAAGGACTAAGTTAGTCTGTGGAAGCGAGAGAGAAAGAGAGTAAATGGTAAATGGACTGCATTTATATAGCGCTTTAATCCAAAGCGCTTTACAATTGATGCCTCTCATTCGCCAGAGCAGTTAGGGGTTAGGTGTCTTGCTCAAGGACACTTCGACACGCCCAGGGCGGGGTTTGAACCGGCAACCCTCCGACTGCTAGACAATCGGTCTTACCTCCTGAGCTAGGTCGCCCCGAGGGAGGGAGTGAGGGAGAGAGGGAGAGAACCTTATTCTCCTCTTCTTTTTCATGCTTTTTCTACAGCTACTGATTTGCAGGCCTTTTTTGTCTTCGCTGAAGCAGATTTTCTTTTTTGTTCCTGAATACTGAGGGAAATTTTCAGATGAAAAGGCAATAAGGAGATCTTGTGCTAACCCTAAAATTAGAACTGTACACTGTAGGGCCTGAAGAAACACAAAGGGTTTTAAAGAGACCAGAGCAGCAGTGTCAGATGATCGCTTTGTGACTATGAATCGGTAGTTTATGTAACATCTTCACGAATACAACTATACCACAATAACAACCCCCCCATATTCCCATCTTTCTATCTCCCCATCCTCACTAGGCTTGCAGTGTGATCATGGCTGAGATTACAGTTCCTGAGGGGTGGGTTTAATTGGAAAAACACCAGACCTTGGCTGTAATCCCTGCGGCAGGAGGAAATCTGCTCACCCTTCATTAGTGAGCAAAGGGGCGTTGGTCAGTAATCCTACGCATCTTTAATTCACACCCCACCTGCTGGCTCAGGCTTATCCTAGACTTATGCTTTGACTAAACCTTCATGAGGTCTGAAGGTAACACATAGGTGACAAGTTAGGCCTCATTAATTTTATTATACAAAGTTAATTTTGAAGTCCTACTCTGGCTAGACTGAATGTTCCAAGACAGCATAGATTACTGAGCTGCGGGTAGGTGACAGAGAATAGTTAGACAGATGAGTCTGGAATATTCTCCCATATTCCCTCATTAGTTAAATCTACATTGAAAGAAAAAATATAATAATGTACAGAGAGATTAAGTGGTAATATAGACTATTATAGTCTGTCTGTTTATTGCACTGCCTGAAGTTGTCTTCACTTTCCCAAGGTACTACCTATAGGTCTCTGTGTACTTAGCAGGTCTTGTTTTCTGATACTTGGCCTATACTCCAGTCTGTGGCCCCGTCTGTTGCTTTGTCTGCAATGGGTGACTTCTCTGAACAGGATAACTCAGAGAGAAGAAAGTTGCTCCTGCACAATGAACACTAATCAAAGCAGCACTTGAGGGTGTGAATGCATGCATTGTCTGGATGCAGTGAGATGGAAGAAGAGGCAAGAGCAGAGCCTAGAGCCAGGGCTTGGAAAAGACTGCTTGGAAAAGAGCAAGGGGGAGAGACAGAGGGATGAAGGAAGGAAGAAAGAGATCATGGGCTGGAGGGAGAATGAGAGGTACTGTAGGTAGACAGAGAACAAATGAGAGATATTTAATCCTTTCCATAAAGAACCTGATACCTTTGAACAATGGTTACCTGAGGGAGAAGTGTTGTTTAGTGTTGCTCCACAGCCAAAGCATCTCTCTTGAGTTCCTATTCCTAATAATTCCTATTAATCAGACACAGTCCCTTGTCTCTCCCATCCCTGCCTTAGCCCCTACAACCCCACTTCCCACCCCCTCCTAGCTGTTCAACTCCCACGTTCAGCCACGCAATGGCTTAGGCCCTGGAACACATGTTGTTTTTGCTTACTGTCTTAAACCTACTCTGTGCCCATATGCTCATGCCTCAGACCATCTGAGCACTAGTCCAGACCTGTCACTATAATGCAGCTTTACTAGCATGTGGGGCGTGGCACTCCACTGTTGTTATGAGAACACATACTACTCACAGGCAGAGATGAAATACACGAACACATATTTTGCTCAAAAATGCAACATAAATAACAAAAAATTATCTCTAAGCTATAATCAAAATGGTAGAGGCATAGCTTGCTTTGCAGGAGGTATAGAGGTATAAATTACACAACAAAAAGGTGGGAAGCCTGTAATACATAACTACATATTTGCAAATGCATATTTCAAATACGTGTATTTGAAATTCTGATCGCCCTTTTTAGTGGGACATCCCCAGCCAGGGATCCATGTGTGTGAGAACACACTACAGCAAATTTTGTTCAACAGATAAAGAGGTGTTTCATCTTAGCTCTTATACGAGTCTTGCATATGGACACAGTTTCCTTTAAAAATAGCTCCAGGGCTTTAATCTTCTCATGTTTCACTTTGCATCGCCCATTTTGGATTATTTTTAATATGATGCTCAAAAGTTGAGGGCTACAATTACATTTCTGGATAAATTCAATCTGAATATGATTTTGAGATGGAAATTTTGTTATCTCTGGATCTCTGGGCCCATACAAAAGGAGAACACGAGCTGGAACACACAGGAAGAGCAATGGCACAAACAGTTCAGTTCCAGAATGGAGGGAGTAAATATGGAATGTGAAGAATAAAGAGAGAGAGAGAGCGGTGGAGCAGCCCTGGTTGCTGCTGCTTGGCTGGGTAGGGAAGAGATGATGACAGACGCTGGCACGGCTCCACTGCTGACGAAAGCTGCTTAGCACTCCAGTTGCCATGGAGACCAGCAGGAGCAGGCAGAGGGAGAGGGAGAGGGTGGGAGAGGGGAGAGATAGAGAGAGAGAGAGAGAGAGGGAGAGAGAGAGAAAGAAGACAGCAAGAGATACGCCGTGCAAACGAGTGATTGAGAGCCAAAGAGTGTGTGTGTGTGTGTAAAAGAGAGAGAGAGAGAGAGAAAGAGAGAAAGCGAGAGCGGAGGTAGAACAGAAAGAGAGCAGAAATAATTTGCAGATAGAGAGAGCAGCTGCAGCTGAAATGGACCTGCAGTCGGAGAGCGACCCACAACCGTCTGGAAAAATCAACAAGGCTGCCTTCAAGCTGTTTGGAAAACGCAAGCCTGGCAGCCCCGTGTCCAGCATCTTCTCCATCAGGAGCAAAGGGGAGGGGGGCAAGGGGGCAGCCAAAGCCCCGCTCGTCAGGAGCAATACTCATGATGGAATAATGGAGACACCGACGGAGCTGGAGGGAGGAAAGAAGGAGGAGTTGATGGGGGGAAACCTGCCCTACACAGACAATGAAGCCATCCCAGCGGTATCCCCGCGCACCTCTTTCTCCTCTATCACCTCGCTGAAGTCCCTGAGTTTCTTCACGGTTCTGCGGCGGAGAAGCAGAGCTGGTGATGGGGGTCGCTCAGCCTTCACGGAGCCTCGGCCCGGGGGCCGGAGGAGGAAGGGGTTGAAAGGGCTGTTCAGTAGCGTCCGCTGGCACCGTAAGGATCAGGGAACACGGGAAGAGCAGGAGGAGCCTCCCCCACCAGCGTTACTCCTAGCCTCCCGCTCCAACAGTGTGGAGATTGTCAAGGAGCACATGACTCTCACTCCCAGACCCCCACCACGGGCCATGGATGATGCCCAGACACCCACTACACCTGAACCAGATGAAGACGCCTCCATTCCAGTCACTATGGATGATGGGAGCCCTCTAATGGAGATGGCAGGAGACCAGTGGAACAAGATATTCTTCCCATACTCTGCTCTTGCTCCTAAGGAGACGCCAGCCCTGGCAAAGGCTGACACCACAGAAGCAGGGGACAAGGTGAACAGTACTAGCAGCAGAATAGAAGAAAGCAAGGAGGAACAGGAGAGGAGTGGGAGACAGGGAACAGACAGGGCACTTTATGGGGATGGGCTACAAGGAAAGAGCAAAATCATGGCTGAAGAGAAGGCCTGCCCTGCTCTTGCTTCTATTCCTAAGGGTACTCCTGCTTCTGCCCCAATGCTTAAACCTGCCTTTGTTTCTAGCTCCAGCTTTTCTGCTACATCTGCTTCTTCTTCTGGCACTTTTCCAGTACTTTCCCCAGCCTCCCTACCTGCCCCAACCCTCTCCCCTGCCTCAATCCCTAAACCTACCCCACCTATTGCTATCCCTACCTCTACCCCTGACCCTGCCCATGCAATCCTCAGCACCCCTACCCTTGCACATACCTCATCCCCTGTCCTTGCCCCTGATCACAAAACTACCCCTGCCCCTGCCTGCATGGCTGTTTCCGTCTCTGCCTATACTCCTACCCCTCCACCTGCCCAACGACCTAGCCTGCCCCCAACTAGTCCTCCTATCACTACCTTCACCCCTATACCTACTCCTGCCCCTCCCCACAGACCTAGTCAGCCCCCAACCCAAACTTCTATTCCTGCCCATACCACTACCCCCACTTCTGCCCCTTCTCTCACCCCTAGCCCTCCCCCTGCCCTCACCCCTACCCTCTCCCCAGCCCACACTCCTTCATCTACCCCCACCCCTGCCATGTCTCCTGTCCTTACCCACATGCCCTCCCCTGTACCATCCCCTGCCCCCACTCCTGTTTCTGGCCATGTTCCGGTCTTAAATGCTACCCATCCTCCAGGCTTTAAGCCTACAGCAGCCTCCTCAAAGGCTATGGTCAGCATGGACACAGCAGAGGATATATCTGGTCAAGACAAGGTTTGTGGTGATGCTATGACTTGCAGAAACAGAGTGGAGGAGTTGTCCAGTGGAGAACATGTTCTGGGTAAGGCTATGACCAGCTTAGAAAAAGGGAAAGAGTTTGTCAGACAAGATGGAGTTGTGGGTGGGGCAGATGGAGGAAAGAAGCTTTCCAGCCAAGATGAAGATATCAAAGACCAAAGTCAGGGTCTTCAACATGTTGTGCTTCAAAGAGAGGAGGGTTCTCCTGCCTCACCCCCCTCATCTCAACCTGGTCCCCGTCGGCCAGAGAAGAGGCCTCCCCCGGTGAAAGCTCTTGGACTCAGCAAGATCCCTGTGAGTGGCTGCACTAGGGCAGGGAAGCAGCCTCGTGAAGCTCCATCTGAGGACGGACGGAGCAAGGACCCACAGGACATCCCACCCAACTACGATGAGGGGTACTGGGACTCACCCACGCCTGGGCTGGAGGAAGAGGGTGCTAGCTTCCTAGCCCAGGAAGGAGAGGAGAGCCCAGGAACTTTGGCTGCTGGTGAAAAGACAACCCCAGTCTCCACACATGAGCCTAAACTGACCCCATCCAACCTGGGATCTGGGCGCCCTCTGAAGGGCAACTCCAGCTTGCCCCGTGACTCCAAGATCCCCATCAAGCAACCCACTGCTCAAGCTGCCAGTCATGTGTTGGCGACGTCAGCAACCACACCCACCACCCACGCACATGGAACAAAGACTGAGGCCCTACGCACCAAGATCCCTGTGTCCAAGGTACCAGTCCGTCGGACCAGTGCACGCTCAGCCCCCGTCTATGATCATCCTAGGAAATAAAGCCAGTGACCAATCTGGATGTCCCGTCAAAGCATCAGAATAAAAATGACTGACTATTAAGAGCTTCAGTCCAAAATGCCCTTTTGATTTTATACAACAGGCATTTTTTTTGCTTCATTTGTTTAAGATTTCTTGACAAACAAGAACCGTATACATCTATTTTTTTGTAAATTTGTCGATGTATGGGATGTTATGTGAAATATGCTTATAACATACCTATGCTGGTCAGGAAAATCAATTTTACCTTTGGACTCTTATCCGGAATCGTCTGATTTTATTCTGATATCTCACAATACAAAACAAAAATGCAAATAGAAACTTTCAACCTGGTCAAGAACTATTGCAAAAAAATAAAATAAAAGCAACAAGATCGCTCTTAAGTGCAGCACTACCACTCTACTGGAAAATGCCAAGACAGTGCTGAGAAAGACCCAAGGCCACCCTGGATAAAATGCGAGAACTAGGCTGACCTCTTGGAGAGAACAGGGGGACAGGATCTATTTACCAAATGGAACACAAACTCATGACCGCAGCCACAACATCCCCAGACAATGAAAATGGATTTTTTAAAACAAATTATTTTAAACTCCCTTTGTTACTCCCTCTTTTTGGTAGACTACTATCTCATTCTTTCCCCAATGCTACAGGCTGTTTCGCCTGACTTTTGACTGTTGATCCTGGAGACCCCTGGGACTGCATTCGTCCTTCACACTATTCACACTCAGGAGGTTGGACATACAGTATCTCTAAATGTATGCTGCAGTGGGAATTTCTATTTAACCATTCACAGGTCGCCAGCGTGATATGTTCTGTGGGTGTTGTTGACACGTTGCAGCTCCTGCATCAATAGGGGTTCATGGTAAGACTGTCCTTATGATCACTTTCACTTTTAGGACTGAAGTTTTTTTAGAGTGCACCCGTTTGTCACTTTGAATTGTCAATCATATTTGTTTTTCTGTAAATTTAAATGTTGTTTTGTTTCCTATCTAATCAATAAAATGACACATGTACATTTAGGCAGAAGCTCTACCTTTGTGCTATGAAACTAGGTATCCATTTCACACACACCATTTTCATGTGGGCATGTGTGCAATAGACCCTTCCTGTCGCTGTAGTGTAATTCTATGTAGGTAGTCAATGGCATTATCCTCGCTCATTCTCTGTCAGCAGTCTTTTGCAGGAGGAGGGTAGTAATAGGGAGGGGTAGTTTTCTGAACACTGGTGAATAAAAGCCAGGTTTTGCAATGTAATTGTTTAGATGGTATATTTACTGTCTCCCGTGTGTCAAATTGTTTTGGAAATGGATGAGAATCTGCTTTTCTTATGATGTGGTTATTGATGCAAAACAATTTTATGAAAGGGGGGGAGGTATCTGTGCAGATGAGAGTGTGTGCGCACGTGAGTGAGTCAATGACAGAGAGAGAGGGAGAAAGAGAGAGACAAGGGAGCAAGGCAGCAAGGGGGGGGGGGGGGTGACTATGTGCAGGTGTGTGTGCGTGTATGTGTGTGTGTGTAAGCGTGCCTGTCTGTGCGTATGTTTGGAGGGCACAAGAGACCTACTCCACAAAGAGACAAAAGAATGGAAACACACATGGAATTTAGAGTCAATCGTAGGAGAGGGAACAGTAAGCCAAAATGACTGCATGTAATGAATACAGTATAATAAATCAGATTTCATTTATTATAGGGTAGCTTTATGTAAAATATACACCCGAATGTTTTGCTCTTTGACATTGTCACGTGTGCAAGACAAAGAGCCAGATTTGCAGTGGGGAAATCTGCTTTTACACAAGAATGCCATGCTATTATGCAAGCATGTGACATCTTCTTTCTTTAATGCATGAGATACAAGCTAACATTAGATTTGTAGTTTCCACAAAGCTAGTTTCATTCCTTTAAGATATTAACACATGGCTTGTAATTTGCTAATTATTTATATTATTTGCTAAAATATATAATATAATTACTATTCTAGACACAAACAAGTATAATGCATAAAGCATAGACTGTAATTAGTTCAGCTAAGCATTTGGAAAATACATTTATACATTTCACATGAAGAAGAAGCAACAAAACAATTTGAAAAGGAATTGCACAATACTAACTAAAAACACAATAATTGACACACATACTGAAGAAAAATGCTTTATTGAATAAACCAAAAAGGTTTTCCCAATTGAAAATATTTTGGTTCATTCAAATGGTGTAGATTTATCCCATGAAACATTTTTTCAGTGTAGAGTTCTGTTCTATTAATTTGTATTCTGATTAACAAGCTCTAGGTAGTAATTTTGTACTAATGCTGAAGGCTCTTTACCCAAATAGCTTCAGTAAAATATGTACAGTAAAATGTGTACTTGTAAATCATGTATATTACTCTCGATACAGCACCTGCCAAGCAAATGAAGATGGACAGGAATAGCAAAAGCACAAATATAAGGACTTATAAGTCTCTTATAAGCTAACAGCCAATCAAATCTGCCCAGAAACCTTAATTATCTATTTACAAACAAATACAATAATGTGGGGTACTTGATGTCGGCAGTAACAAAAAGCTAAACTGTAAACATACTGTATTAGCAGCATTTGAGCAGTAGACAAGATCCATTCAGCTGCAAGGCAAACATCAGGCTTGTATCAGAACATCACGCTTCTTTTAAGGGGATAGGGGTCGAAGAAACAGAGTGGGGAGAGATTTTTAGTAGAATGACCCTGTCTGTTTGTATGCATGTGTATTGTATTTATGTGTATTTTATATGTGTATGGCTACGTGTGTATGAGAGAAATGGATGAAGATCCTGACAGGTGACTGAATCCAGCTGTATGGCTGAGACTGTCAGAAATGAAGATCACTGTGAGGGGAAATATAACGAGCTGAGCTTCTACACAGCCCTTCCAGTGAACAAAAGGTTCCCTAAATTTTGCCGTAACAATAAGACAATCATTGCTAAAATGTGACCTTGAATGATCCTTACGTGTCAGCTGCATTTACTAGAAAGAACAAGATGAGGACGGATAGCGTGTTTGGGGGGAAAGGCTTGGTGAAACCTTTCCCTTGGGGTGCCTCACTGAAAGATAAAGGTTGCTGGCACAATAAATCAGTGCTTTTAATGAGGGCTAAAAGATATTCAGCGAGAACAAAGCACCAATGAGGACAAAATCATATTCAGAGAGAACAAAGCACCAATGAGGGCAAAATTATACTCAGAGAGAACAAAGCCTTGTGTTCAAATGATCAACTTCTATTCAGAAAAATCTAAATCATTTCAGAAATTTGAGTATTAAACTTGGAGCCCCAAACCTCATTGTAAATCTAAGACTTAACCCAGGGCATTCACCGCTATTCCCTGATTAGCTTGCCTGGACCATAGGTCTCGTAAAGATACAGTGACAAATGATCACGATGAGCACGTGGTCACAATATTAAGATGGATGGCCTTTGGCTGGACAGCAAGACAATCTGGGCACGACAGAGACCAGGACTGGATTAGAACTGGTTGCAGGAAAACAGGAACCATGTACACACATTAGTATAACTTAACTTGCAAACAAAACTCATCCCCTAGATTTCATTATGTCACAACCAGTGTAATTGATCTAAAATTCAGTAGATATGAATCCAAATTCATACATCTTATTTCTCGCAATTTGTACAGTAATGTAATTCCTCTGAATCATGTTGGTCAGCTGATTTCTCAACGTCCTTGTTGTCATTTTCATGTTGTTGCTTTCACTAGTTTGCACCTGTCAGGACTATAAAAAGCTAAAGCACTGTATGTCTGCTTTTTCATCTGTGTGGTTTACATTTTGTGTGAATTCGTGGCTTGATATGGCTTATCCTTCTATTTTATTACTACTGTATTATAGTATGCTAGCAGGTACTACTGTATTACAGGTATGCTAACTTCTAATAAAGTCAGAACATTATACTATGATCATGTAGAATGAAATTCCGTGGTGTTTCATAAAGAATACAGTTTGAGTGAAATGCTTTTGAATTTTTATTGTGAAGTAACTTGGTGTAACATGACTGAGGAAAACTGGTAGAGAATCAATCTTTCCTTTATGTGGAGTTTTGGTTTCCAATATGCTGTGAAATCCAGTGCTACATGGGACAGCAAATAATCTCTTGAAAAATAAGTGTAGTCCTAAATTATAATTGCCTCAGCTATATTTTTGAACAGATGAATATCTCATCAATTTGAGGAGAGCAAGGAGATCAGAGACCACTGAAAAGAGATACTGCTGTACTTGAGTACATTAGTCCAGATGAGCATTGGTACAGCAGAGAATGTGAAATCCATGTTAGTTAATGGAATGCAATAAAAAATTTAATTGAATCGCACAATGTAGAGCATGCACTTGCGGGGGAGGGGGCGGGGGTTATTTGTAATAAGGTGAAGACTGGAGATATTCAGATGAATTGAAAGCAAAATTGTGTGTAATGTGGTCCTGCTCAGTGCTGTGTGTGATCTGGGATGGGATGTCAGTACGCAAGGCCGACCCTCCCTCCCTCTGTCTATAAAAATCACGTCTGGTTTTTGTTCCCCCTCAATGCCCTCGTTCTGTGGCTGTAAACACAGGGAGTGCCCCCCCCCCCCATTCTCTCTGTGCACACAGCATGCTAGGCTGGCTTATATAAACAAGGAGACTCTGATTTGGCTGTGATATGATGAGTACTGGGAAAAAGAGGGTAGCATGTGACAGATCAGAAAGAAGTAGAGGTGGGGATGAGGTGCATAAAAAATTGTATGTGCTGTCCCATCTCATTTCTCCTGGGCATCAGGACCGAAACAATTCTTCAGGGACAAACATGCTCCACTCACTGCTGTCATGGTTACCCAACAGATAACATACACAGGTCATGTGTCCCATCCACATGATTTTCATGGTCCATAGGATGCTGGGTGCAGAGATACCCATAAGGAAAACATCAATCTTGCTCTTCTGTCTGTTCTACATGGTTTTTATCATGTGTTTCCAGCATCCCTTACCTCTTCTCTTTTACCAATAGAAAGAGCAGTTTTCCCTTAGGGATAGCTTGCATTTTCCAGAAATAGAACTCAATAACACATTACATAAAAAAATATGTGCTGTCAGAAAATAAAAATGACAGAAGAGGGCAGCAAGGCTGGTTTCAATTATAAAATTGAATTGAGAGATAAGGACGTAATCTTTTTAGTTTCAGCAAGGATGCAGATTACATAACCAATTTAATGTGGCGCTCTATCAGCAGAACAAGGCAGCATGGCTGGAAATTGGTTTAAAGGTCCACTTTGACCTGAAAATCTGGTTCAAAACTATTCAAGACAGTCAGTTACTATACAGGCAGTTATCATTACTAGGTATCATTTACCATAGTTGAGGCTGAGCCCTTTGGTGTGTTCATGGCCAGACATGACATAATGCTAGATGAACATGCTGAGCCAATACGAGCAGCCTGTTTCATCCTTATCATGCGCAGTGTGGAAGCAGAGCTAAGGTATGGTGACGAGCAGTAGGATGACATGTTTACATGAAAGGCATTACATTGTACTGATATAAAGCACTGATTCGACTGGAGTTTACATGTCTGGGTCTTCTGAATCTGTAATCCTATAAAGCCTGAAAGTGCTTGGTATGTCAGAATGCGAAAGGCAAGAATCATCAAGAAAAAATTAAACCAGACACACAATCCCAAATTAATATATTAACGTATGCACATATAAACACCTATTTGGTAAACTGACATTCTAAATAAAATTCACACCAACGTTCAGATGTGAAAGCAGTAATAAGTGACATATTATACATACTCTTTCATGTATACATTTATGTTGATACCTCAGATTGTTTTCAGAATCTGTCCATTGCTATCAATAAGGTAATTTGTGATTACCTCATTGATGCATAGAACATAATTTTTTACAATAACAAGAAGATATAGAATGAAAATCAGGCGAGAGAAAGGGAGAGAGGAGAGAGAGGGTGAGAGAGAGTGAGAGAGAGCAAGGGAGGGAGGGGGAGAGATGATCTCATGGTGCATAGAACTGAGAGCAGTGATGTCACTGCAGCATCTCCTGCCTATCTTCTGGTGTTCTGTGCCGTGCATCCCCTCCCTAGTGAAGGAGGCGTGTTCAGTGTTGTTGGAGCATGCTCAGTGGTGCCTAATACAGAGTAGGGAGAGAGACAAGAGGCTTAAGCTCTTCAGCATTGATGGTTCATCTGAGGGAAACAAACGGCTCTGCTGAGCATGTTCTTCTCACATCCTTCTCACGACAAGGGCTTGAAGCAACAACAAAATTAATTAAGGTTTAAAACAAGTTGGTGTAATATGGCCAATATTCTGTATGAGGGTAAGTGCATTAACCCTATGTGAACGATTAACTGGCTGCGTTATTGCATGTGATTGCATCTCCAGTGTGGGTATTTATACAATTCAGATTTTAATGTAGGCACAGTGGATATACAATCCTCAGCTCAATACACTAAAACCAAAGAGAAATGTCCCCATAAACACCCAATAGGCCCATAATTTGTCAGCTGATCTAAAGATGAAAACGAAATAAAAATATCAAAACTAAAAATAAATTCAAACAGGTTATACAATACACACTTGCTTAATTTTGCCTCTGAATGATGGCTCTCTCACTTCTATACAACTAGATTTCAAAAGGAACCTGTAGGTTTGAATTGCTCCAATTACATTCCGCCCATATTGGGCACCTTATTAAACCTGGCATCAAAACAACAGACCCCTTCATTGAATATAGCAGTTTATACCCTCACTTAGTGCTATTATCCAACCGTTGACAAGAGCAACTCAATGTATAAACATTAGCTAAATGCTCCACAATCAGGCTACAGCCGGGTAACTGATTAACAGAGACATTTAAGGGGAAAACAAAGTCACCTGAGAAAGTAAAAACAACGCAGAAAATCATCGTATCCAAGGCACCAAGACATCCGCACAAATTGGCTGTGACCGCAAGATGGTCATTACTTGAGGTTACTTTAATGGGATGCTGTTGTTGGAAAGCACACCCACACAACGGTTAATGCATACCCAACATTAACTATTCATTTCAGTGTGTCTTGCCATTTGAGCTCATGGGACAGTCTTTACATTTTGCTGTCGTGCGGTTGAGATCTCAGCGCAGATAGAAACCGATATGCACAAAAGGTCAGGATCTAATTTAATGGGAAAACCAGTGCAATATGAATGTTTTCTTTTTCTAAAGAAAGAAATTATCTTCATACCTAGCTACATGGGCCAGGTCTTTAAAAAGGCAAAGTAGCTGCAAAATATAACAGTAGAAACAGTCATTGCAGTTGTAGAAAAAATGGGGGTTGATGTGTTTGCTGGATTGCTGCTCTGTAAAACACAAACATGGGCTGCAGATGAAGGATTATGGACTTGAGAGGTTTAAAGAGCAGCTAAAGGGATTCCTGATTTACCACATCTACCTGAGAGAGAGTTTTGATGGTTAATGCATCTTTTGACAAAGGAAGTGCATATGGGGAAGGGAAAGGAAAGTCACACTGTAAAATTATACCTCATTTATTGATGTATTACTGTATTACAAACATTTTAACACCTTAGTGCCTTCATATGGGGGTTATTGAGGACATAAAACAGAATAACCCACTGAAAGGCACACGTAAATTTTGCTGCGCTGGTGAATTTTTAGTGTATAATCAACTCTATCAGAGTGAAATCAACAATAGGGACAATATGTTTTTTAGTCTTCAGTCTATGTGTGTTGATTTTACACCATTGAAGTTGATTTTGCTGTGTGAAAATGTTCTGTATCAAATTATAAAAAAATAATTACAAAAACATGCAAGATAAACAGAGCATAAATACAGTAATAAAAGCCAATAATTTCATTTTAAAAGGTTTTCAAATAGTAAAATAACATTTTCAATACTGATGATATGAAAGAGACATGTGCAGCCAGAACCATCTTCACAGACCATATTCAGGGGCAGGAGCAGGAGCAAAATATGATCTCTCTCCAGCACACAGCTGCTTAGGCAGAGAGATTAGCCCTGTGCTGCCTGGTTACAAGCATACACAATGCAACCTTATTCTTATCATCATCCTTATCCTTATCATCACCATCATCATCAAACTGGAAACTCTGTTGGTGGCTATTAGCAAGTTTTCAACAGAGCACATTAAGACTGAATGAATACAATCACAGGGCAATGGACAGAGATTTTAAAATGAGCTGGATGAGGGGTGGACCAAGAGGGCCATACCAGCTTCTGGATTTCATGCAAAAAGTATTATAAAAAGCCCAGACATTTACATGGTCTGACAATTTAAATGAGCATTTGTAAGCTCAGGGATTGACAGTTGAAGACTGTGTCTTCTACAAGTGAACCAGAGTTGGTACCTGTGCCTAATTTGGTAAACAAAAACCAGCATACACACTGGCCCTCCAGGTTATCCACCCCTGAGCAAGAATGAAGATAGCAATGACAGTGTGTAATTCTCGTATTAAGATGACACTGAGATGGAACAAACCACCAATCGCTGGTCAGACTGTAGTGTATACACTAGCTTGACGTACCATTGAACCCACAGTCAGAATTTTCCTAACCAAACATCCCTTCCACCATTGTGTTTAAACTCACTCTGGGATAACAGGGAGGAATGTCTATATATCAGACATTTAAGGCAAGATTTAAGAAAATTTAAATATTTTCCATTTCATTATGTCAATATATAAAAC